>NC_137703.1:23042954-23566315 GCF_964034855.1 Anser brachyrhynchus
GGAGAATTAGCATTTTTTAAGACTTCCAGATTTTACGTATTCCCAAGAGGTGCCCAGAAGGATCTGTTACTCACACAAAATCCATGACTCCACAGATAACAATTGTTCTTATCAAGAGCACATGGTATCTGTTTTCTGAAACATGCCACACTGATCACGGTATTTCATTTAATATGTAGGATCTGAGCTGATCAAGGAGATACAACAACCATAGATCCTCAATTAATTTTGTAGAATGACATATCTACATCTAGAATGAGAATTAAGACTCAAGGTGAAATCTTTGATGGTAAAACAGAGAAAAATGAGACAAAAATAAAATTATGACAATATGGAAAAGAGTAATTAAAGCTAAATTATTCAATAAAGTGTGAATGTGTTCCTAGCAGACAGGATAGTACACTTTTTTGAGCTCATGGATAATCATTAAGGGGCCACAGCGTTACTTGCAGCTGGCAGGAACATGCACTGGGAAGTCAGCTCTCGCTACATCACCATTAATTTGCAGCACGTTCCTGTCCTCAACCTCTCCCCATACCCAGGACCTGCCTAAGTGTTTGCCATCATCAAGGCCTTCCCAGGGCTCAAGTGACAAAGACAAGGATGATATTTTGCTGTCTTATCAACCATACGTTTAAACTCAGTGCACTAAGATGAGGGAGACAGCTTTCAGCTTTTATTATTATTATTATTTAATTATTTTCAGGCTACGACTTGGTTGCCATCACGGAGACATGGTGGGACCGCTCCCACGAATGGAGTGCTGCAATGCCTGGCTATCGGCTCTTCAGGAGGGACAGGCAGCACAGAAGGGGTGGTGGCGTGGCTCTCTACATTAGAGAATCTTTCGATGTTGTGGAACTCCAGGCTGGGAATGATAAGGTTGAATCCCTATGGGTTAGGATCCGCGGGAAGGCCGGTAAGGCTAGCATCCTGGTTGGGGTCTGTTATAGACCGCCGAACCAGGATGAGGAGACGGATGAGGCGTTTTATAGGCAACTGACAGAAGTTGCAAAATCATCGGCGCTTGTCCTCGTGGGGGACTTCAACTTCCCGGACATATCCTGGAAACACAACACGGCACAGAGAAAGCAGTCTAGGAGGTTTCTGGAGAGCGTGGGAGATAGCTTCCTGACGCAGCTGGTCAGTGAACCTACCAGGGGTGGTGCCCCGCTAGACCTTCTCTTCACAAACAGAGAAGGACTGGTGGGAGATGTGGTGGTCGGAAACTGTCTTGGGCAGAGTGACCACGAAATGGTAGAGTTCTCTATTCTTGGCGAGGCCAGGAAGGGGACCAGTAAAACTGCTGTATTGGACTTCCGGAGGGCTGACTTTGAGCTGTTCAGGACGCTGGTTGGCCGAGTCCCTTGGGAGGCGGTTCTGAAGGGCAGAGGAGTCCAGGAAGGCTGGGCGCTCCTCAAGAAGGAAATCGTGATGGCACAGGAGCGGTCCGTCCCCACGTGCCCAAAGACGAGCCGGCGTGGAAGAAGACCGGCCTGGCTCAACAGAGAGTTGTGGCTTGTGCTTAGCAGAAAAAAGAGGGTTTATAATCTTTGGAAAAGAGGGCGAGCCACTGAGGAGGACTACAAGGATGTAGCGAGGCTGTGCAGGGAGAAAATTAGAAAGGCCAAAGCTCATCTGGAGCTCAACCTGGCTACTGCCGTTAAAGACAACAAAAAATCCTTTTACAAATATATCAACGCGAAACGGAGGACTAAGGAGAATCTCCATCCTTTACTGGATGCGAGGGGAAACCTAGTTACTAAGGATGAGGAAAAGGCTGAGGTGCTTAATGCCGCCTTTGCCTCAGTCTTTAGCGGCAATACCGGTTGTTCTCTGGATACCCAGTGCCTTGAGCTGGTGGAAGGGGATGGGGAGCAGGATGTGGCCTTCGCTATCCATGAGGAAATGGTTGGCGACCTGCTACGACACTTGGATGTACGCAAGTCAATGGGGCCAGATGGGATCCACCCGAGGGTACTGAGCGAACTGGCGGAGGAGCTGGCCGAGCCGCTTTCCATCATTTATCGGCAGTCCTGGCTATCAGGGGAGGTCCCAGTTGACTGGCGGCTAGCCAATGTGACGCCCATCTATAAGAAGGGCTGGAGGGCAGACCCAGGGAACTATAGGCCTGTCAGTTTGACCTCAGTGCCAGGAAAGCTCATGGAGCAGATTATCTTGAGGGTCATCACGCGGCACTTGCAGGGCAACCAGGCGATCAGGCCCAGTCAGCATGGGTTTATGAAAGGTAGGTCCTGCCTGACAAACCTGATCTCCTTCTATGACCAAGTGACGCGCTTGGTGGATGAGGGGAAGGCTGTGGATGTGGTTTACCTTGACTTCAGTAAGGCTTTTGACACCGTTTCCCACAACATTCTCCTCAAGAAACTGGCTGCTCGGGGCTTGGACTGGCGTACGCTTCGCTGGGTTAAAAACTGACTGGATGGCCGGGCCCAAAGAGTTGTGGTGAATGGAGCCAAATCCAGTTGGAGGCCAGTTACTAGTGGAGTCCCCCAGGGCTCGGTACTGGGGCCGGTCCTCTTTAATATCTTTATCGATGATCTGGATGAGGGCGTCCAGTGCACCCTCAGTAAGTTTGCAGATGACACCAAGCTAAGTGCGTGTGTCGATCTGCTCGAGGGAAGGAAGGCTCTGCAGGAGGATCTGGATAGGCTGGAGCGATGGGCTGAGGTCAACTGTATGAAGTTCAACAAGGCCAAGTGCCGGGTCCTGCACCTGGGGCGCAACAACCCCAAGCAGAGCTACAGGCTGGGAGATGAGTGGCTGGAAAGCTGCCTGGCCGAGAAGGACCTGGGAGTATTGGTTGATAGTCAGCTGAATATGAGCCAGCAGTGTGCCCAGGTGGCCAAGAAGGCCAACAGCATCCTGGCCTGTATAAGAAGCAGTGTGGCCAGCAGGTCTAGGGAAGTGATTGTGCCCCTGTACTCGGCTCTGGTGAGGCCGCACCTTGAGTACTGTGTTCAGTTTTGGGCCCCTCGCTACAGGAAGGACATGGACGTGCTCGAGCGAGTCCAGAGAAGGGCAACCAAGCTGGTGAGGGGTCTGGAGAACAAGTCTTACGAGGAGCAGCTGAGGGAGTTGGGCTTGTTCAGCCTGGAGAAGAGGAGGCTCAGGGGCGACCTTTTCGCTCTCTACAGTTACCTTAAAGGAGGCTGTAGAGAGGTGGGGGTTGGTCTGTTCTCCCACGTGCCTGGTGACAGGACGAGGGGGAATGGGCGAAAGTTGCGCCAGGGGAGTTTTAGGTTGGATGTTAGGAAGTACTTCTTTACCGAAAGGGTTATTAAGCATTGGAACAGGCTGCCCAGGGAGGTGGTGGAGTCACCATCCCTGGAGGTTTTTAAAAGACGTTTAGATGTAGCCCTTAGTGATATGGTTTAGTGGAGTACTTAGTGTTAGGTCGGAGGTTGGACTCGATGATCTTGAGGTCTCTTCCAACCTAGAAATCTGTGATACTGTGATATTTTTTTTTAACCTTTTTTTTTTTTTTCTGAATACCACGAGACAAGTGGGGCTTATGTGTTCCTTTGTGTCTTTCAGGACTTTCTCCCTAAGTGGGAGCCAGGGAGAACATAAAGATGATTTCCTACCATTGCATCTTTCAGAGGCATTTGCTACCAACACGAGTGTGGTACGTGCTACTTCCCTAGACTTTTCATAGAAGTGGCCCATTTAAATCACCAAAACTGCACTATGCACAATCAGGACTTTTGCATCAGTGGGAAAAGTGGAGCTATTGCATGCAAAGGGCATAATCACAGAACAGGCCATACAAAGCAGATTTTGCTCAACTCCGTATGCATATTGTGCATATAGAATACTGTACTTCTGACACTTTACCAAGGTTCTTACTATTGCAAAAAGCCAATTCTGAAAATCCCAAAGACCACTCTTCTCTGCAAGCAGACATCTGTGATGGACTCCATAGCAGTGCTGCGACTTGTGCACTAAGCTTGGATGTAAGAAACAAGAGGTCAAGTCCCAGCTGTGCCAGTATCCAGGAAAAAAACACCAACACCAAACTCCCTTGCCTAGCAGGCCTGCATGTTCTCCAGCATGGGTGAAATAACACTACACGTTCACGCAGGTGATTTTTCTTACCTGCTAAACTGTTCCCTCCAGTTCTTTTCCTATTGCAGGAGTATTGTGAAATTTCTTCTTTTACAGCCAGCATAGCTTACCACTCACCTTTGCTGAAAAGCATGTTTCAATCTTTAAAGTTACTCCCTACAATCTTTTGTTACTGAGTAGTGCTAGTTTTTCCTGACTTCAGGTTAGGTGGTGTTTTTTCCTTGTATTTGTTGAGGTTTATTCCCATCCCCTTTCTGAAATCCCTCAAAGATGTGCATTATAATATAGCGTGGGTGAATATATCTGCCTGTCCACCACTCAGGACACAGAGCAATGCCTGCTTAGCACTGCCCAAAAGATCAGCTCATGCTCTCTTATCACCCTGGATAACAGCAGGGAGCCATGCACAAATGACTCCCAGTGGGGCTGATTTCAGCCTCTGAAAGCAATCATCCACATGGCAATGTTTGACAAGATCAGAGGCATACTGAAAAAGTTAATTCTGATGTGCTTAATGGCACTCTAAATATAGTCTTTTTTAGGAATATTCCCCTGACATTATTTGTATTCAGAAAATTCTCTGAAGCATTTTTGATCTCAAAAAATCTCATCAGGCTGCTCAATCAGCTACCTAATTCCCTCCATTGCATTCTCATCTAAAGGGAGTAGGACTTCTCTCCAGCTCAGAGGGGAGCTCGCATAACAGACTGGGTAATTCACTCTCCAAGCACATACAGCCTGTGACATCTCTGCTGAGCATGCCAACAAGCATAGTGGTTGTGAAAAGAGGTGTTTAACCCAAGTGATGTAACCTGCTACAGTTCACTTGGTGTCTTGCAGAGACTGTGGCTTCAATTCAAAGCATTACAATCTCCATCCCCAAACCGATTCAGCCCAATGAAAGAAAGAGTTGTTACAACAACCCAAATGGTGCCAGCATTGCACAGAAGGCTCCAGCGCATCCTTTGTTATGACTATTTTTATTTCTATAGCTCAATATCCACTGCAGGAATACATGGGGACCCACTCTGATTTCATCTGAACTGCTTAGAGCCAACAAAGCAAACAGTGCATCGTAAACTGGAATAACTCTACTAACATAATAATCATTTTATACTCAGGTAGCACCTCAAAGTTCCATCCAAGACTGGAACCCTGCTAGCTTGGCATTATATGAACACCACATGGGACAATCCTTGTCTAGGCATGCTTACAAACTAAACAGACAAGACAGGCTATGTGTAAGAGGAAAACAAAAACACAAAGGAATTAAATGTCTGGCCCAGGGTCACACCAGCCAGTCAGTGGCAAATCCAAGCATAGGATTCAAGTTTCTTAATTCTCTTTGCCACATCTAGTAGGCTATGAGGCCCATCAAGATCCTGATTAGTCCACAGTCTCTGGCAAGACCTACTTTAAGTCCTTCATTAATATTTATGGACATTATTTATACTCCACTGTATTTTGTTTGTCTTCTTTCACCTCAAAATGTTATTATTTTTTTTTTTCCTGTAGAGGAAACTGGAGGGAGGTCCTTCTGTAAAGGGGCTGGCTACATTCTCCCGTTCACATGAATGGGGAGATGATGACTGGTACAGGAATAAACAAATGAATAAGTAACTCCCCCAGATAAATAAAGAATAACTCAAGTACATGCAAAATATTCTCCTCTCCAGTGTTCATAAGCGTAACTGTCAGTTGTCAAAATCAGGATGGAAGCTATCATATCTTTTAATTGTGTACTTAAAGCACTTAGAGATAAATGAATCTGATTACTTACTGCAATATGAAGAGCAGTAGTCCACAAACACGAGGTTTTATGTAAGTCAATATATGGTTTAAAATATAGGAGACCAGACTTAGGGCCAAATTTGTTTTTAGGCACTTACCTGATTCCCAGGTGGCAGCATGGAGTGGTGAGGACCACTGATAACGAGCATAGATTTATCAGCTTGACTTCATGCTCCTAGTTTTGAGACCCCTCACATCCATACTACTTGCATTAAGGTTATGTACGTGAGATTTTAAAAAGCAATCACCGTCCATCCAACTCAACCTCTCTTGCCATTAGCTGTCTGTAACTTTGAGGTAGGACGAGACCAGAACTGGGCCCTTCAGCCCAGCCACCTGAACTGAGAACGTCAACTGACACAGAAGCAGTAAGAAGAAAAATCTCTATACACACTACTTAAGGACATACCACATATCACAGTATTATTTCCAAGTATAACGTATTATGCTAATTACTATCTGAAAACTATTTCCTTTAATTTCTTGAATAAGCCCATGTGCATTATATGGGAATTGAAAAATGAACCCTCTTTCCCCTATATTCTCACTAAAAAGTGTTTGAAAAAAAAACACCAAACCAAAACAAAAAACCTTCTACATCCTCCGGTTGCCAGTCATTTACGGTAAATGAGATTTGAATTCCAGACTTTGGAGGGCAGCCATTTAGGATACGCAGCTTTGCAAAGTATTTTCCAGAATGAAATCTCCAGTGATTTGAAGGTACCTCACATTAACCTGAAGCAACTTATTAGCGCAAAACCCTCTAAACTAATGAAATGTCTGGTCAAAGAAAAATATGACAAAGCTGAGATTACATCCATTGTACTGTGGAAAGAACTGGATTTTGGACAAGCAGGTATTTTTTGGATCAACCAACAGGGTTCTTTTACAGACAAAAAAAATGAAATTATGAATGCTTTTGAGAGAAGTAGGTACCAGCTCAAGCACAGCTTCTATTCAGTAGAAGGTTGATTTGGAGTAAAATTAGTTGTGTGTGTACAATACAGCCTGCAAGCAACATCAGTGAGCTATCTGGAAAAAGCCTTAACAGAGAATGATTTGCAGAATGAGGCCCTTTTAACCAGAAGGCTAGCATTATTTCTACAGCTATATATTTATCAGCAAAAACATCCATAAAACAATATTGCATCCTACCTTTTGCAGAGAGGGGCCCAGAAATACAATTAGGCAGTCTGTGAAACTTCAGACATCTGAGATTTGTGCAGCAAGCAGTTCCCTCCCACCCAAAACAAAAGCTTAAGCATGCTCAGATGATGCAAGGAATTCAAGTTAGTGCAAATTAGCTGAGCCATGGTAACTGTCTGGATGAATTCACAGGCCCACTGCAAGTTTAATTCAATTTAACTAGCCTACTATTAAAGAGAGTTATCCAAAATGCACTGCATTGCATTTGCTGTGACTCAAAAGCATATAGAAATAAGTATCACAACTTGGATGATGCATATTATCTTGTGCAGTTGCATTACTTAAATGCATTTGTCTCTTTATTTAGGTGTCATGTTGACAAGATGATGGAAACCTGTAGACAAAAATTCTTTGGAATTTTGTTTGAAATCCAAATCCAGAAACAAATACAGATTCTATTATAGCTTCAGCTCATGTCTGATGTTTAATGAATCTTATATTTCCCACAGAGCTGAAAACACATCCTTTATCACTTGAGGGAAAAAACACCTCCCTTTCTCATAAGCTATTTTTTTTCTGTCACTATTTCTGACAGTGCTCCCTTTGCTGGCTAATGCATTCTGTGATGGTTCTTTGGAAACGACTTATTTTACTCCTGTTTTATGGGTTTCACTCACAAGGAACAATCCTGTTTTCAGATGAGACTGTTTTCATTTACCTATAAATACCTTTGCATCCATATCAAAAAAGGGTCCATTTAGGGCAGAACTCAAATCGCAGTACACCCACTATGGGATACACCTACAGGGGATGTAGGAATTTACCAGCCTCAGTGTGTCTAGCACGCGTTATGCTATCAGAGGCCCAGAAGAAATCAGCAGATGAAAACTGAGCCTTAGCTGCTAGCAATTCTCAACACAGCAGGGTAGGAGGTTCATAGGGTTTGTTGTATTAATAGAGACCATGGGCATACACACTTGAACTTTTTATAGTATTTTCTGTATCTTCCATAAGTCAGAAGCCATGGAACAACTTTCTTCCTTTCTGGCAAATCTGTTTACACAGATCTCTGCCAACCCTCTCAAGCCTGCATTGGCTTATTCGACAGCTGAGCGCACTCTTGAAGGACCTCCCACTGAGGTGCAAGAAGGGTGAAGTCATTTTCAGAATACATTGTTCAGAAGTCTTGCTTGTGCTGTCTGTTCTTAAGTACATGAAACCCTACTTGTTAGGACTTTTTTCACGTATATCAGAGCCTGATTCTCCTTGCAACATGCAGGTGATATTAGGGGAAACATCACAGAAATCAACAACATAGCCAGATAAATGAGAATCAAAACTAAATCTTGCTGTACAAGAATACATTCCTGCATATTAAGCATAAGATGAACAGCCTTTTGGGTGTGGAGACACTACAACCCTACTGTGGTCCAGCTTCCACGCGTGGTCGGAGAGAGGAGGTGTGCCTTCTTACTTCTTGCTAGTAACAGTTGCCAGAGGACAAGGTAAATCCTGACCCCAATGTCAGAATCAACAACGCCAAGAAACTTCTCGCCCCTGAATCAAAATATTAATTCCTAAGAGCTGAGGTGGAAAAGCCTCAAGCACAATCTGTGGCCAAAACCACAGAAATCAACCTTTGGTGTGAACAGAACATAAAGCAAAACACTGTATGTTCACGTATTTTTTGTATGCAGCTAACTTAACCCTCTGTAGTGATCTTCCCAATGCTCAGCCAAACTCTGCAGTCCTTCAGTTCATGAAATCTCTTCTGATACCAGCTGAGTTCTGTCATTGATTTGTTGTTGTTTAATACTCAGTTACTCAGCCCTGGTGTTTGAGGACAAAAAGGGCAAGGTTTCCTCAGAACAGAAGACAGCCATAAGAAAATGGCAACAGAACCTCTGAGGCAGGATCTGTGTCTTCAGGATAGATGTTCAAAAAGGCTAGATGATGTCACTTCACTAGGTTTGTTTTTTCTCATGTATCTGGAGACCATTATAAGGAGGGAACAAAATGATTATTATTCTTTGTATATCAAGCTTGTCCTGATAAGGCAAATATTTTATGGGATGTACTATTGTAGAGCTCAACTGTGCTAAAATTAGTGGCTGCAAAGAATCAACTCTTAAGCTGTCAGCACATCCATCTCTATCTTCCAAAGGGCTTTGTGAAATGACTTGGAAAACATGGACAAGTAGGAATTCTGAATAGGTTACTGCATCTCAAAGAGAAATATTCATGTGATAGGAATACCACAGTTCAGACCTTTGTGTTACTTAGCCTCAGCAGTTGCCAGTTAAAGTAGTTAAATACTAATTCTAAAAAAATCCTTGTTGCAAAATGTATTTTGGAAAACTACATTAGCAGTAGTATTTGCAAATATTATTTCAATCACCCCCCAAAGCAAAGCATTTCTTCAGTAGTGAAAACTAAGTCGCTGGCTGGCTGACGTAAAACCAGAGTCCTGAAGCTCTGGACTCCTCCTGCCCTCAGGCAGTGCAATGGCCATGGCAGAACTTGGGACCACCGAGCCAGGGCTGGGGCTCCCCTGCAGCCATAAGCCCAGCACGTGAGCAGGCAGAAAGTAGATGGGGTTCCAGAAACCCTCCGCCTTTTGTCCGTTTAGATAAAAATGGACTATATTTGTGACGGTTCAGTTTTGCAGGCTCAGCAAACACTGTGACTGAAAAGTTTTCTGACCAGTCGTGCATTGTATTTTTCTTAATGAGGCAACTGCAGTTTATCAGATATAATCACACATCTCCAGACCTGGAAATAAGATGAATCCACATTCAAATTTCATAAAGCCTCTACAAAGGGTGGAAACAAACTATCCAAACAACAATACCAATTAAATTCTTGGAAACTGACTTTAGAATCAAACTAGTGATTTGAGCCAACTGTTAGCTATCATGCATCGCCCCCTCTGGATATTTATGTCTCTAGATCAAGTGAAATAGCTTTTTATATAGAGGCATGACTTGCGTGTAACCTATTATTTCACTTAACCCTCCTGCTGAAGCACATTAACACAGTCAAACTAAAGCTTACTATATATATACACACATGTATATTAAGTACACAACACATAACATACACTATATTAATTACTTATATTATGTATTATATTTTATATATATATAGAACATATAAGTAAATTACCATGGGAACAAGTGATGAGTATGGTCTGCGCTGTTGAAAGAAGCCATGGTAAAGGTGCAAGACTTTTGAATGAAGGATCATAATCCAACAGTAAATGTCAGTATGGTTTTTCCCTGTCAGCATGCAAGAGCTTATTAGTTGTGATGCAAGCTAAATATAACTCTCTATAATACCCTGTAACATTATCAGAAATATGAGCAAACATATTTCTTTTAATAATACTTACTTCACAACAACCCAAGCAAAATCAAATACCCATATTTTCACAACTGAAATTTAGGATCTAACTCTTGCCTGACTTAGACATCACACTGCCATTTTAATGTGGGCATTGTGGATGCAAAACTTTTCCATTTAGAAGATTTCTAATCTCCTTTCCCAAAGCAGAGATGGCTATGAAAATGTAAGAGCAGTGGTGACTCAGCTCTGCTAATCTACTCAATGTTCTACATTTAAAGCAAGGAGTACTACAATTCTACTGGCATACCTCATTGCAGTTTGATTCATGCTGTCTATGGGAAGTTGAGCTGTACCACATTGAAGAGAGCAGAGAAGATGGAGGAAGCACAAATAGGCTTGGTCAGAAGATCACTACTTTCCTACAAAGTCCACTTCCAGTAAACATGTTGACACCACACATCCCAGTGTAATTCCATCAGGCTGTACTATTTTACACATTACCAAAGGGAAATAATTTTGAAAGGTTTAAAGGAACCGTTCAGACCAGCAATGTTGCCCAACATACTCAAAAATGCAAGTTTCAGTTGCTGACCTCAATAAGAGTAATCTACAAGTAACGTATTTTGAGTAAGCAGCACAGGCTCCAGATGTCATCCTGCTCTAAAAGCAAATATGAAGCACCTAAAGCAACTAATCAACAATAGCTGTCACACTTCCTTCCATTGACACTAGTATGAATTCTGCCATTGATTAAAATCTACGGTTCTGTTCAATTTTAGGCAGTGAATAACGCGTAGTATTTTTCTAAGTCAAGGGCAAGGCTTTGGTCAGGGGGAGCAGAAATATCACAGCAAGGCCTGACTTCATCTCCAGCAAATGAGATCCTGGTATACTTTTCTGAGCATGGACATTTGCTTTAAACAGCTTGAATCAGATTTCACTGAAATCTACTAGGTCTTTATGGAAAATCCCAGTATCACTGGGGTTTATACCTAAGAGAGAAGAAAAAGGAATAATATTGAGCTCACTGTCAGCATTTCTACATCTTAATTCACTTTCAGTTTTAAAACATCATAAAAACAGTTAATAAACATTCAGAAGGTTACCTAAACTCTGTTAGAACAGAGTAAGGCTAGTATCAATTGAACAGTTAAAATGGTTGATGGACGAAATTATTGCCCTATCAGCCAACTTCATTTTTCACATATTTTATAGCTCAGTTAATGCTTTTTGACTATGGCATGAAAAGCAGAAAAGTGGATGTGGTAAAGTTTTATGGGTGGCTAGTGTTTGTGTCTTGAGTACTTTTAATTATTTTAGTGGGTGAGGTTACTGACATCTCATACTTTTTGAATAACAATTTCTTCTTTGCAATAAATCCTTTTGAAGATTTGCCTTTTTTTTAACTCAGAATTCTTACATAAAAATATCCAAATACCCAGTAGAAAGTGTTTATTATGATAACCATATCAATCACAGAAAGATTAATTTGATCACTAAACTGCAATTTAAGTGAAACTATGGATTATCAGTTCTCTCATTTCTTACTTCATGAAAAATGCATGAGTCAGAAAGGTTTTGAAAATGTCTTCAGAGCTCTTCCATCCTGTTCTGACTATCATTATTAACTACTACTAGATGATGTAAGCCACCATTACACATAATAAGGCCAGTCTGCACTGTCAAAACCATTACAAAAAATCAAGAATATTTTCCCAGGGTCATAAAAATTAGTTTTCCCCACAATCATTTCAAGGTGATAGTGAGACATGCAGGCTGTTATACCAGATATGGATTGAATGGATTAGACAGGCCAATAAAGCTGATGTAGACTGGTAAATCTTCCTCAAAAATATGTTAACTGATTGACAGACCATTATTAGATTGAGTCATTACGACTGGGTAGCAAGTAAAGTAAATTTCTGGATTGTTTTAGGTTCCAGTATCCTTTTTTGTTGTTGTTTAAAAAAAAAAAAAAAGTCTTCCTCCAAGAAATATTGTGTTCCTAAGATGTATCATACCATGGTACCTGTAAAACACCACAGGCATATATGACACTGTACAGGCAAGTATGAGAAAACGGTCATGGCAGAGAAGGTTGTGGTTTAATTTAGTCATTAAACAGAGTACTGAAAGCATGTGATTTTGATGGAAGCAGGAAGAGATGCATTTTGTCAATAAAGCATCAAGAAACTAGTCTGAGTTTAGGACTGGCTCTGACTGCGTTTTCCTCTCAGGCCTTACTTTTTTATTCTTCTCACAGATAGCTGAATGCAACGGAAACAGGCTCTGATTCCCATAGCTCCATGACTGCAGTGGTTTGACCCAACACAAAGGCAACATGCACGTGGAATAGACATGGATGAGAGAGATGCACTGATAACTCACACTTTTATATGCAGGCATTTATGGGTGGTTCTCTTATGGCAGGAAAGCAGAGTACTAGTGTGTTGTAGCCAAACCTCGAGGATTCTGCAGCATCTACAGTATGGTACTGTTGGTGCTAAATGGCCTGGAAAGGCAAATACTGCCTGTGATCACTGCACATATTCTTATGAGCAGGATTTCCAGTTTGGCTCAGTGTCTTGGAGGCCCAATGAAAATGTGGCAAACAAAGTCAAGAGCATTCAACTTCAGACCAAAATCCCCAGCTCCACACCATCAGACTCAGAGCCTTTTTCCAAGCTTTTAAAGTTTACTCATTTACTGTGTTCAGGACTTGACAGTATTTTAGGGAACTTAAAAGATGAAGTAAAGGGGGAAGAATAAAGGAAAGGAGAATAACACCTGTCTTTGCAGCTGGTCAACATGCAGATCTCTAATGTGTCACCTGCTGGGAAACAGGGATAGTCTCACATTACACTGGGCCTTCAGCAACAGAGGGAGTTTGCAGAACGGAATCCTGCAACTAGATGTGAGGCTTGGGCATCAGCCAAAAACAATAGAGACCAGCATTAAATGAAAAGTTCCATAAGTTCAAATGCATTCAATCACTGAACAACACACAGCTTTGTGGTTTGAAAGAATTTAAAAAGAATTTTAAATCATCATTGCAGAGCTACCAGTTGTTTCTAATTTTGAAGAACAATCACTATTTTACACTTAACTACCACCAAATGCTTCCCAGAGTGACCGTAGTCACCCATAAACACATAAAATATCTTCATTTAGGAATAACAGACCAAGTCTGATAAAAGCTGATATGCTGCTCTGAAAATTGCTTTAGTGCCTGAAGCAGAATTTCATCTTTCATAGACTAAATCCACCCTAGTAAGCGGGACCCATTCTGCTTTAAGTTCCATCCTTAGAAGCTCATTGACTACAATTGAAAAGTCATTGCAAAACGGTAATACCAAAAGGTTAGCAGAGAAATATATGTAATGGTATTACAGTAGGCATTTAGAGAGTGTAACGTTAAGCATAGCAAAGAAAGGTTGCCACAGAAAGCAATAAAATAAAATAAAGAAAAATAAAAGTTGAGCTGAAAATCCTGAAACAGTGAAACCTGCCTAGCTCTGCCTCTGAAACGACACAGTAGAACAGCAAGGACATGTCTGTAGAATCTCTCAGAAAAATGATCAAAGCACTACATTACCAGGGAATAGAATCACATATTAGAAAACAAAATGCCCTTTTTTTTTTTTTTTGGGGGGGGGGGGGGGGGGGTCATAGTCTCAGTAATACTGATTGCTAAGAGAAGTCAAGGGATGTAGAGGTTTATGATTCTCCATAAGGAGCATACAGGTAATAACCTGCATTTTCAGAAGTGAGCCTTAATGTTCACAACAAAAACAAACAAGCAACAACAACAAAAACGCTTATTTTGAGAACTTAATCATCCTAAACTCTCCTTGATTTTTGTAGGAATTCAGACCAAAGCAATCCTCCCTGATGAGGAAGTCTTCTCAAAGCTGAGTGGGGGACATGGCACTCTCAAAATTTGGTTGAGAAGCGAACTCGGGGAGTGGTAACTTCATAGTGTCTGGAACAGGACATCTTATAAAGGATTTAAGAAAGAGTTCTTTAAAGACCTGTGATATTTGCAAGGCAACGTATTGGAAGATGTAGTTTGATGTGCTAGAGTCTGAAGTATTAGTGGATATTCAGAGACAATATATAAACAGTTAATACTGGGCCATTCAGGCGAGGGACAGGGTTCACATTAACAAGGCTGTTTACTTTGGGGTGGTTTTTTTTTGTTGTTGTTGTTTTTTGAGAGAGAGAGACAATAATGATCTTTTGGAGAAAAAAGTCTATAAACTGTATTCCAGCTTTTTTTTTTTTTAGGTTCATTACTAGAGATTTAATGACCTAATATTCCTTTAATCTCTATTTTTATGATTCTATTAAACAAATGATAAATAAAAAATTTCCTCTAGACACGCAGGGGGAAAAACATCACCAAAATATTGGAAAAGGTTCCAGGTTTTCAGTCAGTTGAAGCCTCCCTAATTGGCTGGCATGTTTTTCTGCACTTATTACAGTGAATGCTGCCATCTGTTTCTTACTTCAAAAGAAATAGTCAAAACGATAAGCAAGCTAACAGAGAAGGAAGTCTTAAATGCATACAGAATATTTAAAAATGCATAGTATCCACTAACTCCCTGTGGATAGAATATCTTCAGTCTTGACATGATAATTACCAGTAGAAAAATTGTGACAGGCAAATATTCAACTAGCTTCCACTTCTGATAATGGGGCACATACAGATGAGATCATTTTGACTCCAGGTTTTCCATTACTCGCTTTGAGTTTTATGTTTTAAGTATCCCAGTAAGGGTGCTTCTTCGTAATGAGCCAGGCTGTGCACTGCCCATCCATTAGATCACAGGTTGTTGACTGAAGCATTGCATTAATACTGAAAAATCTGCTAACGTAAAACATTGTCCTCAATAGCACAAAGGGAAGCTTAATAAACAACAAGAGAAAGAGAATGAAAGAAAATAAACATACAGTGTTAAAGAAAAAGATACATAACAGATAATATACATTCACTTCCAGCAGAGAGCTTATTTATCGTTAACAATGCCATCATCAATTCTGATTTCACAATTAATCAAATATGCACTCTGGCTTTTTTTCCTAATTGTTAAGCATCATAATGAGGAACTGATATTCTAACACTTCAGTATTTAGTTCTACCAAATGCTGCTTTACCTAAGGATTGCAAAATTGATTCTTCCAAAAACAGTCATGTCAAAGACTACTAGTCCACAAGCTACATTGGACATTCACTTGCAAACTTAAGTGCTTCCAGACTATTCAGTGGAATACAGACTGTTATGGGTGTATGGTATAGGAAGACTCCTGTGCCAATCTGTATGGGAGAAGCCATAACCTGAAAAAAATCATGGAAAATAACTATAGAACACAGGATGTGCAATAAATCACAGAAGTGACAATAGCATGAGTACAAATACAGGAGGGGATTTCACTCACATGAAGCCTGTCATGCATCTTTTCACCCTAGCAGTGCAGGGGATAGTAGCAAGATTCACAGCTTCCCTTTGTCTCGTTTTCTATCCATCTGACCACAGCAACCCAAATCTGGATTTGAATCGATTTGTATTATGAGACTACAAGAAATAAGAGCATTCTGCATCTCATGGCAGGAAACTACAGATACCACGGCTAAGGGGAACAAAAATCATTTGCAACAGAACTGGTTTTGTAGCATTCCAACTTTTTGTTGTGTTTCACCATAGACTTTATTAAACCTTTTTGCTTTTTTTTATTTTATTTACCCCCATATCAATGACAATAGTTTTTTGTTTGTTTGTTTTATAACTGCCTACGTAACAGAAGCACTGAGATAGACTGGCCAGGGCTAAGACATACCAAACAGTAATTCCTTTCACTTCTATCCAAAAACCACTGTACAGAAAGGCAATTTTAGAAGGAACAGAAGGTGATCATATATTTTTACTACAGGATGGTTAACTAAGCTCCAGAGATACCTGCTCAGGGCTGAATGCAAGCAAGTGGGAAGAAAAAGAACAGAAAACAAGATGGTGAAAAACAACAATGGGAAAAAAAAAAAAAAGAGGTGACTAACAGGTCATTCATGAACATTTATATCAGAGCCTGTGAACCACAAAAGGTAAAGAAGGAAGGACATAAGCCTCAGACTAGAAAAAGAACTGTATCTTGACAGCGTCACAGCTCAGCTTACAAACAGGACTGATGACTACAGTTTGTGTTTTCCAACCATTTTCTCCAGGGGTGTGTGTTTATGTGTGTGTATACACACACAGGGTGAGAGAAACAGGGAATGGCCACAAGCTCCTGGCTCTTGCTACTGTAAAAGGGAAAGCTGAGAAAGGGCAAGAACGGCAGCACTTAGATCGCGCAGGCAAAGGAGGTGTCTGTGCTATCGCACTGGAGTGCACTTGCTGTAGCCAAGGATTCAGCACAATTCTCAGACAGATTTTTGGAAATGCATATAAATTCAGAGGAGATATTTAAACCTGTAAACAGGATATAAAAACCATGGAAAATCAATCATCTCCTGTATGAGTTTCAGCAACTACTACACAAGTTTGGTCTGTCATAGGGGAACTATGCACTGGGACAGCTGAGTTCACAATTACCCATTTATAAAATGTGCTTCATAGGAAACACTTCTTAAGCTAAATATGAGTAACTATAGCTTGAATTAAGATATTTTTTGTTTGAAAAAGTGTTAGCATTCTCCTGATGACAGAATACTTAGCATCTCCTGTGATCAGCCTTAAGTTACTTAGAGGAGCCTAACTCCACTTGTCGCAAATACATGTCTACTGTGACACGAGAACTGTGTTTTGATAAAGCAATTGGAAAACAATCTGTTTGTCTGGAATAATAAATTACAAGTGCTGTAGTGCATTTAACATGCAATTGATATGCACCACAGAATGCTCTGCCCACAGTAAGAGATCCAATGAAGAAAGTAGTTGGACATAGACACTGTAATCTCTAATGGAAGGGAAGAAATGTCGTTTACAACATGTACAATATGTAACGTACAACTGGTCAAATCAGTGCTGACAAATACATTTGCTGACAAACTCAGCCCTTTTTCCAATTACCAGCTCTTTCCAAACAGACTACTGTTGTGTTTTTTTATTGTAATTGTGGAACAGACAATTGAAGTGCCTGAGCCAAAGCCCCAGATTCTCATCAGCTTCACTAGGCTATGGGAAAGGGCTGTAGACGAACAAACTATTTGAAGAATTTGTGAAATATTTACTTGGACTGTTTCACCCCTGTTATTTATGCTGTGTTACTGGTCATTCAAGCAATACACATTGTGTTGTTGTTTCCAGCCTAAATATATGAAATTTTTTAATCATGGTATTAACTCTACAACTTCTTGAGCAGGGGAAATGGAGAGGGAGGTGCCGGTCTCATCTCTCTGGTAACCAATAATAGGATGTGAGGGAAGGTTCAGGCTGGACATTAGGAAAATTTGTTTACCATGAGGGTGGTCAAACACCGGAACGGGCTTCCTAACAAGGTGGTTGATGCCCCATACCTGTCAGTGCTCAAGAAGCATTTGGATAATGCTCTCAATAACATGCTTAAACTTTTGGTCAGCCCTGAAGTGGTCAGGCAGTTGGCTTTGATGATCTTTGTAGGTCCCTTCCAACTGACCTATTGCATATTAATAATTTATCAGCAAATATTTTTTACACATGAATGAATAGTCATACTCCCAGGGGAATAAAACAATGTAAAGGACAGCCATTATCCAAAAGTTTATGGAAGCACAAATATCGATGAATGGTTGATACTAAAAGACTGTATTAGTTTTGCGACATTCAGAATTCAAGACAGTGTTTGCAAGTGCAGCTTCAGACCACTCAAGAAGTCACTGTATAGGTCATTAGTCTGATGCAGAAAAAGTCCCAGAACAGACTACAGTGTAAGCTGATGCACTGCTGAAATCGCCAGTGCATCTGTCCTTCCCATGAACAGAGAGGAAATCAAACGCTGCAAATAAACACGAGTGCTTCATTTTTCAGTATCTGGAATTGTATTATCTGCCTTTACAGGGGAAAGTAGTCTGTATAATTCAACCCTACTATAGTCTGTTATGGTTAACAATAGCAATAACATATCTTTTCCAAAGTCCTGTATGAAAAATCCTTCAGAGGATTTACCATTTAATAGTGAAATTATGATACACTTACCTCTGCAGAATAACATCGCCTTTTCCTAATCCAACTGCCTTCTAATAGATTTGTTTGAGGACTCATGGGACGTGCCAGATACAGAATGATAATCTGATCCTTAGCTGCTTCTAAATGTCTTAAGCAGCATGGGTGCTGCTTGCCTCTTTCATATGAACATACCAGAAAGTTTCCCCTTGATATTTGAGCATTTTTTAAGATATTATCCATCTTTCCTATTTATAGAATATTTTTTCCTCCATCTTTGCTTTTGTCTACCAAAAGTGGGGCACTGTACAGAGCAATATAAACAACATTATGCATACTGCAGAATTACCACCTACCAAAGCTACATCATGTACGTAGATATTTTGGAGTACTTTTCTTTTTCCTTGAAATTCTCTCTCCTGAAATATATCTACCAGGTATTCAGATTATTTATATGCCATCTTGCATCAAAATCCCTTTTCAAGAAACATCCCCTACAAAGTACTTTAATGGCCCAGAAATTGCTGAGTGATTGGTTGAGGCTCTGAATAACCACAAGACACCTTGTGGCACATTAAAGATATGTTTTCCATCTCTTGATTCCTATGTTTGTTTTCCAAGTATAGAATTATAACCTTCACTACAAAGAGCATACAAACAGAATAAAACCAGTCATTTTTAACACAATAAACTTGATCTATAGACATGTTTCTGAAATTACATTAATTTGTTCATTCTTGACACTATCTCGGTAGCAGCAAGCAGTGAACGTGAAGAAAATAACATTGGTTCCAGTGTTCAGTGTGGCACATATAAACATTTGTATAAACTACCCTGAAAACTCAAGGAAAAGGGAACTGGCAAATAACTATGGGTATGATGAGCTGAGCCAAGAATGTGATTTTGGACTGTTTCCATTGTGGTTTTCACTTCAGAGTAATTTGTATGATTTGGAAAGCTAGCAATATAACTCTGTGTAGGGATGGGTTATTTAAGGTAACCTCTATGTTTAAAGGATGGGGTATTTTTATAGCTGTGGACCAAAAATGAGGTCACATGCTACAGCTACCTAGATCTTGGGAGACAGAGAATCCACTGTTCTTATTTTCTCACATTATCTTGTATAGTACAGAGACGTGTATTTTACTGTTCTTAAAATACGTAGTTATTAATATGCTAATGGCACGGCAAGCAAAACAGCAAAGCCTAATAAAATATCCCTTTAGCAGAAATACTAACTTTTCATATTCTTTACAGCTAGTGTTCACACTGAACCTCTCAGGAAATGCAGTGAGGTAGAAGCACAGGAATGTAATATTTGGAACTTTTAAAATGCATCGGACTTCAATGTATTCCCAGTTCATGTGCCAGCCCAGCCTATGTAAAATCTAGCAGATTTTCCCTGTGATAAATCTAGAACTATTATCTAGATAATAGCTAGAAATCTTTAAGATGCTAAAAGTTTAAAGTTGTGGTTAGTACATGAAAACACAGCAACTCAGTCCTCTGAGCTCATCCGTTCGTTCCTCAGCTCTAGTATTTCAGATACATTGGGCTGAAAACAGTATGCATTAAAGGACTACTATCCTTTAACCTATTTGGATGTGAATAATATTTTCTCTAGTACACACCAGATAAAATATGAAAATGTCAAACTCTCCAAAGAGTCCTGAAACTAGTAACTAAGGAATAAAGTTTTACAGTGGGATATTTTAAGGATTTAAATCCAGATCCCCATCTGTGATGAAGTTTCAATGTAGCAGAAATACCTAATTTACATCAACAAAAAATTAAATCCAGAAAAATTATGTCAATATAAACATTAAATTCTCATTTCATTCCCCACTCCTTGAAAAGAGTAAAAGACTTCCAAGATTTCTATAGGACCAATCTCACATAGTTTTGGAAATCATCCACACAAATTTAGAGAAATACTCAGAGGGTCAGCATCCTGAGACTTCTTGATGTCCCTGGCTAAAAGCCAGATGAAGAAAAAACAAACAACAAAAAGTTAAAAATGATGTAAAGGATAATCAAAGGAATGATTAAACAATATGAACTAAATAAAGCCACTGGTACTTAATAAACAAGAAACACTATCTTTGATGAAAGAAAACCCTAATAATACCGGTCTTTGGTTCTTTTTTTATCCCTATTCCCCAGAAGAGCACACATCATGGAAGCCATGGATGGGAGAAGCATGGCATGCTGGGGGCTGATGGGCCATCACACTGTATCACCATGGTATGGGTATAGTGTTGTACCCATAGGACAGACGCAGCAGGCTGCTGTACTATAGAGCCCGTCCCTGTGACGACACGAGTAACCCCCATACACACAGAGGGCAGGGTTAGAGCGTGCATGCACAAACACGGCTTGGAAGCACCTAGTCCTCTCTCTACGTCTCATAATGGGATGCCAACCTTGAGCAATGCTTCTGGTCAACTACAGGCCTGAATCTTACCACAAGGTCCCATGTATGTGATACTGCTGCAGCATCAGGGTCTGCTTCAGCTACAGGTAGGTATCTTGCTGCACTGCATGGATTTCCTCTCCAGAGCATGTCTTTAAATCATTTCACTCCACAGCTAAGTTTTTAGATACTGCTGACCATCAGGGAATTTTCCCTTAAACCTCCTTTCATTTCTCATACATTTAGTATTTGTTAATCATTTTCTCATTTGAAATTCTCTTTATTAATGTAGTTTAAGTTTGGTAATTTCCTAGATACATTGTGTTTATGTTCTGCGCAGATGCTCAGTTATCTTTCATAAGCTCTGTTAGATCTCCAGGACTGCCTCTTTTTATCATTCCCACCTGACAAGAACTGAGCAGGTTCTGGTCTTCATTAGGGCAAGCAGTTACAGTCAAAGTATGCTTTCACTACCAGATACTAACTAATGCACGTTAAACATGTTATGGACAGAAGGTGGTCTGATTTTTCCATGGGGCAAGTTAAAATCTACTGGGGAGAAAAGGATTTATGATGTTCTAGGGAATGTTTGTAGCATTTATAATAGCCTTTTCTTGATGAAGATTTTACTACGTACTTGAACTGGATTGCTTAACTGGTACTTAAGACTGTAGGGTTTCCTCTGGAATACAACTTTAGTTTCATCTTGGATAAATTATTGAAATTGCTTTTTATAGCAAAAGAAAGAGTTCTGCTAATACAAAAACCAGCTGAGAAAAATTTTCTGCCAGTGGAGTGTTATCAAAGATACACAAAAACAACACTACTAGACAGGCAGAGCAGAATGTGCTGTGCCAGGCACAGCAGCATCCTTTACCCCTCTTGCTGTGTGGCAATGCCACGTGATCAGGACTCAACACAGAAGACAGACCAAAGTCCTTGTAATCCTTCTAGAAGGCTCTTGATATCATCTGTGACAAGGGAAAATGAGATTTGTGGATAATCTCAGCTCATCTTAGCTCCAAATGCCCACAAGGAAAATGTGACTGCAACCTGCACATCTCATGCACACAATAGGCCCCCTTGTCTTTTGTTCCTTTCTGGAATCATGTAGCTCAGGCAAAAGTAGAAACACAGGGATGGTATCTGGTCTACTAGACCTTTATTTCTGTTCTTGCACTTGTAAGAGCCATTTTTTTTCCCCGATTCACCCACCAGTGGGCTGTGTAGGTCTCTGCTAATAAACGGGAAAAAAACAAACAAACAAAAAACAACAAAAATAGTTCTGTGATTAGAGTAGTTGTGATTAGAAATTTTCTGTATGTCAACATGGAGCAACATGTCTGCACCTTGGCTGTTTGCCCTAGAGGCTTATACCAGTGGTTATCACAAGCCTTTCATTTCCAAAGCTGGCACAGGACCGGCCAGAAAATAAGCCAAACTGCCCAGAAACAGGCAGAATCTTACAACCTGTGAAGCAACACAACAGCAAGGGGATGTGGTGCTGCCTTCTCTTCTTCACCCCCCTCCTCTCCCCGAGTCAATAAACGACAAGAAGAAAAAGAACAGACTGTCAAACCTGAATGGAAGAGACGATTCAGTAGTTAAGCTCTGATCTCCATGTTCACTGAAAGTCCTCCATTTTTTTTTCTTTTTTTTTAAGGAACGTTTCCCTGTTCTTACATAACCTTCGACACTGCTGCAGCAGGCTAAGTGAGGGAACAAGATTAACAGATACGAGATATTTTTACTGCTTCACCCAAAGATTCACAGAATTTTCTGGGAATTTTAACACTTATACAAACCAACATATGATTCTTCATGTTGCTATCAGTGCTATGAGAGAATCCTGCATAGCCTCCAAGTTGTACTGAACAATTTTACATAATTAGCATCCTTCTTCAAACTAATAAATTTGCTAAATTGTTTTTGATAGAAACTAAAGCGCTATTATTAAGTATCTGCAAAATAATAAGGTTATCAAAGTGGAAGTCATTAAACTGCCATTCCTACTGACTGTTGTGTGTTACCACCAACTTAGATATGCCAAATGGTTTCTAAGTTAACTTACAGGAAACATATTTGCATGAATTAGCACAGTTTATGTGATCAAGGAAGAAGATCAGTGAACCATAACGAATATGGTCAATATCTGGTCCAAAATATGATACCTATTTATCTAAATGCAATATTTAGATTTCATTTTACTGCATCTCTTCCTCTTCCCCTCCTTTTAATAAGCATTTATTAAAAATTATGCTACTGTAAAAAGTGTATGTATTATTTTTAAATGAACTCTGATTACAACACTGGTAACCACTGCTCCTCTAATACGATTTTCTTGCCTCACTACCATGAAGGATCCACTATCCAGCAAGTCTTCCAAACAATCACTGTCTTCAGCTCACAAGAAGCCCACTGCAGATGGGAAAATCAGCAGCATTTTCCCACACTACTACAGCTCCATTGAAGTAGAAGCTGAAGGTGTGATACCAGCCTCTCTACAGTCAGATGGAGCTTCAACTGTAAAACACACGTCCCAGACCATGATAAAAATCCTTTTTCTTCTCTATAACAGCTGTAATAATGTCAGAGCTCCTCAGATATGGAAAATATTTTTTTTTTCCTCTAGTGGAGGGAAAACAGCAAAAAGCCCTGTAACGTAGAGTATCATGGGATACTAGAGTAAGCCTAGGATTCAACAGTGCAAACCACAGGATGAAATTTCTTGGGCCATTTATAAAGGTCAGCATTTCGAAGTCTTCTGCCATGCATTTGGCACCAAAATCAAATGTGATCCACAGCCACATCTGCGTGATTTCGCTAATGGCACTGAAGCTCTGACACTCCCTGCTCAGTGCTGAAACCTCGTGCAGAGACTTGCACTCCACCCAGAACAGTTCTGCATGGGAATGCTTTCTGCAAATGAAAACAGTAATGCTCGTGCGGGTCCATCAGCAATGCTCTGCTATCATGTGTCCAAGACCAGGATCCTTGGCTTTCATTGACCTTAAGAGTGTCGCCAGCACTCATACAGGCATCTGAATCTGCGGTAAGAAGAACAAGACCACCTTGACACTAGATAGGAAAAACCCTGCCTCAGAGAGAGGTCCCCTACTGTAAATCATAAAAACATGAAAGTTCCCAATTTCCTCAGTTTTCTGTTTCCAGACTAATTCTCAAAGTACTTTACTGTATATTTTACTCTGTTGTTACTCATAATATTCAAAGGTGTCTTCCTTTGAGCACCCACTTCAAGATACAGGTCTGAGTTTTGAAGGAGGCATGCTCCGCACTTCACAGGACCTCACTGGGGGGAACTGTATTTAGACATAAAACACATGAACATATCCCTAGCTACTAACCTGGAAATTTAAACCACAAAAAAAGGTGCCCACACATATAGATCTTAAAAAACTCCTTATTACAAAAACTCCATGTTTCCAAATGTAGAATATAACAGAGGATTAAGCAAATTTACCAATAAATCTGAGTGTAATCATTCCTGTGCAAGAGAAAAAAAAACTCTACACATTTGACCTACTTACACACATTATCAGATATTTGAGAGCAAATCAAGAATTTGTTATGAGACATGCAATCTTTGGAGCCAAAGTGGTCACTGGTGAACAGTAAAAACCTAATAATTTCCATATTTATTAAATAATCTATTGCTATTTACTCCAGAAATCATTGCACACAAAAATTGAAAACAACGTGAGAAATCCTGGTGTCTGCTGCTATCCCCATTTGTTATTCTACAAGGAAAAAAAATATAAACTAACAAAAATTGAAAAGATTAGCTTTTTTTACTTTGCTACTGGAATAATACAGATAAAATTATTATAATAAGAAGAAAAACACAATTCAGCTTCTGTTTATCCTTTTCTCTTTTTTCCCCTCTTACTGTCACTCTTTCCAGGATTTCTTGTTTTCAACAAAAAGAAGGAAAGGTTACTTTATAGAGGAAAGAGAAACAGGAAAGGAAGGATAAGAAATAACAACGAAAGGGAAGATTATACACATCTTTACCTGTTACCAGTCAAAATAAAAGTGTTTTTCATTTTTGTGTTATTTTTCTCTAGTACTTCATAATAGTCCCTATCTGGTCTGTTCTAGCCTCAGCTTACACCCAATTTCTATTAGCATCATTATGTATATGTGCTTACGTCAAAAGAAGAATACACTTCACATTGTCAATTCTCAAGAACCCGACAACAGATTTAACTGAAAAAAACTTGGAAAGGCTTCTCTAAGCCCCATAAAAGTTTATAAAGGATAATAAACAAAAAAAGAATAGCATACCTGAAAATATTTCTTTTCAGCAATAGGAGGCCTAAATAAATTATACCAGTGAACAAAAGAGGACTAGAAAATCTTCACAAGGTGCAAATAGTAAAACTGCATATAATATTAAGCTATTGCATTAAAAGGCAAGCAGCTAAAAGTAGCCCAGAGAGCTTTCGGATATTTACAGGATAACTTAGTCTTCTTATGAAAGATGGTGGGGAATTAAGATGTTGCAATTTTCATGCAGAACTAGCCAGAATTCCAACTCATGTCCTGCATAGTCTTTTCAAAGTTTGTTTGAAGTTTTACATTCTTTGTTTCTTAATTTTGTCTTCTGTGTTATAGAAGAAATTTTCTCACATTATCAACGTACATTAACATATCCAAAATATATTCAAGTCCATGGAAAAATGAATAGAATACAGCTGTTGATGAGCAGGAGACTACAATTAACCAGATGCATAGCATATCCCTATAGCACATCTAAAGCATCTCACCGATACATGAAAAGTAAGCATCTCATTTGCTTATGAGGCCATCAGCCTCCATGGAGTTACAGCAAGTTAAACTAACTGAGGATCTGTTCTTCAGATTTTCAAGAGGTTATCACAGAGCCTTTCTTTAGAAGTCCAGGCTTACTTGATTTTTTAGCCATTTTTAACTAATTCCCTGAACACGTTTCAGAAGCAACAAATACTAACAAAACAGAGCGTAGAGTTGAACTAATCATTTTCAATTCTTTTAGGTAAGCTAAGAACTTTACCTCAGATCACAGCAGAACCTTTAACATTTCTAATACATAAAGACACCGTCAAAAAACCTGTTTCTGAATATTAACTGTCAGGATGCTTTGAGACATTAACCACAGAAAAAGGCTGTAGAGTTGAATGAAAGATATTGATACATCTAAAGTGGAGAGTTCTAGAAGCATTTACAGTTTCATACTACTTTTGATTGAATAAAGTGCTTCCTCTGATTATATTTTCATAAAGATAAAGAATAGGAATGAGAAACAAAGTTCACACAAGCCAAGATTTTTTTTCCACAAAGATTTCCCTAAGTAAACCATGCCAAAGAGTTACAACATCAAAATTTAACTGAAATATCTTTGCCCTTCTTCCATTCCCTGCATAAACAGAAATATTTGAAAGGAAGCAGTGGTTCAAAACACTATTTAGGGCTACAAATTACATTTTCACAATCACAAGCTGTACACAAGACTAACACTATTCTAAGACAAAGTTTTTGCAAGAGGCCTATGCACACATTGCACCTTAATCTTCACCTGGAGACAGTGACCTTTAGGACTAAAAATTTAACAACGAGCCAAACTTAGGCCTCTCAAGTACTAGGTAGTTACCTACACCTTGTAGCAAGTCTAAAAACTCAGCTCAAATTTCAGAACCTAATATCTTCTACTCATCTATTACCTCATCCTGAAAGCACCTAACTTTCCTGCAAATGCTATTTTTTACTACTAATTGCTTTGATCCATGATCCAAGCTATGCAAGTTTTGACATGGCTATAGCTATGCTCTTTTCCTACTTACTAGACATATCAGCAGAAATCTTGCCTTTTCCAGTCTATCACTACCTTCCACCTAGGAGTTTACCTAATGTGACTCATAGAGAAAACAGTTCTGCAAGCTAACTGAAATGCTCATCTTCCCCCTTCCTACAGACACATCAAGAGAAGTCTCTACTCACAGGACCCTCAGATATCCCAGGGTAGGGTCCTCTCAGGCCATCCTACTAAACCTAGGTTTCTTTCAATGTTCAATCTACCCTGCATGAGTTGTTAATTAGAAAATAAAGCTTGCTCTAAAGCATTTTAGCTGCAGCCCACTCAGTATAAGCGAAGCACTGCAATCACAGAGAACTCAACTTGATTTCAGCAGTATGCAGATGATACTCCAGGGAAAAAATAGATAATAGCCTTCCAACAGCAAGTCATACTTCAATAAAATGACAATTTCTGGAGAGAAGGTATAATTTTGTCAAAACTTCAGGAAGGAAGAATTCAAAGACATTATCACTATAAACTGGTAACATTTCATTTCAGTTGTAAACTCCTGCATTTGTGCTACAAACAAAACTGATTGAATCTAACTGGAATATTAAGAAGGTTTTTTTTTTGTTTTGTTTTGTGTTTTTTTTTTTTACTCATTTAGAATGAAACTAGATTTTGAAGACTCCAAATTTACAGCAGGTACAAAGTCACGGCCTTGACTTGCTCCTTATTACAGGATTGGCACACAGAGAAAGCAAACTATGGGCTTAAACAGGTTTCCAGTGAGATTCAATTTCTGTAAGTTTTTCTCATTACACAAATACCTAATTTCCCTCTAATCTAAGTTAACAGAGGTAGCTGGTTACAAAAATCTAAGTGCACATTAATAGATTCGGTAAAGGTAGTGACGTCTGTACCTGCAAAGGTCTACCTCTATCACTCACCACAATGTAGTTATTAGCTAAAGATACTTTCTCATGTCATTACCTCAGAGAAAAGCCATACTGTAACCAGAAGCTGCTAAAATTTGTTAAATGATTAAAAGCTCAGTAATAGAAGTTGTGACAGACAGAGACAGTCAAGCAAGCTCATCATTATAACAGTGCTGTGTCCTCACATGCCATATAAGATTGGCACATTTTTTCAACACAAAATTGCAAACACAAGCAAATCTGTAAGAGCTCTCATGATTCTCAGTGCAGGAAAAATCAGAAAATAAACTCCATGCAACAGCTTGAACAGCATCAAAAATTCTTATTGGTATGGGTGCCCAAACAAAGCCTGTGTTGTATTATGTGTACATGGAGCAAGCAAGGGGGTCATAATTAAAAATTGCAGTACAAGCTAAGGAGGTGAAAGTGTTACGTATAGTGTGTTTCCTTATCAGTTGCAAACAGGAAAAAAAAAAAAGTCCTCATGAAGTTTGTCCCTGTCAGGACAGAAGCACAATGTAACTCAGATGACAGGTATTTGCCACAAGAACTCCCACATCCATCTTCAAATAAACATCTTCCATGTAACTGGGTAAAGCAGAAACCAGACATTTTGCACAGTTTGGAAGTTGACCCTTGCTAGGAAATGCCCAGGGTAATAAATTCAGTATGCTTTGAAAACTTCTGATATATCTGTCATCAATTTGTGTTAGTCATTCTAACACAATAGGAAACAAATCACTTTTGACTTGGGACTTCTGTAATTCATATGATGCAAAACTCAAAAGTAAAATTAAATTATTAAAAGTTACAAAAGAAACTGAGAGGAAATTGAAGTTTAGAAAAGAGAGTAAGAACAGTATCTTTCCACAAAGTATTTCATTAAGTGTCTTTGTGCTGTCTGTTCTCTGGTACTGTGGTCTGTGTGTCAGTATTGATTAGGATTCCCATTTTTCTATGTTTAAATTCAGAACTAATTAATTTGTGGTGAGATTTACTCCAAGAGCACTCAGAGACCCTGTGCAGAAAAGCTACTTGAGGCACCAACCTTATCGTCACAGCCAAGCTCTCTGTACATTGCTTGTTTGGTCAGCTTGCAAGATATGAACAAGATGCAGACTGGCTCTGGACAAGTGGCACTGATGTTCTGATGCTGGTTCCAGCTTTTACATTGATTTCTGGCTTCAGTAAACAGGCAAAGGGCAGCAAACCTGCCCTAAGCTCATTTCATGGCACATGGATTTAATTTCCTCATCCTCTTCTTTACACCACTTAAAGAGGAGCACTGTCTCATTGTATTCTTTTCTTCCTACCATTAATATTGTCCTGGTTTAATTGCATAGAAACATCTTCATTGTTTTGATGGTACAAGTGCCACTTCTTTATGAATATAGACTTCCCTGCACATTGAGATAATTTACCCTTTACGCGTGCTTGGTTTGACTGTTTCTTGTTTAAATAATTAAAAATTACCTGAACACATCCAATCAGTTGATTTGTTCTTCTAAGGCTAATTAATTTAACACCAATGAGTAGAATGTTTGTTGCATTGAAACCTCAGCCCAAAGGCACTTTAGCTCTTCATATTGGCAGAACGTATTTGCCATATACTGTAAATGTTACATATACTGTAAATATTTATACATTTATACTGTAGGAGAGGACTTTCACATGACAGGAACCTCAAGATCTCTTACAAATTGCTAGGCCTAATATACTTCAATAGTATGAGCAAGTGAATGGGTAAAATAATTAGAAGATGTATCAGAATGAAACCTCAGCTCATGCAAGTCAGGATATGGACTTAGAGCCTGGAGGATCTAAATTTGTTCCCTCCCATCTTTTGTTCTCTTGCATTTTCCCCACGGGCCTGGTTATTGTCATTTCAACATTACCTAAATATAATTCATCTTTACTCAAACTTAGTATTTTAATACAGCTTTGTTTTTTCACTTCCTTGGAGAGTATTACTGAAAAAAAAAAAAACACTATAGGATATACAAACTTGATTTATATCCTAGTAATCTAGTAATTGCTGAATAATATTGGGACAGAATAATAATGTAGCCTAAGCAGCATTGGCCCTTATATTCACTTTTCATTTAAAAATAAAACTTGCCCACTAAAAATTAAACAGAAGATATGAAAATCCCATTTGAGCATATGAATCTGTGCTCACATGTAGCTATATATCTTCCACAGAATGCATGTATATACCTACAGGAATCTTGCAATTCCTCACCATGTCTGGGTTGTAGCAGTTAAGAAGCAGAGGAAAAAAAAAAAGTAAAAAGAACACAAAGAAGGCTAATTAAACATGGCATGAAAAGAGATCTACCAACAATATTCAAATCAACGGTGCAAGAACATTGCTCATAAGCAACTGATACACTGCAATATGCCCACAGAACACGTTTGTTGAATAAAGAACAAACTAAGCCTGCTTACAGATGAGTTACAAACAGAGAAACAGACCCAAATCCATGGTATTGCTCACTGATGTATACTCCATTTTACGCCAGAGAAACTACCAGTAGAGTACTAAATAAGCAAAGGGGTGCTCTATATTCTTAATCTTCTAGTTATGGGTTAAATCATGCACATGATGCATTCTCCCAAGAGAAGGACTTAAGATCATAATTCAGAGCTGAAGACTATGCGTCATTGTGATGGGACGTGCTGGCAGTGCTGCAGGTTCCCTAGAAAGCACCTGTGTCTCTGCACTGACAGAAGACGGGGTACCACAGCAGGAAGCCGAGCACTTTCCTATTGCCTAGCCCTGTGGAGTCAAGTTTGCATCTGAGCTTTTTTACCTTTGAAGCTAGAAGACTTACACCTCAAGAAGACAACTTTATAGTCAAAACATCTCCTTACATGCACTCTTCTGTTTCCACTTTCTGTAGAAGGAGCCCAGACCATCAGCTTTCAGGTCTTTAAAGGTAGCTGAGAGAAATTCCACTTTGATAACCTTCCGAAGACCTTATTTGCAGCAGCATTGCGCATCACAGGTTCATGGCTCGTATCTATTTACTTCTTAGCATCACACTGCCGTCCATGCTGACTAGGATAAAACTTTAGACTCCTTAACCTTATTTGAGATCAAGTATATCATGAGCAGCTTGATTTAGGAAATGCTATTGCATAATACTGAGACTCATTTTTCACTGTCTGTGAACAGCAAGAATAGTTTTTATTGTATTGGATACCCAAACCTTGATAGACGTAAATGTGGGGTTTTGTTGCTCATTTTTTCTTCAAAGTCCATACTCAGCTTGGAACTCTTTGGCTTAGTACACGCTAATGCTCAAAAAAGAATACAGAGGAAATTCAATGGAAAAAAAAAAAGCTTTTGAGACTTATTTTTCAGGTACATCTATTCAGATGCATTGTTCGAGAATAAAACTACTTTGAAAAAAGGGGAAAGAATGAGAAATAGAAGTCATTTGCAGAATTCTAATTCACCTGTGAGGGTGATCCTATTAATCAGCTTTCATATTGTTCCTGTTGACCTTTATCTGACAGTTACACTATTACTACCCTACTGCTCCTTTTAAATCTTCCTTCCTGCATCACTGAATAGGAAGAAAATAAGTAGGTTTAGAACAGGCCATGACCCCAAGTATATGAGAGACAAGTGCTGACTAATGTTGATTAATTTCCTCTGAGTCATGTTAATGTTGCTTTCCAGTCTGTCACTTCAGCTTGCAATGATGTGCACTGACTGCAATCCCAATCTGATAAAAATACTGAAGTGTAAAGTGAGGGCTTCTGTAATAACAGCCCGACTTAAAGAAAACACATCTTTCCAGGCTGAATCTTCTGTTAAGTATTCTTCACCTTCCATCAGCACTGTAAGGGCACTTTCTGGTAGTTGTGTCAACAAGGCTACAGATTATTTCTATGAATACAAACTTGAGAAAGTTCTGAAAACAAGAAATCTGGCTAAGGAAGAGTTTATACACCATAAACAGTTTTTAATTAGTTATGTCTCACTGAAACATTTTGCTTCTGCTTGCCTCATTTGCAAGACTTTCTATACATGGATGAAGCTCCATGAAGAGAGCTTACGGTACAGGTGAGCTCAGAACAAATGAAAACTAGTACTTTTAAAAATACTTCTGACTCCATAAAGTGTTTGGAATTGCATTAGTTACATTATTTCAGTCTTCAGAATAAGGCACCTACAATCTCTAAACTGCAAGAATTGAATTGCCACAATGTAAGGTGACAAAAAATCTCATGCACCAACTAGGAGGACATAACTGCTCCTTGCAAGGTCTGATGCACATGACTCAACTATAAGAAAGCATTTCACTTCTATCATGATCCACAAATTGAAGCCTTGCCCTTGGGTGCCAACATCAGTTGTTTCAGAGAACTTGGAAGGAAACAACAGCCTTATTTAAGCAGTCTTCTGCCACTGGAAGAAGCCATGCCTCTTTTATTCGGAATGAGAAATCCACATTTACTGCCTCACAGCAGAGTGCCCAGGCCAGCAGCTGAGGATGGACAGAGGCACGTGCACTGAGCCCATGCACTGAAAATGGATCACAGTAGACAAAGGAAATTCAAGATCCCTGAGCTGGACTGAAGCACTTCTAAGCAAGCCAAATGGAAAGTATCTGAAGAATATCTGAAGGAATGATTTTCTCTATTTCTAAGAGATTTTGATGACCCCAGGATTACTGAACGCGTATTCCTCATAATCCCATCAATGCCATTAGACAGAAAAACCAAACATGCAAATTCCAAAGATATCCTCTACACGTTATCATTTACAAACGTTAATATTGTTGTTAAGGACCTGCATCTATGTTTAGGCACCATAGTAAAAGATCTGCAAAGTATAATTAATCTGCCATTCCCATTACATTCACTGTGAACTGATGCTGCTGCTTACCTCTGAAAACCAGATTACTTGGTCAGACTTGTACCTTTTGAGTTAGCTGTACAAATTTTAAAATGCAGTTCATCAGGTTCAGTCTTATTCCCACTGAGTTCCATGATAAACGGCTCAGAATCAATTACCTCTGTGATCCCAAACAACTGATGGTACTTAAAATCTTTCTAATCCTGCTATTTGATACAGAATACCCTTACAAAAACAAGGAACACTACCACATATTACAGAATGTGGCTATATACCTCAGTTGCGCCTTGATATTGAGCTTCTTAAACCTCAAAGGCCTTGAATCCGCTTCAGAAACACATGCAAACCAATCATGCATTCACACAGGAATATGTAAGTGTAAAATTGTCTTACGTTGGAACTGTTTCTCAAAAAGCTATCACTTTTATGCCTCATTCTGCATTCAATGCAAAATAATTGTACAGTTTGACAAAATGAGGAAGCCATTGAAAATCGAATATCTTGATCCCAGCGCCTTCCAGTCTGTATGAGAAATCTGTATCTTTATACAGTTCCTGGTTTAGAATTTATAAGATTTTCCCCTCGACACCTGAAAGTGAAATTTCCTTATTTCTTTTCTAGATCCACTTCTCCACAATCCCAAGAATGACATTCAAAAATTTGTGTTCATCAGCATGCATGTTTGTATCTATTTCTGAATATAAACATGTATACAAATATATACACATATATGACCATGAACACATACGAACCATCAGATAATACCACTAGAACGAGCATAATTCTGACTACCCATTACGCCTGTAAGGATGCAGGGAAGCCCTTCTGGTAGTGGCCATAGTACAACGTATTTACATGCAACATCTTTCCAAAACCAAAGTGATGCTGTACCCGTGGTAACTTAATTACATAGCAGTCAGATCCAAAGAAATTAGAGCTATTTTAGAAGTCATGAAAAACAAGCATAACTCAAGCTAAAAAAAGCTACCTTGAAGAAAAGAGTCACATAAAAATATGTGCTATAAAAGGTCTTTTCATTAAAAAAAAAAAAAAAAAAGCTCATTTAGACCAGAAGTAGTGTGTCTTTACTGCTCTGCCCTTAGTGGTCTGTGCTCTGCTCTGGAGCTTTTGTAGCTGGCTCAGAGCTCTTGGGTCTCACTCAGAGCTGGAGACAGCCCCATTCCTGGCACAGGGAGGGGAAAAGAAACTGCTCCCATGTCCTGTGGCTGGCAGCCTGGGTGTCCTGTCCATTAGCATGTGGCCAAGGGGGCCTTGAATCTTCCCGATTTTATTTAAGATTATGATGGAGGAGACCCCAGAATCTCTAGCATATGATTCTTTCACCCCTTGGAAGGAAATAGGACTGAATATTCCCTGCCTGTGAGGAAGTTCACCACAGAAGGAACTACTAAATTTTATCATGGGATTCCCATTTTAAATTATCAATGATTAAGTTTCACCTTTATGAGGAAATACCCAACCTCATTGAAAAAATCACCAGTGGAAAGCGGTTGCAACTTTTAAATATCTGCTATTGCTAAAATATTAATACAAGTTAGGAGATGTCTGTAGAGACAGTAGCTCTCCTTGTGTTTCTGCTCAGGCTGAGCCACTTCATCAATGGAGCTGGGTGTACAGTTCTGACAGAGACACCACACCACCAACAACGTGCCAGCACTCAGCAACTCCCCTCCATGGTGGGAGCCTGCTAGGCACTGTACAGCCACCACGCGCGCCAAGGGGTTCACAGCTTTAGCCATGAACGTGAAATTCCTGCCCTGAAAAATCAAAATGTAATTATGACATACAAGTCCAATAAATGGCATGAGAGGACCTAATTCTCGTTGTGAAACAGATGGTCACTTTTAGACCATGGCAAAAAAAAGTTTAAATAATTTTGAAGCTTTTGTTTTTAGTCAGTCATTGATCAGCACATTGAACACAGGCTCATTTTATAACCTTGTATAGAAGGCAACATCTTACCACTAGCACAGAAGTATTTTCACCTTCAGTTAAAACTACACACAAAGTTCTAATACTAGTTTTTGTTTTTAAGACTCTTTATATTCCTTTTTAAACCGCCCAGCTGTGAAGAGGTAGCGAGTAAACACTTTCAGGATGGAAAAACATTTTCTTCAGGCTATATTATGTAAACAGATGTGTGTGCAAGTATATGCCTCTATGTTTGCATATGACTGGATCTATGGTAAGTTAAACAGAAGAACCTGACCTCATCTAAACGATGATTTTTCATACACTTCCAAAAAAAACCCAAAACAACTCAGTTTCATTCTGCACATTCCTAGTGGTGGCAGGTACAAGATGACAGACATGGGGCGAAAGCTCAGTCAGACTTCCTGGCTCAAGTAATGAGGCAGTGCAAGCTGAATACTACAACCTGGTTTAGGTACACACATCAGCCAGGTGCAACCAACACTGACCTGACGCTAACGTGTAAGCCTCAGTGAAGTTCCTGGTGTCTGTTGATTCACCCACTTGTTCTCTTCTCCACATCCTTGTTTCTTTGACTTGGGCAGTGGTATTCATATTGCTTAGGCCAGCAACGTTGCAAGCTGTTGGATGCACCTTGCCACATCCACATAGCCAGCTATAGGGCATAGTATCCTAACTGGTGGCAACTGAAAAGCTCCCATCAGCTAAACTGAAGCTGTATCTAACCCTCCATCTTCAAGGAAGAATCTGTGCAGCCACCATCAGATGGTGAGTTTCTCACCAGACATCAACACCTGCTTTTGATATTGCTGGTAATTCAAATTCAACCCTTTTTTTTTTTTTAAATTTAAAAGACTTCTTAATGCAGTCCTCCAGCATTTTCTGTTTACTATGAGCTATGTGTATGCATGTCATGTGTCATGAATGTGAAAATATGCATATGATCACTTTGGCAAGGCTTACCAGATACAGATGAAACCCTAGAAAAAGAAAATTAGATACCTAAATCTATATTAGCATGAAGCTAAGTACTAGGATTCATGTGACAAAAGCCAGGCCAAGCAGCCTAGAGGCAGATATTATTTCTCCTGCTCAGCCCAAGGTGCTTCCGGGAGGAACTGTAAGCACTCTCAGCTGTGCAGAATCTGAGATGTCCAGATACTCCTCTAGTCTGGGAGCTAACCTGCTCAGTAACAGTCCCTGAATATATTTAATGTTAAATGCCATGTTAAAGTCATTCTTTTTGAGTTTTTGTTTGGTTATTTTTTTAAAGGGTATACAGCAAATCTGCCATGTACAAATGCAATTTTCATAGATACCAAAGTAAGTAAAGGATTAATCCAGAGGAACTAGTGTGATTATTTTGGCAAATAGTATACAACCGAAGAATAGTTTTTAAATACAAGATGAATTTAGTAAATTTTTAAACTATAAAAAGTTTCAAATAATCTTTCTTAAAAAAGTTTTAAAAGGGTAAAGCAATATGAAGATGGAATGAAATACATAGTTTTGGGACAAATAAAGTGTTTCAAGTCAACTCAAAGCACTTCCAAGGCCAAAACAAAACTATCCAGCATTCCCATAACACCCATGAATAACACTGAAATGTGTGTGGTTTATAAACAGAAATAAATTTGCAAAATGTGACACCTCACTATTCTGAATCCATCACCTTGATTTACAAATTGTAAAATTGCACTGGTGTTTTATCTAGAACTGTATTTGCATTCAGTTTCAATGCAACTTTCACTGGAAGAACTTGAAGACCTTATTATAACATAACACAAAATGGAAAAAAACAAGCCTGAGTGAGCTTCAGAAAGATATTTTTAACGCAAAATAAGACTAATGTTTTACGAGGGCCTAAAAGCCAGTCCTGCCTCACTCTCTGACTGCCTGTTAGGGCTTTACTCTGGACTGCTAGTGAGAAACATTACTCTTAACAGCTACTCATGAAACTGAGCACACCTAATATTTAGCCTCAGAAGCTCTCACTGCACCCACAAAAGCTGTAACCATGTAAGGGTATGGAACAGCATCAATCCACCAAAAGCCTACTGCCACTGCTGCCGTCCAATACAAGGAAGTGAAAAATACTACGAGTCCTAGATGGAAAGCAATAAGGTGTCAGGACTGGTTGGAAGACCATGGAACAAGACAGGGATTAACCGGAGGCACAGGGTAGAGCGCAGACAACTGTGGGGTGTAAGTATAGAAGGAGATGCATCTCCGTGTGCCTCTGAAAATGGACATTTTATTTCACGGCATTCTAAAAGCAAGTTCCTGCCAATACAAAGTACGAACAAAACATAGATTGCTCATATTTCAGGAATACCTAGATAAACTACAGCTTGCATTTAAACAAGTGGTTCTAGAAAAGCCAGCCTCCATTCCCATAAAATGAAAGTATCAGTGGCAAAATAGAAGTTACTATAAAGATGGCATATGGTAAAAAGGAGGAGTTTAAAAGAAAATGCTGTTAGGAAACAAATGGATTGTCTAGGGAACAGCAGTCTGAACTCTGTTATAACATGTCGTGATACACCAGTGTGAAGTTCATCACAGAAGTCCAGACCCATGCACCACTATTAATTAAAAAAAAAAAAAAGAAAATGAAACTCTTCTAAATATAAAATCTATAAAGAAATACTCGTAGGTATGTTTCAAGGGTATCATACATTACAGGACAAAACGCAGATTTGAAAGACAGAAGTGTGAATAAAATTTCACTCAGCACTACTAGAAAATCACTTGGTGAAGGTGCAATCCTGCCTGTGTGTTCCCACACCCTCCACCCACTTGCCAAGTGGAGAAACTGAATCCTTTCCTCTGACTAGGCAGTAGGATTTCCGTATCTCCACTTTGTCCCTGTTGTGGAATAAAACAAGGAGGACTTCCACATCTGCAGTCTTTCTATCCAGAATACTTTCAAATCCACATCCTACTAACCAAACCTACCCCAACATTCTCAGAATGAACTGCTCTGATACTTGGTTTTGCCAAGGGCTTCAGGGGGTAGAGGGTCTCCATTTCACGTCTTCCCTAGCCATATCCAAAGCAGTTGTACTGGTTCCACCTTGCTAGAAACCACAGCCATTGCAACTGAAAGCAAACATCATTCTAAACGCTAACACTGTCCTGTAAAACATCGTAATGCACACCACCACCTCAGGTGCCATGGGGTGGTTGCTTTGGTAGGACTTGGATAAGAAACAGTGCCCTAATATACTAATCTTATTATTTCACCAGGGAACAACAGTTCATTAAAGATAAAAGCAAAATTCAAATGGGTTTGGTCTTGCTCTGAGAGAAGTTAATTCCATAAAAGTGCTGTCTGCCTGGGAGCAAAGAGACCAAGCAAAACAAATACCATAGGTAGCCTGGAAACTGGAGAGCCGCTGAGGTGGAGTGTCATCTGACAGGGCAGCGGGAGAGCTCAGAGGCTGTAAACACGTACCAAAAAAGTTGGGAAACAATTGCACTGAATTCTGAGCACCCATGGAGTGCGTGAAGTAATGGGAACCTCAGAAGGTTATCTAGCTAGGAATGGCAAACAGCAGCAAAACAGAGCTATGGCAACAGAGCCCCAGGGTGTGAGCTGGGGGCTCACCAGGAATGTCACACTGTAAGGACTCACACAGGCCAACTGGGAAACGGCTTTGTCCAAAATGAATTATTGCTAACAGAGGGCTAGAGTCACTCTGTAGATTCTGCCAGTGAGGTTCAGGCTTACAGTTTCACTCCCATCTCTTAAGGCATGTCTACACTGCATATTTGGCCTGCAGCCTAGACTCAGGGGCTTTGGCCTGGCAAATCTCTTGACTGATTGCTGCTAGCATCCAAATTAGCACACAACCGGCACGCTCCCTGCTGAGGGGAGGCAACTGAGAGCCGAGAGGTGGTAAGGAACAATTTCTTAACCCCTCTTTTCAGCTGGTTTTGGAGTGCAAGTATAGGAGTGCTCTTCATCAGCTTCAATGCAGAGTCATCACGGGTTAGCCTGAACCACTGCACCTGTGGTCGAGGCAGAGAAAAGTGCTTTCCCCTCCAATCAGGTACAGCTGAAAGGTAGTGAGGAGCTGGTTTGTACTGTCTCTCAGCTACTGCTTGCTGCTCTTAATGTAAATTTCTATGTTGACACGACATTGAAGCATCTGCAAGCACCTCCAGGAAGGCTGGGTCTTTGCTTCTCAGAAGAGAAACCTCAGTGTCACTGACTAGGCTCAGGGCAATGACACTATTTACTCAACAGCGTGGATGGTTGGTAAATGGCGACATAAACATTGATTCAGGCCCAAGCCAAACACAGAATGCAAACTTGGCCCAAGTGGGGCCCAGTTTTCCAGTAATTTTGTTCTGCCAAGAAAGCAGAAGAGCAATTGAAGAGGGATGAACTGACAGTGGAAAAGCACAGCCAAACAAAAGGACATGTCTGCAACCCACCATTACTGCCACAACAGAGGTAATACTAAGCAAACCTATAAATATGCCTCTAATCGTCAGGATGCTAGCTGGTCACAGATATTTAATTCATATCAGGATATAGCACAGCTGAATTAGCATGGACCGTGTCCATGAACTATTTAATTGGGTATGGTGCCCAGCAGCACAACTGCACTCCTCACAGCTTTTCAAAAGAAACCTCTTCAGACTCCTGCTGCATTTTGATGTTCTACCAAACAAGTTAGCAGGCAAAAACATTTCCAATTAAAAAAGAATAATAATTAAACACTGTAAGAATGTAGATCCAAAATAAATGTCAGACTGGTGATTATAAGCATTTTTGGGGAAAAAAATAACCACTCCAAGAAATTAGTGTTACAAAAGAGAGTTGATAAATAATGCAACCATTTGCATCTGGTCAAAATGCATCCTATTTCAGGCTGTAAAGGGTTGTAGCAAACTGCGTGTTGGGTATTTACTGACCAAGAATAACTCAATGAACAACAGTGAAATAACATGCCAATTACAGAAAACCATGATGTTTGCACACCATTAATGAACTGAAAAGAGGCAAGAGTCAAAGAGTCACAGAATAAGGTGTGTTGTTGTTTCTTTTTTTAAAAAAAAAATTATTCACTCAGCTTTAGCCATGATCATTAATTACAAAATTAACAGGCATGTGACAATAGACTGATTAGTTTAGAATGTGCCTACCCTGAAATACAATTAATTAAGGAAAGCAATTGTGATAACAAGTAGCTGATTTGTACAATGAAATTAGATCTTGTCTTTTAATTATAAGAAATTGCATCCTCAACAGTCTGTCCAACCACTATCCAGGCCAACCACTACACTGCAAATGAAGCAGAGACAACACACTTGGGCTAAAAAGGGTACAGAAAATAGATTCTTTGCCAAGGAATACACACTGAATCTACAATAAATTATGTAACTCTTCTTTACTGGCCTTGGAGACTGTTAAATACAGCTATTATGGATGGATAACAATATTTGAATAATAAGAAAAAAATGCTATACCTGAGGCTAGCGATTATATTTCTACCTGCTATCCCCAGAGCAGAGCTGCAAGGAAGCATGGTAACGATGAGAAAGGTATTTGCCATAAATTAAACCTGCTGTTATTAGCTAATATACAGTATAATATACTTCAATCCTATTTAACTGAACAACATGATGCAAGTTACCATGATGACTTATTCTTACCAGAATTAAATCAGTCAACTACATTACTTCTATATGAGATGCTGGAAACTGTCACGGCTTTTCTTTAAGGCTGAGCATCCACTCAATGAAATCTGTCTCCACTGATGATGAAAAAAGACAAATGAGAACAAGCAAGAAATGTCACAACAACTGAATTTGTAAAATTTTGTTTGCAATTTATTTCTGCAAACTCTGACAGAATATTTTTCAGTGTTTGGGACTCTTCAAAAATGTTTCTTCCCTATGGACACTAATGCCACTTAGTATGAACTCAGCTGTAGCCCTTTCCATTTCTCAAAAAACTTACAGGACATAATTACAGGACCTCCTTTATATGCACTGCTCTCATCTACTCCTCAAATTTTTGGGAAACTAAATTTTTTTTCATGGGTTCTCATCCCTGTGACACTGAAATTAAACATAAAGTACAATTGTGCAAAGCTTAGCTCCTAAGGAAACCAGACTACAAAGCAGCATTCAGATTTACCTGCTTTTGAAATTCACTCCATCCATGTTTGAAGCTTTTCTGTTCATACCTGCAAACCTAGGAGGCTTTAATATTCACCTAAAAATGAGAGGTTTGAGGGGTCTGATCACATTAGAAACTCAGAAGCTTCAGAGATTCATCAAACGCCAGTGAAAATACAGCACTGTGAAGCAAAGCAAACATTTTAAATGATAGCACTAAAAACTCCACTACCAAAATATTCCAATATAGTTTTGGATTGGTGCCATTCCTGTGCTGCAAAGTCACAACTATCTAGTTTTTTGCATTTGTTTTTCTTCAAGGCTATCAACTCAATAGTTTCTCTTGGGGACTTGCTCATTTTGATGCTGTTTTTTTCTTAAATATATCTGCCTTTATACAAATGTTGGATATCTCAGTTTTGCTTACACATCTAGTGCTCAGATGATTTGCTCTGATGGTGCTGGTAATCTGTGAAACTGAAATATGCAATAAAAAGCTCATGCAAAAGCAATTCAGAAATAAATCTGAGAACTGTAACCAAGGCAAGAGAGGATGACACGTCTATACCTGTTTCACAGAAACAGAAAATGTTAGTAGCCTTTACTAGTTCATCAGCACTCACACGTATAAAGTGTAGGGGATAATTTATAGTTAAATCTTACCCATTTGCTCCAGCAGCCTCTATAGATCAAAGAGAACCCAAACCTAGAAAAGTTAGGAAGGCTAAAGACCTTAGGAGGTTCTACAGCAGTACTAGAATATTTGGTGCAAATAGCTACTGCATATCAAACGGACATAGAAAACAAACACTTAGCCCCCTTTTCTGTGCTCATGGAGGAAGAAGAATGAGAAAAAAAATAAATCAAAGAAATGTCTATTAAGAAGAGAAAACATGCAAAAATGTGAAACACTCGGAGACAGAAACCTGTCACGAGCTGGCTTTCTGGAAAGCTAAGATCTTCGAAATTGTCACACTTCTTGAATGAAAGCACACTGGCATAATACCTGTGCATTTGTTTTCTGCAAGTGTAATTTTCACTTCAACCACCATTAAAATGAGAAATGGGTCATTTAGACACTGATCAATGGGTATGACACTAATAAAACAGCGTACCTCATTTCTCCTTTTCTTTATTTTGACATTAAGAGTCTTGTGAGAAACATCTAGAGAAAGACAGTGTGCACTTTATCAATATTATCTCATAATGATGATCCTTTTTTGATGAATGCACGAAGTGAGAGATTTGGGTATTTCCATGGCAACTTTAAGTCTTTGTTTGTCTAGCAAAGAAAAGCATCATCAGGGATATCAATGGCAGATCAGCTTTCTTTACTTGCTTATAGGGAGAAAGAGGGCTGGAGAGAGAATGACAAATATGAGAAGCTGTCATACTTGATATATACATTTTTTAGCAGTATAAATTGGTTTCTAGCTACTGTAAGTACAGCTACACACTCTCTCATATGCAACTCCCATCTATTCTGTGACCACAAAGGTGAAAATTAGTGATGTGCAAATTATCTCCTTGTTCGTGATTTGCTTGTTTACACTCAGAGCTTCAAGAACCAAACTGCTGAGGGTTTATGAGGAAAAGGATCATGGTATCATGAACTGAACCACACTGCCTGAAAACTCTACCACATCATGACCCCCAAAAATGCAGCAGCAAATACAGACACAGACACAAATACACAGGCTTCATTGCACGTTGTGCTTAGGTAGAAGTATGTAAGTGCTTTCTACAAAGGAAAGTCCAGGCTTTTTTGAGAGTCAGAATAAATGAAATATTAATGATCAGGAAATAAGAAAGCATGCAGTCATTGTTCTAGCAAGGTCTTGGATTTTACTTAGAGCTACTGTTTAATAAATAAGCCAGTTACAATAGGCATGCAATGGTACAAGGGGTCTGGCAGTAGAGTGAGTAGGACATTGCATATTCACAGCCCATGTACTAACTGGATCATGCCCCACAGCACAAACTTTAATCTTGCCATGATTATAGCAACAGTCTTTGGCTGGCTGCAAAGGAATGCTTTGCCATAAGCAAAGTTATAATGCCTTTAGCAACTGAAATGCTCTAGCACTTATTCTTGACATGGTAATATTCTGTACATATGTATTTATTCCCTTCGGTGGGTTTTACCTGCAAAAAGGGTCCTAGCAAATTATTAATTTTCTGGTGCTGTATGCTGAGCATATTCAGATGATTCCATTAACACTGTCTCTGCATTAATAGATACCCACACCAGACATATTTCATTGCTATTTTGAATGGTATTTTCTCACAATTGTTTACCTTATGACCAGTTGTAACTTGGAGTAAAATCTGATTCCTGCCAACTTTTCAGTCCTGCTTCCCATCTCATTTGTTTATAAGCCTGATTTATTATGGGTGGACTTCTCAAGGATATGCTCTGTGGCTCTTACTATTTTTTAATAAGAGTAATACATTTTTTTTGAGCACTTGAACAAGTTAAATGGGGCCAAGTTGTTCAATGGTTTACACTGGCATCATTCTGCCAGGCTTCAACAGAATGGTGATGATTTAAACCAGCCGCTGGTTTAGTTCACAAAAGAACTTTAACAGCAGGTAGCAGTATTAATTACTCTTTGTGAAAAATTAAAATGAAATACAACAGCTCAAATCCTTCCCTTTAAAACCAATAAAAATGGGAGCCTGCTTTAGATACATTTGATGAATAACGGCTTAGCAGACTAGGGTAGTACTTACACTATTGTGGATGATCACCAAAGCATATTATCCCTAGAAAAATAAATCAACAGACCATACTCTCTGCACGGTACAGGCTCTGGAGGGGAAAGGAGAACACTAGAGGAAGCAGTGTCTGGCTTGGCAGAGGAGGAATCCCTGGATTTCAGTCCATGGTTTAAAGGCTATTTTTGTATTCTGCACTACCCAGCAATAAAGATGCACAAACTGTTTCTGGAGCAAGGGGTCGAAGTCAGATCTCCCTCCTCCTGCATGAATACACAGGATATCTTGTGAAGAATAAGAGTCACTATTTCTCTCTGACTTACGGAAATATGAAGCCGAACGGTTCTGGAAAGAGAGGAGGAGAGAGACTGCTTATCCTTGCCTCCCTTTAACAAAATAGCTTAGAGGCTGGTGTACAGGGTAGATGAGAGAACACACTTTGAACATAAGCTCTGATTTCACAGATTGCAATGCAGGGCAAGAGCTCCATCCAGAACATAGAATCATAGAATCATTAAGGTTGGAAAAGACTTCCAAGGTCATCTGGCCCAACCATCACCCTACTACCAATGTCACCCACCAAACCATGTCCCTAAGCACTACATCCAATCTTTCCTTGAACACCCCCAGGGACAGTGACTCCACCACCTCCGTGGGCAACCCATTTCAAAGCCTGATTGCTCTTTATAAGAAGAAGCGTCTCCTAATTTCCAACCCGAACCTCCCCTGGCACGACTTGAGGCCATTCCCTCTAGTCCTATCACTATGTACCTGTGAGAAGAGGCCGACCCCCAGCTCCCCACACCTTCCTTTCAGGTAGTTGTAGAGAACAATAAGGTCTGCCCTGAGCCTCCTCTTCTCCAGACTAAAAAAAAACAGTTCCTTCAGCTGTTCCTCATAGGACTTGTGTTCCAGGCCCTTCGCCAGCTTCGTAGCTCTTCACTTGTCACATTCCAGGGCCTTGATGTCCTTGTAACGTACTGAGTGGCCCAAAGCTGAACACAGTACACCGATTTACAAAGAAAACTATACAGGTGGTAGCTCCTTTCTACACTACACTCTGCTCCCTTTCCCCATCAAGCTTGCAATGGCTGCACAGCTCCTTTGCACCCAAACGTGCCACTAAGGCTGCATGCACCTGTCCCACTACAATTACAGAGAGAACTGATTGCAGGACAGGATTTGCATATTGCTGTGGTTTGTGCAGAGCCTTCAGAGTGCTGAGCTTCCAGCAGGCAGGTGAGCTGGGCTCTAACAGGTCACCAGGCATTTCAGTTCTGTCTGTCAAGGCACAGGCACCAGACAAATCTCTGGCTACCTGGCAGCAGCAGAGCTCAACATGACGTGGTAGCAGAAAAGTAAACGTCAGGGGAGATTTCAAATGTCTATCAGAAAACTCAATTAGACACCTCTATGATGTGCTGGAAGTAGAGCAAGGTTTTGAAAATTGAAGTTTGTGGTTTAGGAACCTAAGTTTGTGTTCAAAGGGATGCACACCCTTCAAGCCACTATCAGTGGAAGCTTAAGCTTTGTAAAGTAGTCCAAAACAAATCAGAATCAACCTCACCTTTTCACTATGCTGTTCCACCTGAGCTGATTTACCTTGTTTATTCCAAAAAAAATTCAAGCTCATCTATTGCTCCTGTCCATAAAGCATTTTACCCTACTGGGCTGTAACTCTGTAGGTTGTATCTCTTCAGCCCTCTCTTTTTGAAGCTGTCATGCAGGCACTTCCACCTACCCCTCAGCAGACCAAATTAGAAACACCATGCTTTATGACAGGCAGAATGTCTTACTATGGACCCAAAGGCTTTGTCCAAAGCTTTGCTCAAGGTTTGCTCACCTGAAAGGCCAATTCCAGTTGCTTCAGCTGTTAATGAATACCTGGCTCTTCCAGATGGCCACACATCACTCCTTTGGATATTGTTAGCCCTCCTGGGCCCCTTATTTCTAGGTAGGTCTTTAAACTATGGAAAATTCTACTGCCTTCTGCTCCTAAACCCCACACAGGTGGTTACAGACATTTTTTAATCCTCTTGTGGACATTTGTCCTTAGGGAGTTACATTCTGCCTGAAACATCTGTACTACAGAGCCTATTGCACAGTCAATTGAAAATACTGCCTGTTGTTCCAGTGAGTAACTTGGATTCAGACTTCATGGTCTACGATACTCAGGGGGATGAGCTGAGATAAGCAAAGAATAAAACGTTTTATCTGAAGTTGATGAAGTTCACATATTTCTGTGTCTCCCAAGAATGGCAACATAACTGTATTCTTAAATTCTTCATGAAACAAAGGCTGGGGGGCACTGGGAGCACGGAGTATCTTCGTACCATCACACAGCTGATGCAGATACTGTTACCATAAAGGCTGTGAAAGTCAGGGCTCTATCTAGCAGAAAAATTCCATCAGCTCAATTAACTGCTGTTCAGTAGTCTCTGCAGATGGGATGATAATCAGCAGTTGTTGCCAGAGTCACAGGACAGCTCATGAACTTATAAATCTGTTAAAGCCAAACGCAAATAGTACTCAAGAGCATCAAGCAGATTTCAGATTCTCCTTGGAGAATCGAGATGCTTCGAGATGCTATGCCGTGATGGCTACTTGCTTACAAAATAAACAAATGCATGCAGTATTGCTCATATTAAGCTGCAGAAACATGCCCTCATATTCTTCAGTCAGAGAAGTCCAGAAAATCATGTCTCAGCGTGAAAACCTCTTAGAAACACTGATGAAAATGACTTTCCATCATCCAAAAAGTATTCACACCTCAGCAAGAAGCTAAATAAGGACACTGTTCAGGGAGTGTCCCAGACACAGAGCTATTGTTTTTAATCCTCTTACTCAAATACGCACAAGCACAGAAATCTCCTAAGGTGCTTAGCATTGCATTTGACAGAAACAATCCATAGCTGTACAAAGTTAAGGGAGAAGGAACTGAGCAGACATGTCTGTATTTGTGAGCAGAGAAAGTTCATGGACTGGGTCAGCAGACAGTACAGAGAGGGCAGGTCAGCACCCACGGTAACGGGCATCCTGCCGGCTTTCCGGCAGTGTGTGGAGATGTCTCAGGAGGCTCACGCAGTCTGGATTTCAGATCTCATGAGGCACAGGAGCCTCAAGTGCAATACTAAAACAGCCTTTCCTGGCAGATCTACTCAACATCCACAGCGTGGAGGGACATCTTCCTATGAAGCAGATTCTAGACTAACAGCAAATTCTTATTTCTTTTGTATAGCTTTTTATTTCTGAAAAAGGTTGTCTGAATCCTGCAGAATTTCTGCTTGCTAACTCCGCTACACAAAAACAGCTAGATCCACCCAATATATCACTGTTTTCCAGAGCAATGTTAACAGCAGCACAAGCGAGGATAAAAGCACAGCTCTGTAAATCTGTTCCCTCATCTTCTCTCCCATTCTTTTTTTTTTTCCCTCCACTTTGATTCTCCTTCTAGATTTCGCCTTTGTTCTTTACCTATTGTATTACTTTTTCTTCCTTTTTGCAATTTCACCTTCACTACCATCTCTAGCTCTTCTTCCATACCTGTGCTCTACTTCAGGAACCGATTATGCATGCTACAGAGCAATGCTAGTGCCCTGTATATTGGAGACCCAAATTTTCTGTTCCCACTCCTCTTCTAGGTGTTGGATTCTGCTTACACTTGCACCAAAATAGCAGTCCGTATTACTGAGATCTACATATTACTGGAGGGAAAGGTGAGAACAAATCAAGGTGCAGCACTTCAAAGAGTAAATATGATTTGTTGTATATTGTTTACTGGCTTTTGCAATTATAATAAGTTATATTAGGAAAAGGAACTGAATACATATCTGTGAGCACTTACAGGGTCAGAAAGATGTAATTTTGGGAAAATAGGATATGCAAGACAAACTAAAAATGCTTATAGAGTCACTAAAAATACTGTAAAATCTTGTTTTTAACTTTTCCAGCTGGTTTTAATATCCTAATTTAGTTTTTCTACCTCTACAAATATATTTTCTAGGCCAAATTGTCATTGTGAACATCAAAACCAGCAAAAGTACATGCAACTAGGCATCATGAAGAATATTTGTGCAACTTTGAAAAATGTCAGAAATCAACACAAAATAAGTTGTGTGATGAGACCTAGAAAATCCGTTTGTTCCTGGTAGCTTCTCTTTAGCAGCCATCAGCTCTTCTCTTAAACCAGACATCAAAGGTCTGAAATTCCACAATGACTTTTGATGTTGGCACAAGTTCAGTAGTTAAAGTTGAAGACTTGTCACATGAGGAGTTTATGCCAATTATAAACCATAAAAAAAGAAATCGCACACATGCAGGCATATGTTCATTATTATAGCAACACATCCACCAACGCTCCCTTCTTTCTTAATGTTTGGCTTATTTTTATGAGAAAATAAAGATGAAAAATAGCTCCGATTTTCAAGGTAAAATGCTTGGAAGAAACAATCAAACATCAATAGTTGCTTTGCCTACGTGTATACTTTTTTATTTATTTCATCTTCCAGGATTTCATTTTCAGCTACACTGTGCTGGTACATTCTTCAGCTTAACCTCCCTTGCTGCTCCATTCCCACACCCCCCTCCATTTTTCTGTACTGGATACGTTTTTGGTTTTAAGTACAAGATCCTAGTTTCCTACTTTTTATACCATTGACCCATGGACAGGTCCCTTCCCTGTGACTCATAATGGCATAAAACAAGTTTACCTATGCATTTAAAAAAACTAGATGACAGTCTGAATTCTTATCTATGAGATATCTTTTAACTGCCCCTTAATATTACTAACACTTCACAAGGTTGTAATTATCCCTTAATGAATGAGTGAGCAGATACCCAATGGGTGCAAGCTTTTCAAAAATAATCTGTATGTTTTCACACACAGAAGCTATAAAGACCTGCAATTTATGGGTATTTAAGGGATGGGAGTGAGAATGAATCCCAGGCTTCAGGAGGCAGATAAGCTGCAAAGCAAAAATGCAAACTGAATCAAGCCCAAGTGCTGCACTTCCCAGTCAAGTGATGGGGCAGGGTGTGAAGGACTGAAATACATATAGTAATTATTAATGCATTCATTAACATCTTAAAGGAAAATCTTCTAAAAGATCATAACAATTTGGTATCCAAAATCTCACTGCCTTTCCAACAGTTGTATATATAGCTTTGTCCTGAGGAACACTGATAAATATCTCACCAAAATGATTTGACTTCTTCCCAGACAGATAGATTCCTGATGGAAACATTTCTCATTTCCTTCCAGCTCACTTGATGCACTGCTGCAAACCCACATTCCCAGATTTGACATTGAACACTGACCTTGACACACTGGCTACCAGAGCATCAGGAACTTGCAAGTTCCCAAGCCAGCAGAGGAAAGCTTGGAAGCCCTCAAAGTCACAGCCGACACATCCAGGGCTTCCAGATTTTCTTCCACAGTTTGAAGCCTGACAGCCATTGCAGCTTCAACCTGAGCAACCCTTCTAACTTCAGGGAGCTTCCCAAGCAGCTTCCAACAAGTCGGGAGTATCCCAGGGCACCCCAGGGAGCCATGGCAGAGCCAGGAGTCAGAAGTTATGACAGCTGTTGATTGTTTCATTTAGGGAAACTCAAAACACATTTCTTGATTTTCCTGAACTGAAAATTTTCCTGTTTTCCTTTGAGTGGAAATTTTTGAAATGTCACTTTTTGTTCCAATTCAGAACAAAAACATATTGGAATTCATCTCTCCTCCAGCGCCTCTCCCAATCTCCCAATCTCTCCCAATCATAAAACTGAGTCTCAGCTGGTTCTTCTGTTTTCAATGCCCTCATGCCTTTGAAATCTCCCTCTGAGCTCTCTCTGATGAAACAGTAAAAGCAAGTGTGTGCAACTATTCAGTCAAATCCCATATGTTTGAGTATAAATATTCTAATCGTATTCAACACACAAATATCTATCAGAAAGTTTTGGTTTACAATATTATAGGAATGACTCTTCATACAAATGCCAATATTAAAATGCTAGAAAGATCATTCATGCATAAATAAGAGCATTCTTTATGGTTATTCATTGTTTGCTACTTGCCGTTCACTATTCTTATTGGAAAACAATTTTGTTTATCAAACAAATAACAGCCCAGGATTTCTGTGCCCAGCCACACACTACACACACCGAACAGTGACTGAAGCTTGCAGCCAATGTAAGTAACAAGTTGAAGACATATTGCCCCAAATTGATCTGCAAAGACTTACAAACATTACTCACAAAAAGTTGAATGGATAGAAAAATAGCAAAAACTAGCTGCTAAACATGCTGCTACCAGTTCTTTAACCCACATTAGTAGACAGAGCATGCAGCAGTAAGGAATTAGCTCTGCCACCACTCCCTGCCACCAGGGCATGCCCCACCACCTCAGCTGACGAGAGGCTTTTCCACAGCTGCCTCTGGTCTCCCACTGCTCCCCGGATCGTGGGAGCTGCAGAGCTGCTGAGGAACACACCATTTGTGCTGGAAAGCATCCTAATGCTTTTGAAATCCCAGCTGCCACAGGCAGTTCTTGGGAAAACAGGATCCATACAATCTCGGTGCAAAATCGTGTCACCACAAAACAAAACAAAAGGTTTTTGTGCGGTGGTAATCGGATCCCATCTACAATCATTCATTTTAAGACAAATAGGAAGTGATGAATGAGACTCAAATTCTTTTTGGTATGCACCACCAGCCTGGATTTTAAGACCAGAGACATCTATAAGGAATGCAGTGGCCATGCTTGCAGCCTCTTCCCCTCCAAGCTGTTTCAACTGGTTCTCCTAGTATTTCTTCAGCAATGAATGCAGATCTGCTGTGTATTCTATGCAGTTGTTTTGCGTAGGCTTTCAAAAAGATGGAGATATAGGCCAAGTAGGGGGCTGTATTCTCTCTCTGAGCATCATCCAAGAGCATACTGCAGGCGATGTGACAGTGACATCTCTTTGCACTCTGCTCCCCTTCGTGATGACATCCTTTCCCAGGTCAGTTTCACATTCTTGATCTCCTCTTTCAACACCGATTAACAACCTGGAGAACTTGCTGGCTTTATCAACAGATCAACAGTGCTCAGCAGTTCCCAGGATTATGCCCTACATGTACAAGAACTGATGAACAATTAGCTAGCATTTCTGTTTGCTATCCAAGTCCCTTAAAAATATGTATTTTAACTCTCATTCAGGAGGGGGAAACCAGAAGAATCATCTTGTGATGGGAAGGAGTAAAAGAGATGCAGTCAGCAGGAGGCAAAAAGAAGGCAATGAGAGAGTGAGCTCACTAGCTTTTCTGCCTCAAATAATGCCTGAAAAGTCTCTGGGAGGAAGAAGAAGCAGAACTAGTGTTTCTTTCAGTACATTTGCCTCTCGTTAGCATCATTTTCTTTTGTGCTAAGATAAAGTTCATGTCTCAGATTCAAGGATCCCATATGAATGCTGGAAATGGTGTATCAATTCCAAAGTACGTGTTCTTTCATTTAGCTACCTGAAGTACTTCCACAGCTCTGAAGTTTCAAAACCTGGCCCCAGTACATGTTGTGCAACAGAGTTTAGTATGGCCTTTAGCTCATATTGGCAGCCAAAGATGCTTTGACCCAAAAAATAAACTGCTTGAGGCTGTAGAGGAGTGCCTGTCAAACCATGAGGGGAGCTGCAATGAAGTCTGCTTGTAATGCCATGTGGATGTGAAGTCAAAAGTTCAGCTACTGGGTACTGCCTCTCAGCAGAAGCTCCCCAGGTGATCTGGTGACATTCCCCCTACATATCGGCACAACCAGTGAAGTTGAGGTCAACACAGCAGAAGTAAGGCTGCAGCTGAATCTTACATTTCTCATAGGAAACAAGTAAGATTTCTACTGTTTTTTTCTACTGTTCTGAGAAATACGCATAGCCATCCGCACCAGAAAAGCCACAGAGGATTACTTATCACAAACCAACAAGCCTGTCCCAGAGCCACAGTCAGAACAACCTTGGGTTCAATCCCAGCTCTCCTGGGGCCATTTTTGGCAACAGATGAGCTCAAACACCTTCAAATTGTGTCAGCATCACATCAGAGAGGGTTTTTGTTGAGGGTGCATAGCAAAACTTTCATACAGGCTTTCCTGAGAGTTATCAGTTCCCTAGTTTTGTCAATATTAGCTCTTAAACTGCTGTGCTTATGGCAACCCCACAGGAAATACAGAAATAGGTTGTAGGAAACATTTTTGCTGCTTGGTATTTTACGCACTTAAAACAGTGGTTCTAGTCCCTTGAGAATTTACACTTTACACTTCGGATTGTCAATGTTATCAAGCCAGACATATTTGCAGCAACAAAAACAACCCAAACAATGTGAAACTGTAAACTCAAAATTCAGGTGGTAATTAGGCCTAGTGGAATATCAGAAAATCTAATTGTTAAATATATTATTTGGCAGGTTTGACAGATCCAATAATTTCACTGTAATTATTATTTTATTGCTGAAAATACCACCTGTTGAAGCATTATACAAATATTTCTGGATTATCATAATAATATAGCCTAGATCAAAACAATCATTATAAACCCTAATTATTCTAAGAACTGGAACACCACCGGTCACTAAGCCCAGCTGTTGGCAACTATACGTATTCACCTCCTGCTTTCCAACAAGTGATTTTCACAAATGCATTAGAGGAGCTTTCATTTTCAGAAGTGTCCTGTTACGAGACCCATTGCATGCTCATGCTCTAGTGCTGTTAGGGGCAGCTTCCCAAAGAACATCTGTGGATGGAATACCCAAACTGTTTTTCCTAAAGAATCTTATGCTACTACTTGTTCACTTATACAGCAATGCTATCAATTCTGTGGTATTCTACCATGTTATTTAAGTGTTTTCTAAGGTGTTTCTAAGAGCAAAGAAGTTCCCACTTGGAGCATTTTTGTTAATTCCTCAGGAAGCCACTGAACTGGAGCACTTACTGTAGAAAATTAAACCCTATGGCTTATTTATATATGTTTATGTTCTATCAGAATAAAGAAATGCACTACAGATAGTGAAATTCTTTTCATTAGCTTTTATTTATGGTCAGACTACAGCTGTAACTTTTGGGCTAGCTGACATACTTGAAGTGTTTTCTAAAATAATAAATACATTGGCGAAAAACAGAGTTAGAATTTGGCCTCATATTGCTAAGGCAGTTACAACAAATGCTACCCTTTATTTACCTAGTTAATTTCCTTCAAAGTTAATTTTAATTAAAAGCAGAATTCAGGCTGCATACCTAAATTTTAACCGTATGCTGATAAAGTGAAACAGAACATAGTACCAAGTTGTTGAGTATTATATAGATTCCCACCAATGACCCCACATGAGATAATACCACCTATCATGTCATGATGACTTAGCAGCACAGGTCCAATCCAGTCTGGTAGGAATTAACCTAACACAGGAGTCTCTGCAAAGTCTATAGCTAAGAGCACTTTGTTGCTGGAACGCAGCACGCCCCAGCTGTAGCAGGAACCACTCCACTAGCACTGCCCTCCCCTCCACTTCCAGGTTCATGCAGATGGAGTCAGCTCAGGCCCATTTCCAACATTTAACGTAGACTTGTCCTGAACTCTCAAAGGCACAAGTTGCTTTTATGTTGTGCAACTGTAAAGCAGACAGTAGTCCTAGCAAATAGTGGCAGTTCATAATACCACTTCAGAAGAAGTGCAGCCTAGTACTAAACTCACTTAATCACTGGTTGCTACAGAAGAATGGACAAATCTGATTCACTACAGATGTTAGAAGTTTTACATTTGCAAAATCAAGCTATCAAAATGTAGAAAACATTTTAAATAAGGTTGTCCAGGAAGCAAGTTTATAAAAAAAATGGAAACACTATAATGCAGTTCCAAACGTACAATGAGTGAATCACATGGGTACTTGGCTCAGGACAGAGAAAGCACAAACTGTAGCAGTGGGAGTTTGCCGTCTTCTTTATTAGACAGCCCCTGAAGGGAAGATACCACACAAGTGCTTTGACAATGGATCTCAAAATAAAAAAAATTTCAGAAACACCAGTTATCACCTTTGTAAAACATTACTTTCCTGTGACTACCCCTAATATCTTGTAACAGTTCCTTCCCTCTGCTGTCTTTAGTTAACCAGCATCCTCCCCAGGTCTCTCAACTCCTTAGCTGGCCACAGTTATCCCTCATTTTGCAGCATTCCTTGCCACATCCTTTCATGAAGTTAACCCCCTTACATTGCTTCCCACCTGCAGTCTCAACCTCACCTCAGAGGTGAGCTTGCCTCTTGATCCAATCTCAGCTTCCTCCTACCTTGCAGCCACCAACTCTGGTCTCCTCACCCTAATCACGCAGCTTGTACTCATTTATTTTCTCTATGCCAGAATCAAACTTTTATCTGATAAGCACTGTCCCACATCTTAAACTGGTACTGACAGCACAGAAGAGTTTACTTCCATTTTGTTTCCACAACAGCCCAGCACATCGAGGAGAGGTGACCACAAGGACAGCGAGCACAGCACCTGGCTGTCCTGGGGCAGAGATGCTCAGGGCAATCCTCAACCTTTGGAGAAGTCATCTGCTTCTACTGAGCAATGCAGCACTAAAAGGTTTTGACTTATATTATTTTTAAACTTGGTCAAATTCATACTAGGTTGCTGTCCTTTAAGGAACACCAAAAGCTATCCCTGAACCTGCAGCCACTCCTCTAACAGGTCTGAAGCTCTAGCAACACAGCAGCCAATTGGAAGAAACAAAGAAGAGAAAACGCACAAGTTCTTTTTTCACCTGAGTGGATGAACTTCAGGAAAGGGATTTCGACTGAAATACAGCATGGACACAAGAGGGGAAAAAGGTAACAACAACAACAAAAAAACACCCAAGAACACATTTAGAATGGAAATAAGCAAGTTTCTAACCATGTAAGAATCAGGGGGTTAAGAACCCCTTTCGCAGCAGGTTCCCCCCACAACCACCACATAAACTCCCCAGATCCTGAGAGCAAAACTTATAAGATGCACTTACCTGAACGACTTGGCAGAAAATGAGACTCAATGTCTCAAGAAATTCCACCTGTTGCAAACACCCAGCATGAAAATGTTTACCCTTAACAGATAATGTAAAAAGCAACTTGTAAGGAAGCATTGTGATGAAGAATGTTAAACTATAACTATCACTGATGCCATCAGGTCTGCCAAGAACGTGAGGAAGAGAAAGACATGCAAGAAAGAGGAGAAGCGTAGCATGAAATCACAAATGTTTTTTGACAAGGTCCCTAACTGTCGTTACCAGCCTCTGATGAAACCCAGTACTGCCAGGGACGCGATGATGCTGTGCTACAGTTCAAGTGAATCCTGGATGCCCAATACATAAAGGTGTAGACATGCAAACCAAAAAGAAAACACAGCTCTGCAGGGCCTCAGGTTCAGTAATACTTTATTGAGAAACCCAGTGTTAAGCAGTGGGTCATGCCAGCTCGCTGACTAGAAATGGTCAGGTTCAAAAGAAAACCAGTAAGTTTGTTCATTGCCACCTTTGTTTGCCAAAGTCCTGAGCATTTCCTTAAGATGCAGACGTTGTGCTTGAGGACCACGTGTTGTAAAATCTGGGGTACCTTGCAATAAGTAGTGGAATAGAGAAAACCCTGTTGCATGACCACAAAAATTGAGAAGAAATCAGATATGCTTACATTAACGTAAGACTGATTTGAAATGATTAATTAATTTCAGATACAAAGCACTCTCACAAACGTAGCTGAGACATAAGAAATCACAACAGACTTGTTATGAGACCTAACCCCTCACTAGCAAAGAACAGGTTTAATAATCCTGATGTTTCTCAGACAAAACATGTGGGGACCAGATGTCATTTTCCCATCTGCAGCAGGGAAAATAAATGCAAGTAGACTGTTGTGTTTGAAAAATTATTTTCTATTTAGAGTTTGTTTTGCTTGTTCTTAATAAAGCTATTCATGCCTCTGTTAATAAAGCTATTCATGCCTCTGGATTTGAAACTCCTAGTATCTAGAGAGCGATGGTTTGTTCGACATCTGCTTAAACTCACTGCCTTCCACCTCCATATCATAATTTGTGGGGGAAGCTTCTGAAATGGTCAGCTTGATTTTTAAAATGCCTTGTTCCCTTTAGGCTTACCTCTCATTAGTGAAACAGAAGCCTACTTATGCTGGTGTAGACCATTTGGACAGAGAAGATAGTAATCTACAATTACATGTCTTGCAGTAAGTATTGGGCAGTATATTGTCCATATACTGCTGTGCATAGAAATCCTTTACATGTGCACGTGTGCCTAAAGTTAAAATCCTCATTTTCATTTCTCAAATATGGTCAAGTAGCAGGTATAACCAAGTTGTCAGCAAACACTATCCGAGTACCAGAGTACCATAAAGGACTACATCTTCCATATGGAAATATACTGTATTCTGACAAGAGGGAAGAGACGTGAAAGTAGCAGCAGTTCAGGCAGCAGCGAACAAGAGACCAGCCAGACCACTGACACAGACTTCATCTACTAAGCCTTTCCTGTGACCACTCTGGCCAAAACCACCTGTGTCCAAGCACTGGTCTCCAAGGAACTCCTGTTCTGCAGATTACTCAGGTGGGCCCTCAACCCCTGCATGCCCCTGTCTGCCCTGGGTCCTTCTCACTTAGACTGGGGGTTCTGGGGGGAGCATCCCCTGCAGCCTGCGCAGGGCTCAGTGCGCTGTCTGGCCCCTTCCGCTTCAGATCCCTGTACTGCTCCCATTGCCACATATGGATGCAGAATAAAACAAGCATTGCTAACACTTGTGTGTATGTCACTGTGATGATAGTGTGGCAGGAAATTTATCACATTCTGAATGTACTTGTGAAAATCCCAATCTCAAGGTACTGGCATTTAGATGTATAACATTTTTAAGGAAGCTGGTTTGATTACAAAGGAGAGGTCACAGCATTCTGGGTATGGAGGCTTCTCATCCACACAGGACTACAACACCTTTTTGACCTTCTTCGCTTTGGCTGCTACAGAAATGCAATAGAGGCTGCTATCTCATCACTGCCACTGCCATCTGGAGCCCTATACTTCCTTCCTTTCCTTTCACTCAGGAGATCCCTTGGTATTTTTAGGAATACTAATTTGTACTTCTCAGAAAAACATCCATGTTTGCCAGAGAAATACTCTACAAATCTGGTGGATACATTATGCGAAGACACCTTGCAGTCATTAACTGAGGTGACTGCTCTCAAGCCCATCACTTCCCACTTCTCACATCATCATGATTTTTTGACCTCTCAGTCTGTGTGTTTTAACAAGGATTTAAAGACACTAACAGCACAATAGCTTCTGCCTGCAGCTTGCCTTAAACCTTTTCTAATTTCCCACTGTAGTTTTCATTTTATTCATTTTATTCGTACTCCCACTTCTAATGGCTTCTTGGCATCCTGTTTCCTAACAACATACTATTAGCACTTCTCTATTGTAATCCCCTCTTTAGCTGCCTAACCCAACATTAGTATTAGCATCAGCACTATCATGTTATCATGTAACATAGCTGCATGAAAAATTACAACAGTTGTGCAGCAGTTACAGTGTAATTACTTAGTGCCACTCAATCTGAAGAGCTGTGGTAATAGGTTGCATAACCAATTAAATTTCTGGATTCTGCTCACAGAAGCAGCTCTGAAACAGAGTCACCATAGAGGTTTCTCAATCCTGTCTGCAATTGATTTGCAGCAGTGATGTGTGAAAGGGAGCCAAAGCCTGAGGTCTGCCTGTTTCTACCACTTTCTCCAGCAGCAAGTAGAATGTACTACCTCGGTCCCACAAACTCCTGCACTTATTAAAACTGATGGTGTTGAGGAAAGTCTGCTTAGCAAAAATTCCACTCTTAGATGACTGAATTTATATTCTGCATGGGGTGTTCTCCAGCCTTAGACACAGAAATCAGAAAGCAGAGTAAGCTTTTTCCAGTAGACTTTCATAATCCAGTTATTGTTTATGAATTTAAATTGTATCCAAATGAGAAGTGAGTAAGCGCCTTGTTGGCTATTCCTTTGACATCGTTGACTTATACAGTGTCTAGACATCTGGAAAACTACTGTAACAGGCTGTTTTCATACATGGGACAATTTTCTTTCTTGAATAACAATGTTCTCTGTTTTTCTGCCATATATTTGTTGATAAACATTGTGGAAAAACTAAGACATTGCCTGAATTATAACAAATACAACAATAGCCTACATCTATATTTTTCCACTACTTCTTCAGTTAAAGTTTGATGAGAAACATTAAGATGAAACTTAGAATATATATATACACATGTACAACCATATATACATACACAGAGAAGACTAGTACATTTGTCTTCTAGAAAGTATATACAAATCACAAAAAGCTTCAGTCCCTTCTTTCTTAATCTTGGATTCCCAGGTAGTAGCAGTAATATAGAAAAACTCAGTGGAGATTTCTCTGTCCATGCCAACCAGAAATTTGCGATCTTTCCCCTTTAATTTAGCATTTGCCCAATGTAAGTTACAGCAGCTTTTCCTGGGTAACTTTCAAAGGCTATGCAATACATTAATCCACTGAAAATATGGTGTTTGTCTGAAGTTGATTTTTCAAACTCTGCTTAGATTTTCATTTGTTTTGTGGTGCAGAATAGTTTTTGGTCTTGAAAATTTTACAGTAGACTACATTAACAAGCTAATTTTCATCCCTAATTGGTGCAACACTATGTTCAAGACAGTAACATCAGCTTTTATTTTCAGACAAAGAAAAACTGTAGTCTCTGTAATGCAACATTATGAAAAGCTTTAGAAATGCTCACACGCCTAAGCCAATCTCAAAGATTGAAGCATGCTTACTGTTACATTTAGGTGATAAGAATTTTGAGGTTGTTCTTTTATTTAACCTCTGTCCTCTCCTTTCTCTTCGGGAACATGGATGCAGTAGAGGGACAGAGATTAATGAAAATATGGGAGAGAAGTGGGAATCATATTGTTCCCCAACTGAAAATGAAAAACTAAATCCTTAATATTGCCAAACATCAAATAAAACAACCTGGGGGGGAGTGAAGGGGTTCCTCCCCCCATCAAAATAAATAAAAAGAGCAGCTGGGAAGGATTTTTGTTTGTTTGTTTCATGGAATATCCCCTTTTTCACTAATAGTAAACATCTTTCAATAAAACTTCAACATCGCTAGAACAAAAATCTCTCTTCTCCCTCCCTTCCATAATAAACAGCTTTGAATTATTTGCTGTACTGCTTATATTAATAGTGACACAGCATGAGGGAGTGCAGTGAATTAAGAGGGGCCACTTCTGAGAACTGCTGCATCATATAAGCTTGACAGAATCAGCCAGAAGAGCTTAATCAAAATTACATTATTATGTTTTAGAAATCGTGTTAAATATCTGCCAAAATCACAAAGCATCAGGAAGACTTAAGAAATCTTCTCTAACTGCTGCAATTGCCCTTTCTAATAAATTTCTTCAAGAGAAAGTCATCCTTCCATAAAAAGGAGATGCTGCTTCTTGAGGAAGGCTAAGGCCAGACAAATTTAGTGTCTGACCAAATAAAAGAACTTTTTTCCCCCCTAAAAGTTTTTTAGCTGCAGAATGACAATAGGTCATAACAGAAGTATTACTTGCATATCCAATAAAATATGTCTAATAGCTATAGAGAATTATAGAATTTAAAAAGTGAGATTTAATACCTTTTTAGAGCAATTTGATATGAAGTTCAATCTCTGGGTTAACTGAGTAAAATAAAATCCCCATAAACAGACAAAGAATCAGTTTAGTCAGCAGGTTAGTTTGAGCAGAAAATTGTAACCTCTGCGCTTTAGAGTGATCATCCTACTCATTTCTCAAGACAACCCAGTGACCGTTCTGACCAGATCAGTAGATTGCATCTGAGAAGCCAAGCTCATCACTGTAATTTATAGAAAAAACTCCGCTTTGCTTACAGAAAGTAAAGATACAAAAATTAACTATATGGATTTTAACTACTGCATAGTTCAAAGAGTCTGCATATGTCTTTTCTAAAGTGGTTCTTTCCTTCACTGTTTATTTCTAAAGAATTATATTCCTATATGAGCTCTCCTCATTGTCCCCTTTCTTCGGCATCTGAGAAATCAGCATTTTCCCAGTTTCCACACTAATTCTTAGTTTACTTGAACTCTGGTCTCTGTTTGCTTGAAAAGTCCAAAGTGTTAGAGCTACCAAGCTAAAGGTCCTTCTAACACCACCTTGTCTTTTCAAGCATACTTATGCTCATCTATGTCTCTAACCAACACCTTCTAGTAAGTGCTTAGAGAATTTTCACATTCTCACATTAGTCCCAGAGGTAAGCGGCCTTTTCCATCATTCTTTATACTAAAGCAATCCGATATCTACTATCAGCCTTTGGAGATCTGTTGCGTTTGACAGCTACCATGGGGGTACCATAACAAGCAACTCCTGAAATAAAACATTATTTGTTTAGCACTTTATTGCCTTTTGTTATTTAGGAAGCATTTGCAGAAAATAATATAAAAAAAGCAGGACTTAAGGCAGTCCTTAGATTACATGCATGCCTCATTTAACCTGTATCTAACTCCTTTCCACCTGGCAAAGCTGGAAGTTTTTGTCTCCTAAAACTCCTCTGGTAGTTGCAGCAACTGGCTGGTGTAATCCAGATAACTTGCTAGTTCTCAGTGCCATCTCCTGCACCCCTTCTACTCTGTCAAGGCAAGGCCTACAAGGTGATTATTATTTTATCGCAATTCAAAAGATGAAGGGACCAGTTATTCAGACTTAAGTGGCATTTTGAGTTCCCAACTGCAGGATCCAACCTTCCCTCGAGAAATTCAATCATTTTGTCACTAAAAGTCTTTGGATGCATGAAGTTCCACTTTTTTGCATGCTCAGAACAGATGCTACCAGTACTGCTCTGCTTGGTGCGTGGCTCTCAGTTAGGCCTACTCATATTCCTGTAAGAGTTCTTCACCTAGTTCCAGGGGAACAGGATACAATAGGCAAGTTTGTCATGCTGACTAAAGACACACCTAGGAAAACTGGTTTGAAAACATGGAGACTGCTAGTCTATTTCAAACACACAATGAGAAAAGGTAACAATTGTACACAAGCTGTTACAGTCGTCATGCAAGACATGGTTCAGTACACAGCTCAGTTGGAAGAGAAAAATGGAGGGTCGGATCCCGATCTATCACATCCCACAAGAATGTCTTCTACCACTTATCTACAGATGCACGCTGTCCTCGTGTTTGTAAGAGCTGTTGAAACCATGCCATATTGCAATAGGAGTCAGTATTTATTGGCCTAAAGAAAAATGTCAGTAGTGTGAACAAGAGAGCAATGTACAAAAAAAAGAGTTCATCTGTATTTCACTTACTCCTTGAAGGCTCTCTCATGCATTGTAGCCCACTGAAAAATTTGTGCAAAATAACTCATACCTGTCATGGAATAAGTATTCCAGTCTTCCATCCTTCCTTTTTCACTCCTGTCATAATAAGAAATTGGCACCCAGAAAAATTCTTGCTTTTCAAATCAGTCCTGGTCTCTCCTAAAACTTGATCTCAATGCCAACAAACTGCAAATTGAATACTGGCACAGAGATAATAAATAAAAGATTAAGTTAGAGTAAAAAACAAAACCTTTTTCTCTTCCCAGGACTTATAGATCTGTGCTCTATATGCCTCGATAACTCTTTTCACCTTTTGTGATTGTATAGAGTAGATCTGTATATGAGATGATCTTACGACATTCTATTAGAAACTATTTCAAAAGCTTTTAACGATTACAGATACTTGTTTTTTGCTGTATGACCAGCACAGTATCTCTAAACGGTTAAAAAAAGGCCAACCTGAAAATTTCACAACGTTACAAAAGATCCAGTACTTCATTTGAGATCAAGAAATTGTTTTCTTCAAGCAACCCTGAGCTAAAAGCTCAAGGTCACCTTCTGCACACAAAATCTTTAGCAAGCCCTAGAAGCCTGTAGAAGCTAGGTAAAGTGTTCTTCTGGTTAGTTCCTGCCCATACTTCTGACAAGTGTCAGAGTCTCAGTGTCAAAATCCTAAGCTAAAAGCTTCATTTAAAATATCTTAGGATCTGATTGTGTTATGCTGGCCTTATCTTAAAAATGAGGGACACCTTACATCTCCTAGGCTTGATTTGCCGTTTCTTTCCCTTTACAGCTATTCATCGCTACAAAAAGTGATAGCATAAAGCTTTACTAAATCAAATTTTACATTTCTCAGGCACATTTTTCAGCCTAAGGAGGCAGGGAAAAAAAAACAGCCCCATCAGTTTTGATGAGCACTAGGAACCTCTCTGTATTATTCCACAATCCAACATTCATCACTCATGTAGATAAAAGATATCACTGTATTAATAGGGCAGATTCCTTGACTTATTTTGTGGCCTGAGTGTCCTGCTTCCTCTCTCCTTTTGTTTTTAAAATGATTTTCCCATTTGCACCAAAACAAGAAAAGCAGCTTTCTCTCACATTCTAATGTTCAACCAGAAGCTCCCCAGAGGCTTCTGTGATAGCTCATTCATAATATAACTCAACTAGAGTAGTTAAGTGATACTGTTGTACAGTTTAAGTGCCTTTACTAATTTTCCTGGCCCTGGGGGGCTTTGAATCGTATATTTCATCTGAAATGATATACATTTCAGAGAGCAATCACAAACACTCCCGAAGGAGTACAGGGGGACATCTGGACAAAGAACTTCCTTTTATAAATATACATCCTGCATCATTTTGTAGTCACTCTTACAGTAATCTGTACATGCAGTTTGCTCTGAACATATAAATTCAAGTCCCCATTTGGGATTCTGCTACGAACTTGAATGTTAACGCACATTACAGCTATACGTACTTATACTATTAGCACACTTTCGTATATATGACCACAGACATGCATGAAAATGAAATTATTCTTTTTCTTGGCAGAGCCCAGAATCAGACAAGCTTCCTGACTCTGCGACCCCCGTGGCTGAAAGTTACACAGATAGCACCACTTCAGAGATAAAAGGATAAGAGAAGTTCCATAAGTAGTCTGAAGATTTCCTGAAGGATCCATAGTTTCACTAGAGGACAAAGGTGGGTTGGGCATGCAGTTCAGTCCCAGAACACAGCAACATTGATCTCAACAGTCCTGACCGCTTCATATCTTCCAGCAGATTGTCTAGCAATCCACGAGTGTCTCCATGAACACCAAGTGGTCCACCAAGACCAATGGGATATTCAGCTGGAATACAACAAGCTTCATGTAAAAGATATTCTAGTTCAATTGAGTGTAGAAGAATTGGTGCAGGGTTAATTGAAGCTTATAGCCATGTTCTCTGTTGCTCATACAAGTGGCTGTAAAATCTACCATTCCATGAGAGAGCAGACATGGATTAGACCAGGAAATAACATAAACCATAAATGCATGTCCATAGTATAATGCAATGAGAAGGAATCTCCACTTCCAATGAGAACACTAAAAAACAAGAGTTTGTACATTGCTGTACTTTGTCATATGCTAGATACCTAGAAGGCTATAGTCCCACTACTCTTCAAAACAGTAATGAAACAGGCAGGAAAAGCTTTTCTTTTGTTTATTAGCTTACACAGCTCAGTATTATTCATAACATCTAGAGTGAAATCTAATGCCACCCTACGCAAAGGGGCCATATACCCAAAGCTGGGACTCTAAGACAAGTATTTAAGGTATGGGAAGGCTTGAAGCATTAACACTGCCTCTAAAAGAGAAAGGGCATCTGGATTATTGGGCCCCACTCCAGTGGAAGGACTTGCAGATAAGCCCGTGTAAAGAAGTGTCGTAGACATACAGGCCCAAAGAAGTTTAAGTCTCACTGATGGAATGATTCATATGTTAAGCCCAAGCCGCATCCAGCCAAGTACTGTGGCAAACTAACCAGTAACATTATTTAGATTGCTCTTATATATACACTTATCTATATTGTAACTGAATGTAAGCAGATCCAAACAGAAGAAAACAAGATTGGAAAATTGGTTTGTCCATTGTTTAAAGCAACTCAGTAGGTCAGCAGTATCCAAATGAAATATTAATACACACAGATTTAGTGTCCTTCTCCTTTTTCCTTTTAAAGCCATGGGAAAACAGATGGGCTGTCCTGTATGCCCTTTAGGTCAATAAATTTGTTGAACCAAACAATAAGCAAATGCCAACAAACATTCTCTAGGAGCTTTCTATGCTTCTCCCCAGTCTGCTGTATTTTTACTTTCTCCCTTTAAAGATGCCATTTAGCAAGCCTGAAGTACCAAAATCTAAGTATAAAAATAACTGAGCTTTGGCAAACTCCTGGTAGCACATGAGAAATGGAGGTGAAAGCAATTACAGAACTAAAGGGAAGTCCTTACATAACAGGGAGCATACTGAAAGAGGATGGGATATTTTTCATACTCACAAGGGTTCCAAGTGGTACTGGCCTTCAAGATGAGCAAGAGCCAGCTTTTTTCCCCCTCAAGCAGCTGCAACATCTCTCTTCAGCATCTCCATTTCCCCACAGATGCTGTGGGGTCACACCAGCTGGGACCAGGAGTCTGAAGGCTAAGATACCATGAGAACCGCTGTGCCCGCAACAGTAGAAACTAAATGTATTCAGAAGTCACAAGAGATGTGACAGCAACACAAGATGTCCTTTTCAATTTAACAAGTCCGTTGCTTTTGGATGTAGCTGTTCCAAACTTCTGGGAACTTCTCTGAAGTAAATGTTTTAGTGCTATAAAAAGTGCATGGCATCAGCCAGTTTAAAGAAATTCTCTTGACTTTCTTCTTTTTAGAGTGCAACACTAATAATAACAACAACTTCTATAGAGATGGTAAAGTAATTATTTTGAAAAACAATGGGAATTTACAGTCTTAACCAAAGCTCACTGAAATAACTGGGGAAACCCCTGTGTACTTCAGTGAGCACTGACTGAGGCCTCCAACATCAAATTCTATCATCCTTAAAGACTTGACCCTGCACCACTAAACATTACTGGGAATTAAGCCATTGGCTTCAAAGGGAGTAGGAACAGGCCCTAAGTAAGCAAAACTCTTAGTTATTACTCCAACGGGAGTAATCCTGTCAGGCCACAGAATGTGCATATATAAGCCAAAAATTCAACAGTGCTTTCTAAATTATATCCATACACTTTGTATGAGTGCACTCTGTATTTACATATGCATGAGCCATTCCAACACACGTATCAGGTAATTGTGCAGAAGGGCACAGGGGACTCCTGAGAGAGCTCGTCTATGAACCTTAGTCTGTGTGCCTGATGGGGTTCAGAGCACTTCCCTGATATTGTACCTCCAAAACAGGTAGTCTCCTCAGATGAAATTGCAACAGCATGTCACAGGAGCTTTAAAATTAAGCTCTCCCCATCTTCTACCCTTCCCTGATATGTAATGAATTGGAAAGAATTAACAGCATTATTTAACAACACTGACCAAGCTGATGTGCTGACAAGTGGTACAGACTGTGTTTGAACCCACTGCCTTAAGCAGAAAAAGGCAGAACAACAAACCCCATGTTTAAGTACATAAATTGCCTTTGCAGGGTGGAACCTGATATCTTTGCATAGCACTCGTTACCCACGCAGCCACACATGGTATAACATTGTGAGAAGTATGGCAAAAAGCCATAAGATTCATATCTAGGGTCTATGACTGTGGGCATATGAAGCTGGGACGTGAGCTCAAGCAGTGAGAAAGCAGTTGTCAAGGTTTAAATCTAGAGAAGTTTCCAATAAGCAGCTAAAGCTCAGGGTGCTCAAATCTGACCCCAACTCTAATAAGTGTGGTTTAAGAATTGCTACAACTCAGTTACTTTTTTTGCCCACCATTATTCACACCTCATTCTCCCAGACCAAAAGTCACCAAGATCAGAAAGTTTTATTGAATAGGTATATACATTTCACCTAAACAAAGTTTCCAAAATCTCTGATGCTTAAAAAATCTAGACATAAAACACTTCTGAGGAGTGAGGAATTACATTTTTTTTTTTTTTTTTTTTTATAAATCAAGTTAATTATTTCCTCCGCTTTACCAACTTTCACAAGGCTCAAAACATCTCCAGAATTTTGAATATTCAGTTTTCTTTTGGATTTCCCATTTCCCTACAAGCATACCCTATCCTGCACAGAAAAGGAATCAAGGATGGACATATGCCAGGCTAAACTCTCAAAATATCTTATTGTGGGTTTTTTCCTCCTCGTTTCAAGATTCATGACTACATTTGAAAACCACAGATATGCAAAAAAAATGATGAATCTTGGTATGGAACAGCATATTCAGGTTCATTTTTAACCTAAAGGAGTTCAAACCTGGTGCTGAGATTTGGCACAAAGGGATGTGATACGTAATATACTGAAGTAGCAAAGAATTTCAGTAAGAGAGGAGACAGGTAGAGAAGAAGCTCACATATTCCCTGAGATCATTAAAAACCTCTCTTAGCAGAGGACAGAGTGTTTCACTGGGTACAGAAAGTAAACTCAAGTCTCGGATTCAGCAGCAGAGTTAAACTTTAACTGAATAATGAGTTCCAACAGAGATGATGATAAAGGCCACTAAATCTAGAGACACCTACTGCACCAAAACTCAGTCCTTTGCCAAAAATTCCAGCTAGGTTATTGATTCAGTGAGAGTGCAATTTTTAAAGGAAATTAAATCCTCCTGGAGAAGGACAGTTCCAAAACTGGTAGATGAAGATTGCGAGGGGGAATTGAACACTAGAAAAAGAGCATGTATCCACCCTGAACAGAAGGGATAGCACATTGCTGCCTGAAAGATAAAGAAAGGAAAAAAAAGCGTTTTGTTTGACGTTAGCTGAGACACAATGAAATAAGCGTGCTTTCATCAACGAAGAACTTGAAGGACACATGTATACATTACTCAGAAGAACACCTTTCCTCCCTCACCCTCAACAAAACTCTGAGGTCTCCACTCACACCAGTTTTATTAATCAAGATCTTGTTGGCTGACAAGAGGAATCTACCAGCTTGACCCCCCTCCCCAGCCCTGGGCACAGCCCTAGGTACATTTGCTCTGCTGGTAAGACAGGATGAGGATTTCCCCCCAGTAACTCTCCAGCTGAGCCAGCTGGAGGCCTCCCATGGCAGGAAGTCAATTTATAGACTTCTGACACACAGCAGCTGCTGTTGAAAGCTCCCCACAGCTTTTGAAGCCACATTGACCAGCCTGCTTCCACTGGCTCCCTATTTTAACAGCATCTTGAAAAACAGAAATTTATGCCCAAGGGTTCAGAGACTTTCAGGGCTTTCTCTTTTCTACATCAGATTCCGGTGACAGTCTACAAGCAGACAAACACCTCGGTGCATTTGTTTGGTTCTTGCACATTGTACCGCTCCCAGTTGGCGCCTACATCCAAGCTCTGTGCTCTGTTACAGAAGTTTAATAGTTGTGCTAAAGGCAATGCTTCACAGCTAAATGTTATTTGGGGCAGTGGAACTGAGGGAGGAATGTAGAAAGCAAATAGTGGGAAATTTCTATATAGGCTTTTATAACTGTCACAAAACCAGAAAGGTTTGAACTGCTGCTTAAAGCCATTATTTTCGGAGCAGGCTGATAGTTAGCATGAAAGGAAGTTGGGATTTGGCCCATTCAATAGTTCTAAAACTAGCCCATGTTGTCTCCTACTTTGAAATAGACCCATATATCAGTAAGAGACTGCTTCCCATCCATATATTTTACTGCTGTTTTCAATTTGTTTTTTTTTTTTTGTTTCCTCCTGTGTGGCATTTCCACCAGTACCCATTGCATTACATTTTCAATGGTATCCTGCCTACCACATTATTTCTTTTGGAACACAAGGATACAAAAAAGAGGAATTTCAAGAAGTTCTGACGGCCTCTTTCAGTTCTGCAAAAGTCAGAAAGATTTTATCAGCTGGCATTTTTCATTATTCCCCTCCCAAGAAACAGCTGCTTTCCCCCCTCTGCTGGCATCCTGCCAGAAGAACAAAGATGCCTAGTTAACAGAACTGTCAATAATCCATAGGCTTCAACCTGATAAAGTCATCAGGGAGGCTATTATTGAATTGGGTCCTAAGAATAGTGATAAATAATTGTGATTGCTCTACCAGGTAAATGAAAAGGAAATCTCTGAAATAATTTATGTCAAATTTGCAGAACTGTGAACGTCGACTGAGGCCTCCAACATCAAATTCTATCAGCCTTAAAGACTCAAGCCTGCACCATGTGGAGCAGAAATTTTCCATGCAGGCATTCTCCACTGGGGTTGCTAATCTCTGTCATGGTCAATGTGCAGATTAGATGAGAATATTCTCTTTCTCTAGCTCTTTAAATGCCACATTTTTGCCTCAGTAACATACTAATTCTGGCTAACTTCTTCGGAAAGCACCTTTTCAGTAAAACTCTGGTGAGAGACAAAGAGGACACATCAACAAAACACATCAAGCAATTGCTTGCAGATTGACTTAATCTTCTCAATACATCTAAAAGTCCAGCATGGTGAGGCATACATCATTACACTTTATCAGAGAAACAGACAGCTAAAATTTCCAGCACCTGAAGCTTTCAAAGGAATACCTACATATTTTGCAGGTACAAGTCTCTAGGAAATACATCAGAGTAAGCCTAAATGTATAGTTGGATACTGCATGCTGGAAGCTTCTGGATGCCGGATGCTGTAGACACGATTTCTTGCTCTTCCAGAAAGACAGTAAAGTCCCTCCAAAACCTTCTGTGATCTTTTCTCTACAAACATCTCTATCTTATCCACAGAGCCTCCATTTTTCTCTTTCCTAGTCTTCTAAGTCAGCTAAACTTTCTCCATCATTGCCTTTGTTCCCTTCATCCTCCACTTCTTTTCAAACCAATTCTTACTTAGGACCAAGTGACTTTTCCTGGCTCTGGTAGTACTAAGCTGCTGTAAGAAAGAACATTTCTCTATCACCTGCTTCTACTTCAGCCTACTCATCCATGAAACAAAGTACATGACTTGCCCACCAGTCACAGTCTCCAGTGCTTTGGGATGCAATTTGTTCACAGTACTTATATTGGTATTTAGGGAGGATGGGATATAATAAATTACAACTTCCTCACTGCAAACTAAAGATCTCATTTTCCTGGCATCTAGCAACCCAGCAGTATCTTTGTTGACAACCTGCCAAGATCTTTGCAGGTTCTCAGCAAATCTGTTAGTCTCTGCTAGGGCCAGCTGCTGTCTACAACCCTCACATATTCCGAGCTTCATTCGATTTGACACACCCCTCAATGTATTACGTGCTTCTGACCTCAGGGATAATCAGATGGAAAGATACTTCTGTTGACCATAGCAGAAGCCTTACCTCATGAGCCCTGAAATTCAATTTGTATAGTACCACAATGGGTGAGAAGAGATCGGGTCAGAAGAAGGAAGGGATTTTCATCCAAGCCTTCTCAAAGATTCAGGCTTGGCATTGTGTCCAGAGACATTTATCCCACCCTCCCAAAGAAACAGATGAAATTGCAGAAGCTGATAAGATTTGAACGGTTACCAATTTTCAAAAAACACTTCAGATTTGTCAGCATTCCAGTTCTGATCCATCACAGACTGCGACATGTTCACATGATTCAGCATTGCTTCGTGAGATGTTTAATATCATACACATCAAGAGTTTGGGTTTCGTTGTGGGTTTTTTGTTTGTTTGTTTGTTCTGTTTTTTAAAACTGTGGAAAGGTCAAAATAGTTTTTCTTCATTGGACAGCTAGGCTGCTTTTGCTTTTTATACACATAGCATGAAAGTGCGCTAAAACTCCAGTCAGTCTGACAGAAAGAGGTGACCATGAGGCTATGTGGTATTCACAAAGTATGCTACAAACGTACCTACCAACTCAGGCTCTGGCATTGAAAGAGGGAAGAAAAAAACAAACACTCAAACCCCAGATCATTCAAACACATATAGCAGACTTCATTTGTGAGAAGGCACGTGGTAAGAAACAATACTTCCACAACTAGGTGAAAACTGAGCAGGACTTCAAGGGTCAGTATGGTGGATTTACACACCTAAGCTAACAGGGCAGCATCTAAGTTCTTTATTGGAACTAGCCCAAAAGACCACACTCTGCAGAAATCATAAATGTAAGAACAGGAATTTTGTGACCACTTACAAGCTCAAAAGAAAGAAAATTATTCCCAACAGGCTATGTTCTTTTTCCCTTAGAAGTAGTAGGGGAAAAGACACAACCATCACTCATATGCAGAGGAAGAGAAACAGACACCCAACACATAGAAATCAGGTGCACACATGCTCTCTAGCCATCACCAATGATACCCAGATACTCCAAACTTGCTATGGTCCCACAGGCTCAAGTTTGTGGGAAATAGGTGCGTAGCTGGTGCTGGGATCCAGCTTTAAGATGGCCTATTTGTGGCCTTTGAGGCGGCATTTGGCTTCAAGGTATCACTTGCCTGCTCTTTTAAACTAAGCTAATTCGAGTACAAAGCCATACGCTGGAAGTTTTCCATTCCTTGCTTTCCAGGCCCAGATCAGACCCCTGCATGCCATCCTTTCTAGCAACCAGGTTTTGGCAGCTCTACCTTACCCTCTGGTTATTGTTGTATTGTGAGCATATGAAAAATGAAGGAAGCCATAAGGATAGCAACTGAAGGAAAGCAGAGAGGGCTGGGTTAGTGCCTTGGGGGGATATTATGAAGGTGTTTGTTGTGAGATGGTCTTTGGATGTTCTGGTTTAACGGCTCTGTGTGTGTGGGTGCTACATGATGGTGAGGTTGCTATTACAACTGCTTGTTATTTATAGAAAAGCAACCACACGCTCCTGCCTAACTTGTCAGCACTTAAAGCTGCATACAGACAGCACCTTCCTTCAGGCAAGGTCTTCCACCTTAGGTTTAATTCAATTTTATTTTAAATTTTAAGCAAACATTCAGAATAGTAATAATGCTTCACCACAATCTTTTGGCATTCACACATTTCTCTGCTTCTCATCACTTTTAGTCTTTTTCCTCCATTTTCTCCCCAAAACCCAACCTAGGTATGAAGAGTAGTTATCCTATAGTTTATTGAGCAGACAACTACCACATAAGAATCTCGGAAGAGACCATCACAAAAGCTGTATTCAGATAATCTCTCTGGATCTTCTGCCTTATGTATTTAACACCTTTTTTCTAAAGCAGTATATTTAGTGATACAAAATACATTATTAGTGATACTACCAGTAACATCGTATAACCTTAATGCATGGCATAACAAACTACACATCAATACTTGGTTAGCATCAGCTCTTGAGCCGTGCCATCTAAGTGCACCCTGTAGGTCTGATGACATCATGTGTGCTAAATACCAACTGAACTCCAAACCTCCGTTCAGATGACTGAACAACCCCATGACACACTATACGGGTACCAAAGGGCATGCTCAGTCAACCCACAAACCTTTACTAACATGATTTCCCCTTCAATACATATTAGCTCCAGATAGATAACATTTGTCTCATGATAGAAATGGACAAGTCTCATGAGAGAAATGGACAAGGCGAGGCAACTAAGAGGAAAAGACTGTACATTTTTTTCGTGCTGCCACATTGATATCACAACAGCAAATGCAGAAGAATTTTTAACCTGAAAAAGTCAGGTGCGCAACGGTAGTATTACTTCCGCAAAAGAATGCGCATTGTCACTAGAAAGTGTTTCAGCTGTAATAGTATATCTTGCATTAAGCATTCCACTTGATTATATTTTATAATTGTCTAAGAAATAGATTGTTTCTTCATAGTTATAATCCATTCCTAAGTGAGAAAGCTCTAAAGACCTCTCTAAGGCAAAACAAATATACCCAAAGAGTAACACGTTCACGCATGTTTTCATCGAGTTCTGAAGTTCTGCATCTTGAAGCATCAGGATGGAAGCTCTTAAAAGAATGCTGTTGGACAGGTCTAATAATTGTCTAAAATAAATTTTACAGTATGGAGAGAGAGTTAATCCAGAAGACTGATCCTTCCACTTCTTGACTAGATAAATACTAAGTCCAGTAACATCACTGAAGTCTAGCCGTATCAGCATTCACATAGCTATTTAATAGGATATGCATATGCATTTTTACTCAAAATTTGTTTCCATTACTTTGGGATAATATCTTTAAAAAATTAATGTGCTGTAAATACTGCTCTACAGCTAGAGGATAATTCAGATTTTCATAGTTCAGGAAGCCTTCATATACAGCAGCTCTTAATTTTTCTGGGCAATTCTGCAGCTCTTAATCACATGTACATCACTTGCCACACTGAAGGATGCACTGAGTCTTAGCACAGGTACACACACCAGCAGAAGGGACATGACTATTCAGATTGTCTCATTTGTTGGATTGATGATTTGATCCCTAGCTACTGTTTTCGAATTTGTCTTTTACAATGCTCACACTTCTCTACTGACCAGATACAACAGACAGGTGCTTAGATATCTATAGGCACTAAATTTATTCAACATTTTATTAAGGGAGTCAAATTAGTAACTGAGATTAGGGAATAGAATAATATTCCATACAAGAGACTCCCAGCTCATGTAAACATATTACATGCTGTGTGTTGCTAGCAACATTGCCAAGGAAAATTCTTTTTTAGAGTTTAGCCCAGAGAAAAAAAAAATTTAGACCAGGAAAAGAATATCTGATATTGTGTTTTTATATATGTGAAGATCCCTCTTCTGGGAAAGCATCAACCATAGCAACATTTTCTCCATGTCTCTAGCACACATTTCTATCAAACATTTAAGCACATGTATTTTGTTACTTTACTCGTTTGGTGAAGTCCTGGACTCATTTTTGTCCATGAGATATGACAGTTTGTGTTGGACCGTAATTTCTCTATTTGATTCAGTGATGTTCATGTATGAAATTTACTCAATATGTTCAAATATACCTTGGATCAGGTTTCAGAAGAACAGTCTATATGAATATCCTTGTGTATCCAGACACCCTGGGCTCTGATCCAATCAGAATGAAAATGCTCAAGTTTCAGATCAATTGTTCCAAAGATTTTTTTAAGCATATTAGGAGGATGTCAGTCACACTAATTTAAGTCACACTGCTGTGCAAAAGAAATTGTTCAAAAAAAGTCATGCTCTTTCTCAATCACTAAGTATTATAAAGTAATCTAGCATAACAAATTCAGAAAATACCAAACCCATAACTATACGAAGTGAAATGTAGTGTTGATAAGGTGTTTTAATTAGAATTTAAAGCTCATTTTGCAGTTACTCAGACATTTTCATCTTTAGCCACCAAGTATTGAAAATAAGAGATTTGCTGCATACATTACTTAATAGGTCAAACAATGAAATTACAAATATAGATACAAGGGAGAATCCCCTACTCAATGAAAAAATCAAGCTTAGAATAAAAAACTATGGAATAGAACTGGCTGGAAAGCTTTCAACAAAATAGGGACTTCTCTGCCCTATTCTCCTGCCTCCCCCTCAACAAATTAGAACACTGGAGGCAAAACTTTTCAGAGGAAAAGATTACTTGGGAAAAAATCACTCCATTTGAAATGAAACAAATAATAACTGTGGATGTGGTTTACCTTGTTCTGTGGATGTGGTTTACCTTGACCTCAGTAAGGCTTTTGACACCGTTTCCCACAACATTCTCCTCAAGAAACTGGCTGCTCGGGGCTTGGACTGGCGTACGCTTTGTTGGGTTAAAAACTGACTGGATGGCCGGGCCCAGAGAGTTGTGGTGAATGGAGTCAAATCTGGTTGGAGACCGGTCACTAGTGGTGTCCCCCAGGGCTCAGTGCTGGGGCCGGTCCTCTTTAATATCTTTATCGATGATCTGGATGAGGGGATCGAGTGCACCCTCAGTAAGTTTGCAGATGACACCAAGCTAAGTGCATGTGTCGATCTGCTCGAGGGCAGGAAGGCTCTGCAGGAGGATCTGGATAGGCTGGACCGATGGGCTGAGGTCAACTGCATGAAGTTCAACAAGGCCAAGTGCCGGGTCCTGCACCTGGGGCGCAACAACCCCAAGCAGAGCTACAGGCTGGGAGATGAGTGGCTGGAAAGCTGCCTGGCCGAGAAGGACCTGGGAGTACTGGTTGATAGGCAGCTGAATATGAGCCAGCAGTGTGCCCAGGTGGCCAAGAAGGCCAACAGCATCCTGGCCTGTATAAGAAGCAGTGTGGCCAGCAGGTCTAGGGAAGTGATTGTGCCCCTGTACTCGGCTCTGGTGAGGCCGCACCTTGAGTACTGTGTTCACTTTTGGGCCCCTCGCTACAGGAAGGACATGGACATGCTCGAGCGAGTCCAGAGAAGGGCGACCAAGCTGGTGAGGGGTCTAGAGAACAAGTCTTACGAGGAGCAGCTGAGGGAGCTGGGCTTGTTCAGCCTGGAGAAGAGGAGGCTCAGGGGCGACCTTTTCGCTCTCTACAGTTACCTTAAAGGAGGCTGTAAAGAGGTGGGGGTTGGTCTATTCTCCCACGTGCCTGGTGACAGGACGAGTGGGAATGGGCGAAAGTTGTGACAGGAGAGTTTTAGGTTGGATGTTAGGAAGTACTTCTTTACCGAAAGGGTTATTAAGCATTGGAACGGGCTGCCCAGGGAGGTGGTGGAGTCACCATGCCTGGAGGTCTTTAAAAGACGTTTAGATGTAGAGCTTAGCGATATGGTTTAGTGGAGTGCTTAGTGTTAGGTCGGAGGTTGGACTCGATCTTGAGGTCTCTTCCAACCTAGAAATCTGTGATACTGTGATAACCTTTTCCCACTGAATATACTTAAAGGCAAATAGTAGGTACTATTATTTGTTCTAATAGATTAAAGTAAAAATGAAATGTTTTCACCAAGTTTCTTGAACTACTTGAAGTCCATTTCTTTAGGGTGAGTAAGAAAGGAGGAGTAAGATCTTTAGTTCAAGACAGCTTAAGATACTGGGTTTTACTCCATTTTAGTAAAAAAATATGCCATTTTGAAGCTATCTTATCCTTTAAATTATATTTTTTTTTAAATTGTATTTCCAGTGAATAAGTTAAGACATCTTTAAAGTGTTGGGCAAGTTAATTCAGATTAAACTCAGACCAAAGCCAAATCAAACTTTGGTTTATTTTTTTTTGTTTTTTTCTTTTCCACTTCTTACTTCCAGGTTTTCAAAGGGCTCGAACTAAAACAACAAGAAATAAAATCTTAAGTGGGTTTGAACTCACCCAACTCTAGATAATACAAGCAACCATATATGCCTACTCCTTCCAAACTTCCTTCCTGTGATCAAGAAAGTTTCTGGAAAATTCAGGTCAATTTCAAACCATTACTTGAACTGAAATAAAAATAAATAATAATAATAATAAAAAAACAGGATGCTATGAGGTAGAATGTAATTACAATGTCCATCCTCTTAAAGGCATACCATTTACCAATGATATACACATTTATCTATTTGCACATTTCAGAATCATGTGCAAGGTGAAATCATATTGAAATATTGTCTCAGAAAAAGAGCATAAACAGTCCAGGTAAGTGAAAAGACAAAATTTTCCTTACTTTAATATTTTGTTTTGAATCTTAATATAACATTGGTAGTAGAATCCAAGTTTCACACTGTCAGAAACAAGAAATCAAAGCAATCATTGAAGAGCCTGCTGTGACTTGGAATGAGACTAGCATAGGAAATCTCATCTGGGGAAATATGATAGTTTGGTCTTGTAAAAACCAACTGGAGAAACCCATATGACAAAGGTGAGAACGTGCATGACATGAAAGAAAATTTCTTCACCTTCCTTTTTGCTCTGTCCTCCCAACTGTACAAATAAGAAGTAATTTAATAGGAAAATTATTTTCACTCTTTCCTATTTTGTTCCAAAAAATATGAAAAGCATTTTTCCCAACTGTTTCCTACTCCTTAGTTTGCTCCATACACCCTTCTTGCTTCCTGGTATGAAAAAGGATTGAAAGTGAGAAAAGGAAAAGTGACTGGACATAGGAAAGACTTTCTTCCTTGATGGATAGCTGATGGCTTTCAGTTTAAAAGGCTGCATAAATAGAAGGAAAAATTATTTCACAAGATACTATTTAGTAGGAAGGGAATCTTGCAACAATCAAAAGCATTTCGGATTGGTGTTTCAAAATGGTATACTTTCTTCAAAAATATTCCATAAACAAAACATCAGCTTTTACACTGGCTGCAAAAGTTGTTTGGTTTTGGCATTTTGCTGTCCCTGGGAAGTGCTAGTCATATGCGCAGTCAGTCAGTCCCTGCACCTGCTTCCCACCACAATTCCCAGCTGCTGCAGTGAACAGAACAAGAGAATTCCCAAATTCAGCCACTCAATGACCCTGTTTCTTGACATTCAAGGATAAAATGCATTCACCTTTTATGAGCTGGCACAAAGCCTGTGCACTATTAAAATCTCACTTCAGTCTGTTAGGATTTTTTAAAGTAGTCTTCTGGACCTTTCCTTAGATGCAATTTCTCTTCCCCAGAGTTCCTGTACCCCTGTACCAAGTAGCTGTACAAACTAATAGGAAGATTTCATTTGAACATTCATCAGAACATTACTGACCACTCTACAGCCACTCCAGCTGTGCAACTGTTAAATATGGTAACAAAATACTGAAAACGCCTCGGTCAGCATACCTTTGGGGCTTTGAGCACTGGCACGCATCTTTCTTTCCAATTTTCTTCCTTTTGCATCTTTAAATGCCAGTGAGGGATTTTTGTCAAAGTGTGTCAGTGGCAAAATCAGGGCACCAGCTTGTTAAATAAACTATCAGCCCCCAAGGCATTCCAGAAAAAGGAGAGATTTCTCATACATATATCTTTTGCGAGTTAAGGTTTATTTAGGTTTTGAATCCCTTAAGGCTAGCGTAAAACATGTAAAGCAGAAGCCAGTAAGAGAAATATTTTACTCCTATTGCTTACTGAGAAAGAACAAGGCTTTTGAAACAGATCAAAATGCCACATTCATTATTAGACAAGGAAGGCTAATGTTGTTTAAACCTTCTTCTTTATTTAACTTTAGTTGCATTCATTTGTATCTATTTTTAAAAGGTAGCTTAACTTCCATATAAACAAGATATTTGGAGAGCAATGGCTTTTAAGGCTCACACTAACAGGAACATCCAAATGAAAGGGAATTTTTACACCACCCCCCCCTTTTTTTTTTTCATTTAAGAATGCACAGGTGTTGCTCAAAAATAGCCTAAGCAGTATAGCTAAATGCAACTGCCCTGGGAGAGAAAAAGATGAACAGAGTGAATTAATTTTTGTTGGAAACATGTACAGTCACACATACTAGAAGTTTTACTTGATCATTCATACCTAGATACATGCATATATATAAATAATTGATATTAATTTTTCATATGAATACACAGCCTTTCAGGAGGATGCAAAGCAACCTAACACCAGAAACCTTTCCCTGTTTCAGATTTGGTTAAAAAAATAACACATTAATGGAATGGCTGGCTGAAGTTCACAAAGCTTGAAAACAGCTCTGGACCTGTTTTCAAGAATTCATAGCTTTTCATTGCCATTAGAGAATGGATCTGAAGTTGCCTGAAGTTAGAGGGTATTCAGAGCCAGGATGGAGAGATAAGAGAGGCAAAGATAGGCTACAGTTCTAGAAATGAGCATTACTAAGTTGAAAAGCACCTGGATCCTGGTTGCATGTAATAGCTCCTCTCTAAATAAATGGAAGATTAGGACAGATTACTGAAACACCGGTCTATTTGAAATGCACACATCAGGTGATTTGGATTAATGCATTCTTTGACTATTCAGGTAAAATTCACTGGGGAAAAATTAAAGTCCCATTGTGACCTCCAGCAGAATAGCCACATCTCTTATCATGTTTATTGGAAGTTAATAGTGACCACTGCAAACAGGTGAGAAAGTTTACTATCCCATGATCAGGAAAACAATACTTTTTCCATTTTGCCATGAATAAAGCAAGTTGGTGCTTGTGCAAATCTGGTGTTATTAAAAAAGTGTGCAGAACACAAACGCTTCTTGTGTACAAACTCAAGAAAGGAAAGAAAACTCATATCTATTTAAATTCATTTCCTTATTGAGGAACACCAAGCTTTTCCAGAAGTCTCCCCAGTTGCTCTTGCAATCACTGACTAGCTCTAGACCGCATTACCTTGTGAAAAACAGAAAGAAGCTTTTTATAAAGTTCACCACAATTTGTTACTGCTCAGCAGGAACCTAATCTGGACTTCTTGCAGTGCTGTAACCCAATTTAATTTCTCTGTCAGACTGCCTGATGGATGTGTCTATAGAGTTTTTAAAAGGGAGATAAAATTCTTTACTACTTAAAGCAGAAAGTAGTTTTCATTTCATTTGCTATCCAGGGGTTCAGACATCACCTACTCAGCAGGACTTCACTAATTCAGTTCTCTATTTCTTGAGCCATGTGTCTAAGTTTTATTCATTTTAAATGAAAATAGAGAAATAAAACAAACAAAAACCTTGCATAGGTGAGGTTCTGATTCACAAGCACAGGCACTCTGGAAATTGCAGCCTGTACTGTTCAGTATTTTATCCCTTCATTTTAACTCCCAGTAATACTGACCCGAACACTAGCCAAAGAGCTAGTATTTAGCCAGGCTGCACGACGTCTCTGCATGCGACATGAGCCAAGAGGCGCTGGGGAATTGACACGTGCCACTTGCACAGGGGAGGGAGAACTTCATGGCCCTCAGCCACAAGCAAACCAGAAACCCTGCAGAAGTCAATATAACCCTCAGGGAGAGCAGAAATAGCACCATCTTCTTTCAAAGGAAGTAAACAGTAAACCTGTGAGCCAAATCTCATGGATTAATGAGTACTTGTTCTAGAAGATTCCCTGAAAAGGCACACATACACTCCAAGTGTTCCAAATATACACCCCTATGTAAGGGTGCTATAAATACTTTGGCTCTCATTGCTGTCATTATTAAACTTGGAAAAGTGCAACCACACCTATAGCCAAATGGGAAATCCCCTCTGAAAATATATTAAGGCATTTTGATAACAATAGGGTTATGATTATTTTTCCATCTGTGTCAATATCTGTGTTTTCATAAGGTTAGATGCAAGTAACAACATACTGTGAAATGACATTGTGCTATTATTTAAAACTGAGCATTTCCAATTTGCATCATAAATCAACCTTTTAGAGTTATAAAACAAATTTTAGAATTGAACTTCTGAAAATTCGATAGATCAAGTAAATTTTGATGATGAATTTATCAATGATGCCTTCAGCAGCATTCCTCTTGAGTAACAGAATCTGACAGTTAGAGGACAAAATCTGGATACAAGCATTTTATGTATGAAGTATCATACGTTGATTTTTATCCACCACTAATTCCAAGGCACCCTGAGCAGAGGTGTATTCTCCAGAGAAGGCAAGAAAAAGAGTATCAATGTTGTGTAAGAGTCATTTTAGGGTAGTTGAAGTTTTAGAATACTTTTAGAGACCAGAGAAAGCAACTGCCTTCACCAGATAGAAAAATAAACAGTCAGGGACACTGAAATAAGAGCAAATTTATCATCAATACATTGCTTAGTAAGAAGTTCCTAAGCAATGACAAAGAGGACCCAAATGCAGAGGTAATGTGAGCAACAGCCTCCTGACAAGAGGGTTCTACGCCACCTGCACATGCTATAAAATCTTGTTTGGGAGGGCAGCAAGTCAAGTTATTGTAATCACACCCAGAAAGTCATTAAACACATTATTCTAGCATTAATCCACTACTATCCCAGCACTACAGATCAAGAAGAGTAATGACAAAATACCAGCTGAACAAGTGTAATTATTTCTCAAAGCACATTACTAGAAGATATAATGCTTTCAGAATCATCTGGTCACAACTATAAAGCAGAAGGTCAGATTGCAAATATAAAGGCATTTTCCTTCACCATTCTTACATGTATTTTTTACTTCTTGAAGATTACCCAGCCCTTTAACTATTTTCTCGGAAGCCCTTCAAACACTATGTGACAGGATGTGAGATCCACATACATTTTACTTTTCTTTATCAAGTTATCTGCAGTACAAGTCCTATAATAAAAGTATAAATTGTCTGATGTGAGTTTACCTCAACATAGCAAATAAGAGGATGTTAGTAAAGACTGTACCCTGTATGTAAAGGAAAGTCATATACGCCATTTAAAGCTAGCTGAGCTTCTGTTAGGCTAGATGGGTGCCCAGAAAGTTGTGTTTTGTTACACAGAAAAGAAATGTGGAGGGACAAAAGACACCCAAATGGAGCTAGTGGAAAGATACCACATAACATGAGAAACATCAGTCTTACATACTAAAACAGTGAACAACTGACACCACGTGATGTCTGTAGACACTATCTCCCCCTGCCAGCTTGACACATTGATTACAAGTCCATATCATGCCTAAATGCTCTATCAACCTTTTGTCAGTTTAAAAAAAAATACATGACAATTTTTAAAACCACTTCCAAAAATAAGTGGATTGCTTCATGAAATTAACCCTTTTCCCAAAGGCTCAGATATTCACTTAATGCTAGAGCAAAGGAGATGAAGCCTTCAGCAGGAATTTAAAATCAAGGATAAAATCATAAATCAATGTTCTGCTCCTTTCCTGTTCCCCTAATCCAGCACCAGTCTAATAGCAATACCAAAATTGAATGCACATCAAAGCCAGGGGACTTCTGTTGTTTTCTTTTTATCTGTGTGGATGCGAAACAAAAGTGAGCTTGCCTTTGTCAGATTTGAGCCTAGACTTCTAAATCTCGGAAATATAACCCATGACTTTGTGTGTTATTTTACTAAAAGTGGTACTCCTAATGGGTCAGTGAAAAGAATCCAGATGGCTTCACAGAGTGTCACATCAGATGATGCTATTCCACAGTTTTAGATCAACTAAAATATCTTTGTGAAAAGCATAAAGTAGGCAATGGATAATTTAAATAAATAAATCTATCAGACTTATTTCAAAAAACAAGGAATTGCCTTCTGGAATGGGAACTTTTTCAGAAGCCAAAGTTATAGGTACTGCATATAGAAGTCACGATTACATGATTTAAAGTCCAAAAATAATCACATGTACATAGAAACACACATTAAAAAATTAACATATTTACTTGGAAATCCTCTGAAAACATATGCTTAATGTGGAAAAGATCTTGAAAACTGTGTGGCAGATACTCTGGTTTTCATTCCAATGCCAGATCTTTCCACAAGTTGAGCTCTTGCTGTAAAAGCGAGTAGTATTCAGTCTTTATGGTGACATCTCAGTGTCTCCAACAGTATATCTGAACATAAGAGGAACACAACTGTTAAAAAGACTTCAATGCCCTTCATATTTGCTTTTCATGAAGATATTGAAGACACAGAATCCAGCCTATTAACAGCTGGATAACCTTCCAAACTTCTCTTAGGAGACAGAAATGACACCAAAAAGATGGTTAGGTCATTAGATTCATTACTTTAGAGATGTTGCAAAATTGGAAAGACAATCAATTTAAGCAGCTCAATAAAGTTTGACCAGCAACGAAGACTAAAATAACTATGAGAAGACTGTAGTTGCAGAAAACAAACTGCACTGATTAAGGTATTAAAAGTAGAAGTTTCTTTTTTCCTCAATACCCAAGAGCAAAACACATTTAAAACTAAAGGCAAAATGACACTATGTGATAGCAATTTCTCAGTTCTCTAGAGTAAACTTAATTAGGTATGCGTAACTTTTAGTTCTGCTCCTAACACTCATCATTCCCCCAACCTAGCACTCTGTGTATTGTTTTTATTTCTGTGATTTCTACAATACTTTGTTCTCCACACCTAATGGAGATTCCCTCTCCAGTAAGCCAATCTTGCTGTTTCTCGTCCTCTCAATCTCTCTAAAATGTACATCTCCAAGCACATCACCTCAGTGTCAGCAGAAATTGCACTTCGATAATTCCCATCTTTATTACATCTCTGTCCCAATCCTGAATTCGTTTAGCTTTCCTCATTTAGGTAGATGGGACTCATTACAGTACAGGACGCATGTCCTGCATGAAGCGGGACTATGGGAACAGCTCTTCATTCAGAGATGGTGGTATTTCAGTACAAGCTTGCATTTCATTTCTAGGTAGGAGTGACCAATAAAATATAATTTTAACTAAAAAGAAATCTTGCTCATTAGAATACATTTAATCTGAAGTGAGAATGCCCACACACAGAACTGCATGAAGCGAAGGAATGAATTAAAGCCCATTTCATTACTTTAGTTCACTAAAATATTAACAAATGCTCACTTTAGAACAATACTGCGTACATTTACAATGTTATAAACACAGTCCTTGCCACCAAAAACATTATAAAAAGCCTGTAACTTTCTCAAAATTTAATTAATTTTGCTATCAGATTTCATAAGTATCTGCAAAGTTGCATTCAGTAAGAGATAAAGCAAAGTATGCTATTTTTTACATTTATTTCAGAAGCTAAGAATTTTAACCAATTATCATAATGTACTTAGAGCTTAGGTGCAGTAACTATATTTAAGAAAAACATACTAATTCAGTAATAGGAGCGTACAGAAGCAGGTTTCTGAAAATAATGAACATACGTTAATTCAAAACCATCAGCATGAACGTAATACTTCTAATCTTTTTCACATTAGAAGTCCAATTTAGAAAATGTAGCAAGATTATACTTTTTGTGGCTGGTTATTCTACAGTTAACACCAAATCCATATTTTGCTTTTGCAATGCCAAGAGTTAGCATAAGAAAAAGCTAGGTTACAAATTACTCTAACAGCAGGGTTTTACAACAGATGAACATGGGAGTCATTTATATTGCATTTTCTGCTATTAAAAAAACAAATAAACATTTACAGTCTATGCTAATTAACTTTACTGCTGAATTAGTAGTATTTCTGACTGTTCTTAAATAGAAGAAATATTGCAAGGATGGCAGTAAAGTCAAACACTGCAGTGCAGAAAATGTCAATACCTTTTAAAACCCCTCTTGTCCAAAAGCTCTGTATCCTCTGGAAGACTTCTTAAGACCTGCATATCTGTGCTCAGCATCAAAATCCTCCACAACATATGAACGTGTGACAGAAGTTTATAAGAAGGACACTTATATCAGGAAAAAAAGTGACCACAGCATCTTAGTAGCCCTGCCTCACCAACATACAGCATTCGTTCTCCAGAGTTAGCAAGTTTTCTCCTGGTGCAAGGCTAAGTGAATGTAGCTAAATACAGGGCATGTTCTGACAGCTCATTTCTCCATGAAAATGGAAACTCAGCTTGGACAGGACTACAGTCTTCATGAGTTGTCACAAAACTCATGAAGTACTTACATGCTGTTACCAATAAACACCTCACCAGTGGTTTTATTTGTTTTATATTGTGTTTTTTTTTAAACACCTTGTCTTGCTGCTGTAGCGCTCCGTGGCAAGTGTTAGAGTACAAAACATATCCAATTAGTTTTCATGGAAAAAAAGCTATAACAAATGTTTTGGTCCTACCTTTACTGAAGTCAATGGTACTTTAGGATCGAGCCTGTGTGAAAGCTGAAAAGCATGTGACAGCAAAATCTCTAAGAACCATCGGAAAGATCCTTTCCCTCATCTTGCTAGAAGAATTTAACAAGGTCCGGACTGTGCTCAGCATATAGAAAGAGTACCTGTCAAAAGGAAGAGAAAAACATATTGTTTACTGAATTTACAGTCTAGTAATATTTTCTAGATTGTAGTCTCTACCTCTTGACAGAGGTCCCAGTTCATTTAAAAAATTCTTAGTTACCTCTTAACTCTATCATATAATTGGAAATGTTATTAAATGCCTCATCAAATGACTCTTTCCCACTATGTAGACGTAAGTCCGGCCAAAGAGTTAATTTAAAATACGAAAGAAAACAGTTTACAATATAGCCATGACTGGTAACTTTATCTGGCAGGAATCCAACACCAAAATCTCTTCACCCTATTTTATATTTGGTTTTTTTATATTTGTTTTTATTTTTATGTTTTAAAGACATCCAGTCAATGTCCTCTCACACCTCCGTATTTTTGTTGTGCTACAAGTCAGAATTAGATGCTAATGCAGACAAACAAACAGCACTGCTAAATGCCATGCCATAAAAGCATTCCAGGACAGAACTCCGTGCATTTTCTTTACAAAAAAATTAATACAACAGTTCCTCTCCTTTAAAAGTTCTCTAATTTATTTTTTCAAATACATTTTTTCCAAAATGAGTGCCACAAAATATTTTAATTTTTTTTTCTCTAAATGAAGAAAAACATTTTTCTGAGTGGATAATTCTGGAAGTACCATTTCATGAGTACTGAAGACAGCAAGAGACCTCATCACAGCTTCAGAGCTTTGGAGTCAACCTCTTGCTTGCCTCTTTTCTGCTCAGTTTCTTTCGCGCTTCAGAGCAAAAGATGTTGTATTAAGCTCCAATATTAAAGTCTGTTCCCTTTAGATCCAATATGATGTTTCCAGGCAGAAAACCACAAGTTTTGAGAGCTTAAGTGGGGCTTCAGGCCTTGTACCAGCCTTAAACACATGGATGAAGGGCTTCAGAACTGCAGCTATACTCATATTGTATCTATCCTTGCAAACGTTAACAGAGGAGAAGCGTGCTTCTAACCAGATATGTTGCTATCACCAACACAAATACATTGCATTAAATACATACAAATGTGAGCCCATGGGAGCATATTTGTATAGGACCATCTCCAAATTATATATATTGAGCGTTTTAGTCATTTGACTGCAACATACACTGCCTGAAGAGGACACCTCCGATTAAAGGAGGGACACAACTGACACTGTTAGATTGTACAGTGGAATACTAGGAGAAAATGAAACAGGGTATGTTACTATGATCTTATTTCTGAGCTCAGCATGGTTTTAAGTCAATGCAACTAAATCAGCATGTGCTGCATGTCTTGGTTTTGGCTAGGATAGAGTTAATTTTCCTCCTAGAAGCTGGTATGGTGCTGTGCTTTAGATTTAGGATGGTTATAATATTGATAACATGCTGATGTTTTAATAGTTGCAGAACAGTGCTTACACTAAGCCGAGGACTTTTCAGCTTCTCACACTGCCCCACCAGTGAGGAGGCCGGGGGTGCACAGGGAGCTGAGAGGGGAACAGAACTAGGACAGCTGACCCAAACTGGCCAAAGGGATATTCCATACCATATGGCAATATGTTGAACAATATGGGGTGGCTGGCTGGGGTGGGTGGGATCACTGCTTGGGGATGGGATGGGCATCAGTCAGTGGGTGGTGAGCAACTGCATTGTACATCACTTGCTTCATATGCATTATTATTATTACTATCATTATTCTTTCTTTTCTAGCCTATTCATGTCCATGTGCCTAGAACACTGGTATACTGGAACACCCTATGGCCCACATGTTAACATGAAGATAGAATTGCTTGTACCAGTCAGGTCAGGGTTGCAGTTCTACAGCTGTAGATCCTGACTTTGCTGCAAGGAAGCTAATCAACCTTTTAACTATAGTTAAACCAGAGGCAGATGGGTGACCATACAAGTGACAGAGATATTCAAAATGCCCACAGTAAGCTGGCACAGATCGTTCTTTCTAGGAGATGGTAATCAATGCAAATCTATGCATTAGTTATGAGGTGTTTTAATTCCAATAATAAACATTCTGTGATTGATGAATTTTTCACAGCTGTTGTCTATATAGCTGTTTAATTAAAGCATGCTGGCAGAGGCTGTTAATTCTTCATCAAGTTGCCAACTCCAGTGCATTCCTCTTTCTGCAAGGGAGGATGACAGTTGCCAGAGTGACTTGGGCGGCTGGTCAGGGGACCTGACATTTGGCTTAAGATCAACGTGTTAGATGACAAGCCAAATTCCATCAGCTTCCTAAAAATACTAGCAGAGTGATAAACAGAAAGTGCTTTAATTGCTGGTGCTACTGTCTTTGCTTTTCTGTTACAGAAGGGCACTGGATCTAACTACACAGAATGCCTACTTCATGATACTATTATTCCCAGAGAAAGGGAGAGCCAGCCAACCCTAATCTACCAGGAAGGAAACAAGATCAGCTGCCCTGGGGTGGGAGACTGCCCAAGGTTCTGGCATTTAAGTATTCAACCTTCTAAATCCACATATTCATCCTTCCAAATCTCCCTCACTTGAATATTCCAGGAGGGAAAGGGAATCCCTATCTTAGCTAAGTATCATGTGATACATGCTCAGCAGGGGGGTCTTAGACATGGAAATCCCCAAACGGATACAAAATAGGGGCAGCCAACACTATTCCCACATTGAAACATCTAAGACCGGACTCAAAGAATTACATCGAGAGGTCAGCAGGATGATTTTCATTCACCCTGTGCCTGCATCAAAAGCCTTAACTGATATGTCAGTTGCGGATACAGCTCCTGTGCCACAGGTCTCTCTCCACTTAAAGCTGGGACTTGCAGACTTATTCTACATATGCCACCACATAATTTTTAAATGCAGTCAAGTTCATCCATGTTCACACTGGTCACATACAGATGGAGCAACCGGACATCTAGAACATTGACCTAAAGTAGAAGACACCTTTTATGTTCAGAGCAGATAGTTGAAAAGTTTCCTATCATTAACTTTGGTTTTGCTTTATAGGTGTTGATACAGACTCTAAGCTCTTTACAATAAAAAGAAGTTCAGATTTGAGTCACCAAACTGGGTCCCTGAAACCAGTCAAAATTCTTGCGACAAAAAATAAATTGAATCTGCAATTTCATTGAAACTGCAGGGAAAAGTTACATTTCCAGTAGCATGACCTTTGATACCAAAGGGCATGTTCACATTCATCCTTTCATAATTAATCACATTGAAATGTTTGAAAAATTGAACTGCATCTGTTTAATACTGAACCATTTCTAGCTTTTAAATGGAGTGTTTAAATACCAATTCAATACTACGAAGTTTTTAATCTCAATTAGAGCTGCAAAAAGCATCTAAACTTTTTCCACTTAAATTTCTTGTCATACATGCTTTCAACAGGAAAATTGTTTAGCAAATTGATTTGTTGCTCATTGAGTCATGCCAACATACAGAGAAATACCTTTTCTAAAGAGCACTATTTTGGCACAAGAGAAAAGTGTGAACATCTGAACTATTGAGAACATTTGAAACACCACCAGTTCAGTAAAAACAGCTCTGAGGAGTAAAGGCACATACAAAAATCAAACAGTTAAAGCAAACCTAGGTAAACTAGTAACGGACTGATGTAATTTGCTCTGAGCCTCCATAAGACATTCTGCATCCCTCACCAGACTGATGTTCCAGTATGGAAAGTCTACAAAAGCCAGCCTGCTGTATTGAGTATTTTTTCCTCCTCCATCATCATTTTCCTGATCAGGCAATAATCTGCTACTTCCAGAGGCAAGAATCCCTGTTCTACTCAATTGCTAAAGCACTCCACCCCCCAACCAAAGTGAAATTACCCTACAACTGTGTACTTTCCTTCACACAAAACAGCGCTACTGCCTCATGAATGGGTAAATGCTGTGTAAATGATCATCAGGATGTGCTTAGATGCCTGCCTGTTGTCCCTCTCTCCCTCCAGACCTGAATCTATAATTAAGACAAAACCTTGCTTTTCATTTTCATTACTTTGAAAAAGTTACAGCAGGTCTTTTGTTTAGATGTTCAGTAACCCAAAAGCAGCTAAAACAACTTCGCTTATTACCTTTTCATTTTTCGATTTGTTTCTAACAGTGTAGAAGACTAAGTTCATGTGATATGAAAAAAACACCAAAGCTCCTGGCAAAACCTGTAAGAACTCATAGTGCCAAGTCTTACATTATAGCATTCAGCAGCTCTGCAGGTTGCTTTGCTTACAGCAATTCAAAATTTGCAAGCAGTGGCATGGAGTTCGACTTATCATTTGTCAATGCCTTCCTGAAAGGCAAAGGATGAGTTCACAGACTTCAGAGTGGGTTTCTGCAGCTGAAGCCTCTGGTAAATGCTTTACTGTGCTTCTTACTAGAATGTTGACAACAAAGAGGCTTGAGAAAGATGAGACAATTTTATGATCAATTAAAAGAGTGTACATCTTCCCCTAGTTTTAGTAACATTCTTCAAAGTAATTTAGCATTTCATACCTGTACATAGCTTACACCTATACATGAAATCAAAAAGCTTGACCAGTTCCCAACACCTACTCCAGGGCAATGTGTTTGCATACTTCATGCTTTTATTTTCTGAATGGTTGAGGGGAGAGAAAGAGAAACAGGAGAGAAAAGCCATCTTTGCTGTAAAGAGAAAAAAACAAACAAAAGAATAGAAAAGCAAAATTAAGGGGAACATTTATTTGCTAGTAACTGACCCATTGCACTCAGCAAAATAAAGTTTCCTTGGTCACCAGTTATCTGTTACAATATAAACTGTAACAAAGGAAACCAGTAAGGGCACTGCTGTACATACCTCACAATTTTTCCATTAAAATCACAGACTACTTGGAGCTCATTCTCGTGATTACCACATTGTCCTACATATCATTTAATATGTACCAGGGTCTTCGTATCACAGTTGTGCGGCATTCCTCTGCATTCTTATGTAAGCCAGATTACATGCGTTGCCTGGCTTTCTACAGAGTTAGTAGGCAGCAAACCATATTTAAATTGACTCTTGATATACAAGAAATCACCACTTAAATTCAAACGATCACAACACTTCATACTATCTCTGCTGTTTTTCACCTCCTCCATGCAAACCATAGGAAAACTCCCACAACAAATTGGGCTATGGTCATTAAGCAGCAGACTTGGAAACACTAACCTCCCATCTTTCCACTGTTGACTTCTAAATCTACATACTGGTCACCAGTTTTCTTTGCCAGAAAGCAAAGCTTTCTATCTATCTAATTTTATTAAAATGTTTAAGCTTTCCTACTAAACCTTGCTGTAAGCGTAAGCAGCTCTCTTGATAGTGCTCTCTCTCAAACAAGCAGCAGCCCTCCCCAGGGGTGCACGTTGCCAGTGGGTGTCACCAGCCCCAGGAGAGCTTGGGACCAACACCTGCCTGCACCCTTCCTCCCCTGATGGTCATCGCCCCTCACCTTCCCCAAGCTGGAGCTGGGAGCAGCAGCAGGATCTGCTTTCTCCAGGATAGGATTTCTCACACCACTTAGGGCCCTTTTGTCACCCTGCTCCACAGCATCAGCCAGAATCATGTTACTTGCCACATACTGTTCAAAAGTATTTCATCCCTCATATCCTTGTAACTCCTCATTTATTTTATAGTTTCACTAATCATTAGGTGAAGCTAATGTTGATGAAAAGCAGGAGGAAAAAAAATGTCTGAGTATGCTATGTAATGTTACAGACTGCTTAAGTGTTATTAGTTTCCTTCATGGACAAGGAGGGGAATAATACATAGAGAAGACACTATTGGTACATTTCTTCTTAATATGTCTATCAAGATAAATAAAGTGCATAGCAGTTTCATTTCTAGTGCAGTCAGTCCCTCCGTCTTCAGTCATTGACACATTAATTTTCTACTCAAAGTAGAAAACTATAATGTTATATAAAATACACATAAAACCCCAGGAAAAAAACGTTCTTGCACATCTCCCATAACACATCAGGACAGGAGGCAATTTGTTTATTTTTTGTTCTTTAAAGTCTTACTGTAGCCATCAGAAAGTAGAGCTGAAGCCAGGAGCATTGACCTGGACTTTTTTCCTCATTTCTGCCAGAACTATCCAGCTTTTCATCCTCTCCCAGTATAATTCAGTGCATTTGCTAGGCAGGCTCAGATGACAAAGTGTTCATATCCATCTCTGAGTCTGGGAAGCCATGTTTTCAGAGGAAACCCCAAGGGACTACCAGTACAGCTGTTCCCTGAAGAAGTACCCTTCTGTTTTAGGTTTCCTTCCATCTTTCAGAGTCTGAAAGGAAAGATCCAATAATCATCTCAAATTCTCAGTTCCCACAGGAAGGTAAACGAACCTCTGAAGCAAATTTGTTAAGAATCCAAGTTAAGAACCAGTGAATCCAAAAACACTAATAACTTCTGTGAGAAAAACAATTTGACTCAATAACTTTAGAAAAGGTAAAACAAACAACAAAAAGAACTTTAGAAAAGCAAAAACCTTCACTAAAGCAATTATTGTTTGCAAATATCAGACAGCCAAAATTCAAGGCAAAACCAGAAGTGTTGATAAGCTGATCCATTGCAATTAGTGAACAAAATGTTATGTGGAATCACAATGCATATTCTTAATTACTGGAGACAGGCTAACCTTTCATACTGGACAGAGAAGCTAAGAGAAATTCTTTCCAGCTGCACTCATGGAAGACTCCATAGACTTCAAGTAGCTTATACATGCACAGCGCAGCACTTACTCCACAGTGGGCCAAAAGCCTACTCCAGCTGGTATCATATCATGCAACACCCCCTCCTCTATAATAATACTTCAGTGCTCTGATAAGCAATGCTTAAAAACACAGAAAATCAGTCTGGCTTTAGCTGCCTTCTTTTCACTTCTCCAAAGACAAAGACATCACCAACAGATTAGTGTAAAGACATACAACAGTGAATAGATTGCCAGCATCTGAATCTTGAGTAATTCCTTTTGATTCTATGAGGCTGCACTACAACAGTGCAAGTGAAAGTAATTTTTTCTTCTGGAATTCTTGGTTAACCAGAAGTGGCCCAATTCCGTTATTCTATATATTTGGAATGACTCAGTACTTGTATTTCAGAAGCTTTTTATGCACAGAAAGTGTTCTTTACAAAGCATTTTTTTCTTTAAAAAAGAAGAAAAATCATAATAGTGGTTTAACCGATTTTCAAATTCATGGCTTCTAACTTTACCTAAAATTGCTCAGCATACAAGCGTCACTGAATTGTCTTGGTGGAACACTGAAGCATTCGACTGAAAATATAATGACCGTCTAACCACATCATAGCAAAAAAAGATAGGGGAAAAACAAGGGGGGAGGATATAAGAATAAAAACCATCAAGGAAAAAAAACAGACAACAGCTACTTCTCATAATGCACTGTTGTAATGGCATCTCCTTTCTAACCACTACCAGCTGGGCATTATGCGCTGCACAAACTGGCAAAGTTGACATCCAAACATTCTCCATGTAAGAGGAAAACATTAATGGACTGGCATTTCATGCACATGTATTAAACATTTCCAAAAATGATGTTTTTTAGGAAGGAAATAAGTTTCTATTTGCAGGCTTTACTATATAGGTTTATTGATATACAAAGGAGAAATAAGCAATTAGAGCAATTACATGCTCATAGACCAAAATGCATTTATACAGATGACTTTTGTGAAGAAAAGTATCTTTCACTCTTCATCAGTCCCACCCCAGTGTCCTCTTTATATCTAGTCACAAGAGTTTTGTTTGAACTGTAGGCTTTCAGCCATGCCATATAAAATATAAAGGACACAAGCCAAATTCCACTCTCAGTTACACAGTTTCAACCTTTAACGTCAGACTTGCACCAGTGTAAACCAATAATAGATTCTGGCTGCCCTTATGGACGTGATTTTGGCAGGTGGATGGAACAGGATTTGAAAATTGTATTTATTTACCTCAGGAAACTAGAATTCACATCCAGCTTAGAAGAGATTTGAAAGAAGTTTTATGGTCCAAAAAGCTAATCTCAAATGGAATTCCTCACAGCATAAAATCACCATAAAGAAGAGTCTTGCACAATTCATTTTTATGCCCTTAATCCTTGCTTAGAAGAGGTCCAGGAAAAAACAGGCAGGATATTGCAGCACAGAGCTAAGGTGTAATCGTAGCAAAGGCACGGGGGTAGGACCTGGAGCCAGCGCTACTTGTTGTCAGCCTGCCTGCTTGCAGAGGGTTGCCATTCCCCAGTGGCTTCTCAGAGCGCTGAATTACAGCGCAGATGCAACGGCAAGGAAAGGAAAGGGAGGTAAAAATAAAGTGCCCTTTGAGAGTTTTTAATAAGCCTTACAAAGAAATCATGCAACTTGGGAAGATGTAAATCACTTCTCAGCTGAAAGGTTTGTTATTTATGCAATATATACAGCTATTTCAAAATTACCATGGAAGTCATTAGAAATACAATTTTTAATCTCATAACAAATGCCATATATAACACAAAATAAAACATATAAGATTGGAGTGAAGACAATTTCAATGCCAACACGCCATTAAATTGCAAGAAACATTCCAGCTCTATATTACCATCAGTAGGTGGGCTGTTTCTCCAAATCTGTGCCAATGGGGAAAAAAATGCATATTCTAGAAGGAAGCTGCTAACCAGTTCATCCTAAAGGGTTTAAGATCAACCAGTGCAACCAATGTAGGGACACCGCAGAGAGGCAGAGTTACAGCACTACCAGAAACATAGCATTACTTCATCAAAACAGATATTTAATACTCGATAGCCAGGGCCCCTTATTATTTATTCTACTTCTACTTAACATATCCATTTTCATAAGTCTACATTCTAGGACACCAGCAGCAGAGCAGAGGAAGATGACTGTAGGACAAGATAGAAAACATGCCTAAGAGGAACACATGGAATTAACAGTACTTCAGAGCTTTGCTCCAAGTTGCAACTGGCAAGCATACCAAGCTCTCAAAAGTTTAGTTCTGAACTCATTTAAATAAGAAAGTAATTAGTAGTACTTGAATGGTGACTGTCACCCACTAAGCAGTGATGCATTGAGATTCAATGTTTATGTCAAGAGCTTCATGTGGATTCTGCAGACTCAATTCTATTCAGAAGGATGGTGTGAATTTGTTTAAATGAGCTCCTGTGAGACACCTCCTTCACACTGCAGATAAGATCTGAAAGCAGGTTTGCTTGGCAGTTTTGCACCAAGTGAAAGTTGTTTAGCTTGTCAGCATCAGGGAACCTTAGTGCAATAAGTCAGAGCTGTTTCAACAAGTGATCACAACAGAGCTTTTGAATTTATTTCCATATAGTAAGGAAGCGCCCGTAGCTTCAAGGCATATAACATGCTAGACCTGGTCAAACAACTTGACAGGAGAGCCAAGCTAAGGAGCTTAGTTGGGATCAACGAGCCATTAGAGCTGACTATACACATTCAAAAAAAATTACATAAAGTGATATGTATCTAAGGTCACTGTGGGAGCCAGGAAGTAGTGCCAAAACATTCTTGCAGGCTTCTCCCTTCCTTGGCTTGCCCTCATTCACGGAGGGGGAGCCCAGGCTGAGCCAGGGCTCAGTGCAAGCTTTCACTGGCTTACCCCCTTCTGACGACTGAACGGGTCATGTTGCAGAGTCATTTATATTTAGAAGAACAGGTGGGCAGCCCCATTCGAAATTTAATCAAGTTAACACTTTATACTTCTTCATGGCTTTCATAATTTTGATTAGCTTAGTGTTGCAAACTAAGGGATGGGCTACTGCAGCCTGTTAAGTTACATAGATCATTTCTCTACAAACAACTGAATTTTCTTCTTTCCAGGAAGTTTTTTTTTTTATGTGCAATTTCAAATACACATGATTTTTCTTACTCCCAACATGGATGTTTATCAGCGAAGAATTCTCCAAACTCATGTTAAAATAGACCTTAGTACAACAGTAGAGACAAGAGATTAACATTATTTTCATATGCAGAGTTGTGTCCCCAGACTGAACACTGGCATTTTCCCACTTTCTACCAGGAATCCAAAAAGGAATTCGCTATCAACATCATTATTCAATTTCAGTCCCTACAAGTTTATGGACACCATATCCTCCCATCAGAGATCTTGCCAAAGCTAGGGAACCATCCCCAGGCTTCCAGCTCTTTCTGTCTGTAGATGTGCCCTGGGGATCATCCCCACAGCACACAAAGAATTACACCAGCATTCCTCAGCAACCGTCAGGCCACCAGTCTGGCAGACACCAAGGACCTTCACACCCCTGGGCTGCCACCAAGACAGCTTTCACTAGCAGAGCTCCCCAGACCCACACATTTTTCTAAGAGGTCTGGAGTCAGACAGCACAACAGAGAGGTGACAGACATGCTCATCTCACTTGAGTGTGTCAGCTTAGTCCAGGTCTTGGTTCCTGGTAGCGCAGTCCAACATTAGAGGTAAATATTTACCTGATTGCTTTAATTATTGGTACAGATAAATGCAGACAAAAATGAAGCTAGAATAGCCTTTGCCTACTAAAACTCGCTAGCCAGACATCTTACAAAGATGGCCTCCCTATGGTACACCAATATTTCTTTCTGTCCATATTTGAGCAACATCTCTATAGAAAGCAGAACTGGTGCTTACACCCAATGCTAACTTTCTAGACTCAGGGATCTTTTTAAGGACACTATCTCAAGTTCACTGTAAGTTGCTTATAAGGGTATCTAAGGCATATATGCCCTGCAGAAACTCCAAAGCCTAAATGAAAGCTGCTAGTATTTTCCCTCTTCATTTTTAAATGAGAGATGTGATAATCCTTAAGTGTTGATAGAAAACTGCAGGTGACAGTCTCCATTTTTTCTCATTAGATTCTGATCACTTAAAATAGCATATTGATAGCATGTTCACAGAGCGACCTGATGAGGGGGCAGCACTTCCCACAGCCCTGATTTCAAGTAGGGTTAATGTCAGCAATGTAAAGGATAATTAATCTTATCTGTCAGTGCAGCTGCTTCACATAATTTTACCCTAATAGTGATATCACATATCTCTGCCAAGTTAAAGGAGTAGAAACAGAATACTCCATTCAGATGTACTTTGCCAGTGATCACTTCCACCCTCACTAGAGCAAATCTTCAAATTCATAGATTTAGAACTCTCTGGCTTAGATAACTATAAAGTTTTATGTATATTATTTATATACGTATGCACACATACATATATATAAAAAAGCAAACTCTTTACCAATAACTCTGAAAAAGTGGTACAAAAACACAGTATAAAAACAGACTTCAATATAAGACTTACAGTTAAAACAGCAGTTTCTAGAACACAAAATCCAAGACAAGCTACCGCACAAAGTAGTAAGAAAGTGATGTACAGCCAAGCCAAGGAGCTTTTTTTGTTCCTGTGGATTCCAAATAAAATTGGTAAATTCACACTCTGGTAGAGAGAGCCTCCTCTGGCCCTTCTAATAAAGGAAGTGGCCTTTGGAAACCAGGGTGGAGAACCTGTTTCCATCTGAAGTCTTTGCAGAAGATTTTTAAAGTAACACCCACATGGTATCCAGCTTGTTCATACGCTCAGTGAGACAGGGCCTTTGGAAGCCTCCTACTCTTCTAGAGTACAGAGCTAGAAAATAATGTAGTCAGTGAAACAGATTTCTAGCATGAGAAAGAGCAAGCTCTAAGTGCTCCCACCATTCCAAAGGAGTGAAAGTTGCTCCTCTACAAACAGCTCCATAAGATGTAAATGGCACTCATCTTCCCTTTTACCATACAGGCACTTACCGGAAAAGAGAAAGCTGTAACAAAAAGTTAGAAGCTTCAAAAAGCCTTTGAGAGACAAAATTTATAGGCCATCCCTAGAGAAGCCTGAATCTGCGGGATCCCTGATGACTGCTGATGTTGCTGTCATTTTTGCAGGAAGGGAGATACTGAAGAGCCCAATCCCCATGTTCTCTGGGCCACCCGTGGAGCCAACTGCATTTCACTTGGCAGCACAGTTGTTTTCTGTTGTATAATTTTGCAAAATACTGTTGCTCAAGTGATAAGATTAACCCTCTAGGGATGCAGAGTACAAAGGAATAGCTTTGATGGATCCAGAGGTGAGAAAGAGAGGGGAGGAGAGGTTAATGATTTAACCTGTGTAGCTGCAGTAGCTCTGTACAGAACAAGAGAAGTAGAAGAGAAAGCAAGAAATGACCATCAAGGAGCCAGAAATAGAGCAGCATGGAAAACTCTATTACCTACTGGTTGGCCTACATCCAAGTTCATGAAAAGCTGCAAACAATCAGGTTTTGACAGAGGCATTTAATGTTACTCAGCTAAGTGGCAGATTCATAAGCAAAACGAGCTTACTGAGAAAGTGACAAACTCAAACTTGGAAGATCTGTTAAGAACAATTCTGAAAAACATTTTCAGGGAAGGTCATGTTCAAAGTTGCAGCACAGGGCATTGTTCCTGCAGGATTTTACCCTGAGCCCATGAAGAATGATGCTGACATCAACAATCTTTCTCATAGGTATACACAGGTGATGATGGATCCAGGTCCCTGTGCAAACCTGAGTGATGTTCCCAACATGAGATTACTTCCACAGTTGAATATAAATACTGCCAAAATTCTTGACAGTTCTACCAAATTATTTTTCTGAAAATGAAGTTTTCACAGCCAAAGAGCACAAGATTAGCCAATACCAAGAAGTAAAAAGGGCCTGAGCGCCTCCATAGTTTCAGAAGTTTAACATGCAAGACTGTTAAAAAAGAATGAAAAGACCACGTATGTGCAGTTATACATCTGTTACTGAGAGTGGGAGGTAACACAAACAGGAAGTTTGAGCTGATGGGGAAAGCTGCCAGATATGCAAGAGAGACCAATTAAATGCTTGTAGTAATGCTACTGTGAAATGCCAGACTCAGGACAGGAAACTGAAAAAGTTGTTAAGGAAATACCTGGGCATGTCATTTGGCCTTTTAGAAGTAAGTCACAACAGTAAAATCTGTTAAGTATATCCAAGGGTGCATTAAGATGACAGATTTTTTCCCCCTTGATTTCCAAGAACACTTTAAGAATTCTAGCTTAAGCTAGCAAGTATCTGGGGTGCAGCTAATATTCCTATGGTTATTTTCTGTGCTAGTTGAGGTCCAGCTATTGTCAAAGCTATCAGCTTTTACATTAGGAACCCATTTTTTCCTCCTTAAACAGATGCCAATAGTTTTCACAATTTTCAGGTCCAAAAGGAATGGGATCTTTCTATACAACAAAGACTGCATTCATCTAAGACATCGACTCTCACCATTTCTATAAAAAAAGTGAACAAGGTTTAAGAAGTCTTCTAGCGAAATGTTCTAGGTTGAAACCTCTAACAGACTCACCTACTGGGATTTGTAGATTTTCTGAGCGCTGCACAGATGAATGACCATGACTTTCACCAGTTATCATAAGGGGCAAAGACCAACAGCCCCTTCATGTGATTGGAGACTTGATCTAATATAGGACTACACAAACAGACATGAGAGGTGCACAAATATGAATGATAAAGGTTTCATTTGCCCAACTCTCGGTGTCTATGTAGGTGGACACATTATGCCGTATACAGATCGGCCTGCAGAACTCTCAGGCCAGGAGACTTTCAGGAGTTATGAAAACCAGCTATTGAATAAAGGAACATAGTAGTCACTATCACTTCAAATAAGATATTTTTCAAGGGCACAATTTTAGGAGGGGGTGAAGATGCTTTATCTGCAGGCACATTATTCTGTATTCATTCTGTGAGATTCAATGGATGCTTCTAAAAATCAGTCTCAACACTGAGAAATACATAGCTGCTGTTTTGGGTTTTGCTAGTATTGAGATGGCTCCCATCGCAGCAGTATTATAACACCTGGTAAATATCGATTACAGCACCTTTGTGCAGCTGTAAGTACATTGCAATTAAGGAAATAAAGCACAGAAAGCCCTCAAACAGGAAATACACACAGGAGTAGCACACTGATACAGGGTACCCTAAATCTTCAGGTTGTTCCTAAACATTGGATTCTGCACCTCCTGAGCTCTTACATGAACTGAGAGATTTGATTCACATTTTTCAATGTCTTTTAAATTTCACTGTTAACTTCATAGACATCAAGAATATATTACAACCCTTTTGTATATAGAGTAATAGATTTCTAGGGCAGATGTGCAAAGTAAATCATTTTTCTCAAAATGACAGATTGGGAATTCTCCCCAACAATACAAATATTGCATCGCTCATCTCCTAAAACACAACACCTAAGTGAAATAAACAAGAGCAAAGTTACATGATTATGAAAAAACACAAGTCAAATGGTTGTCAGAAGCCACCATGAGAACAAAAACATTATGAAAATTTTGTTGATCAAAATGATCTTGATAGAACATTTTTGCTTCTCAATATTATATCAACAGAATACTTGTGTCTGCCTTAGTAACTGGCAGCTTTTAACTCATGCATCCAGGGCAGTAAAGATATGACTTCCATTTGGAGTCATTACGAAAGGTAGCAACACTTCAAGCAGTTGAGATTTAGTATTGTCCACACTAGAAAACAGGAATATTACATATAAAATAGTGGTGATCATCAAAAATTAATAATTGATACAGTTCACAATGTAGTTTAAAAGAACAGGAGAGAGAAAGAAGGGAATATGCAATATGACTGAGGAAACAAAGGCTGCACATGAAATAGAAAGCGATCTCACAAAGGAAATTCACTTGGCCAGACTTGCTGGAACAGAGAGTAACAAATTACTTCAAAACAGCATATGATCTACCAACGTCACCTTATTTGTGAAACAGAAGCCACAAAAATATGAGAATTCCAGATGAATCAAATGCAGTTATATTATAAACACTTCATTTTAACAGAGCCAGGCACAGATGTCTGGGGACACAACAGAAAAATGAATCTAGTAAACAGTAGAGACAAAAAAATCCAAATATGTTACGTTCATCCTTTGTTAACAAGGATTCTAGACCCAACAAGACCTAATATTGCTAAAACAGCTCTAGATATCTAGAAAGATGTGTCATGGAGATTCATGGTGAACTATTTCAACTGTTCTCCAGTCGAACTAAATCTTTCAACTGAAAAAGAGATCAACAATGAAGGGGGTTAAAAGATCTTCTGCCCTTTCTTCCATCTGTGACAAAGGAATAGGTAGCTTCTTTACTGAGCATGTACACCAAGAAATATTGCTTTCCTACACAGGCAACAATGGAAAAAGTTTTCAGTTTCTTCCTTATTCTACCTACATAAGAAAACATTGTGAATACAGTTTTAATCTCACCTCCAAAACTTCAGTTCCAATCTAACTTGAATATTGTCAACCACAGACTACTTTGAAGAAGATTAATGACCTACCATAAATACAGTCTCACTACTCACTGAATAAAACTTTTTTTAAAAAAAAGCTGAGACTGCTGCCTTTAGAGAACATAGACTTCTCCCATTGTCTTGCTCAAAAGGTTGCCAGACCACCAGGTCCAGAGACCTCTTGGCTTCTTCTTTCAGAAGAATAATTCCCAGCACATGCCAGAAGTATTTTAATATTCTTGGAAGAACCCTAGTTGACTAGGGTTTTATTGTTTTGTTTTTAAGCTAATAACATATTGGTGAATAATGAGATAAATGTTATACAAGATGTTGGTGACTGAAATAGTACATAAACTTTGTAATAGGGCCTCAGGAGCTGCATACCAAACCTTACATATTCCTGAAAGTATTTACTTCATAAGGTAAAAGTCACCTTAGCAGTACACTGCAAAGCAGATAGAAATGTGCTAAGTCTGTTTTGATATGCAGTGAATGACTATGGCTTTATATGAAAGTCATGCTTTTTTTTGCTGCCCTTTTAATAAGATTAGACTTTAAACTCCTATGAAAGGAATTGCTATTTGTCCACTGAATGAGCACAGTCATCACAAGGTGCCTAAAAAGAGAAAAAGGACCATAGCATTTCAAAGGGTCTTTCTAGTGCCTAGGTAATGGTGTCCTCTGGGTGCCCACTGAACAATTACTGTGGTACTGGTGTCTAAGATGTTCCCAACAGGGACAGAAGTTACTCTACCAGTTCACATTACCTACCAGAGAGTCAACTTGCAGGAAGTAGTTGCATTATAACTGATGAAAGACTGGATATTCCCTTCAGAGATGTGAGATTTTTAATTCTGTATTAGGAAAACCAGCACCATGGGTAGAGCATAGATTTGCAGAATATAAAATTCTGGCTGCAGTTCAGAGCATCTCCCTTACTCAGCAAAACATTTATTCTTAAGGTCAACTTTCAGCACGCTCAACATGCTTCACTGAATACAGCAGAGCTCCTGCAAAAGTGACAGAAAAAATAAAAGCAAGCATGAAACAAAAGCAGCATTGCTACTACACAGATTATTTTTGAACTCCTAGCTTAGTCTAACATTTAAAATCAGAAATTTCTCTTGATAACATTTCTAAAGCTATCCAGGCAAATTCTGAAGTTAGTTCATTGGAGAAAAGGTCCCAATGATACATGGGCATAGGATTCCCCATGTGTGTACACTCATTCACTTATACATGCTTAAATGCAGTCAGGCATTAGAAAAATGAGAAAATTCTTCATGAAAGCTAGCAGTTGTATTTCAGAGAAATTCAACAAACCTGGTGTATCAGAGCAGCGCTACAGAAATATTAGAGCTGACCATCTCGGTCCTCTTCACTGTAAGATTTTTTCACAGACATCTGGTAAGCTTTCTGCTTCTTCTGTAACGTTGATAAATAGGTATATTTTCTAGTGGAATAAAATGCCAGACATTAAGGCTATGAAAGAAGTATAGGAGGTAATAGACACTGTTTCAAGAATCCTGAAACAAAATATTGCTTAAAACCATTTATTGTGTACAGTAAAATATATGCAACTAACAGCATCTCCTTTGTCCTTAGCTCATAGGATATAAACACTGAAATTACAGTACTACAAGTTTTTCCCCACTTAGAACCACCTATTAGACCAGTAGTTACACTACCTCCCTTTAACTGCATTAATAATATATGATATATGATCCAGTATTTTCCATCAAGTAAAACATGATTATAAACCTTTCAAATATGCCAGCAGAAACTCTAGAAATCATCCTTTGTAGTGACTGTTGAATGTATGTTTGTTGTATGTATGTTTGTTGGTTTTTTTCAAATGGGTTGATGTTAGATTGCTTTTGTCCCTTTAGCTGAGTAGTAGTCTTTAAAAGGTGTTATTTCCAAAACTGAAGTCTCACTTGCAACCAAACAATACATCTGATGCTGAAATTTGAACATCAAATTTTATAGCTTGCAGGCACTTGACAATCACTAACTTATAGGTTTGTCAGCTCAAAGAACATTTTTCCCCCCTTTAAAAACTGATGAGGATGCCCTAAAAAAATGAGGCATTCCCATGTTTAGATAAAACCTATTTTTGATTCCTACATTCTTTGTTAGGATGCAGAATGTGATACTAGTGCTTTCTCATGTGCAGGAGTAGATCTAGGGCACACCTGACATTTCCACAGCTCACTCAATCTCAGGTATAGAAACTGAACTTCAGTAACTCAGGCTTTAATTCCAAGTGAATATAGACCAAAATATGCTTCACATGTTAAGCAGATGACTTCTAACAACAAGACTTGCTATTATAATCCATTAATTTCTCCACTAAGAAACAAACAGTGCTCAGTAAGCCACTAATTGAACGCCCTTTTTAAAGCAAAAGGACTCCCCACCTGCATCAGGTTGTTTAAATCACTGTTCTGTCATGAAATATAGCACCTACTCCAGATGGAAGTTGAACAAGGAGCTAAAACTCAGATACCTCCTACTAATCCATAAAAACCGTTGTGATACTTCAGGGTTTATCTGGGTTGCCTCTTCTACCTGTTTATCAGTTGTCCCTACCAGAGGGAATTACTGCCCACAAGCTGGTATTCTACTAGTGCTCTTAACCTCCATGGTGATCTCCTATAGATCAAGAGTGCCCACTTTTTCCTGCAGATTCCTGAAGAATCTGTACACTTGGATGCATTTAGAGAAGTCTATAACACAGCTGTACAGTAACTAGTGCCTCAGAGAAGGTTTTCCATACCTGCCAATTTCCATTACCATCTCTGATGTCCATTCCCTAAAGCACCCAGAAATTAAACAAAGGACATTTCTATTGAGACTGAAGTACTGTGTCGCAAAAGTAAAGATTTCAAGATTGAAGAAAAACTTCAGTGCAAGCTTAGCCTTGACTTAATTGCAGGACTACTTCATAGTTGCTACAATATTCATCATCTTTAAATAGGTAAAGCATGTCTCAGATGCAAAAGCCAGAGAAAAAGCTAGCAGAATTCACCCCATTCCCACATACAGCTTCCTATCTATTACATGACTTTCATCTCCACCTGTACTACATGAATTCCTTTTAAGAACACTTTTCATATTAATGAAGATGCTCCTTGAGTGACATTTTTGTCATTGTGCACCTAAATTACCTCTAGTTCACACCTGAACAGCCCAGATAGTTTGTCAGCTACACTGATGTGGATGTTTATTTTGTGGATGAGATGGTTTCTTCTGCATCACTACTGTTATAGCTGTAGACTGTTGGATAGCCAGCAATAAAACAAAAATCAGCTACTGATTCAAGAATAATCTTAAGATTTATGCATTCACAGCAAACTGCCATTTTATTACATGTATTTGAGTTGCAAAAGTTTGCTCTGCATGAAACAACCCTTTATATGCTAAAAATGCGAGAAATGCCATGCCTTTTTTTATTTAAAACAGAGAAGGCCAAGATAAGTTTACAAAGTTTCACATTTGTAAAAGTTATCTTTCTGTCAGAGACAGGACTGAGAAAGAATAATTTTTAATGCCAAATTTTCTATAGTAGTATAGATATCTGAGGTCCTAAAACAATGAAATGTAACACTATACTCTGTCCAACACTACTAAAAACAAGCCTGTGTGTATTTTTAAATCCTATGCAAGTACAAAAAAGATAAAACTGTGCTTTGCTTACTTTAAGTAGTGCAGTGACATACATAAAACATCAACTATCACTTGCTCAGTCCAGAGAGGAATCTTTTTGATATGTAACATATAGGTAACTTTTTCAAGTCTAAGAATACCTCCGATTGATACAGAAGAAATAGAAGGCTGGTCAGCTCCACTTTGTCCAGAACTAATATTTTCAGCACAAGGCAATATTGACTAATTTGTTACATTATTCCCTGTGGACTGTATTTGGGCTTTGCAAGAAATGTTTAATGCACTTCAAGTTTTTTGTAATGTGTCTTCAAAATTAATTCACCATAAATAATGACATCTGCATATGTTTCATTAATGGTCCACCTTGAAAAATATAGCTGTTTCTTCAGTGCTCAGCATTTATGTTTGTATGATCCACTAGTATCAAATGATATATATCTGTTTAACAAATATAACTGTACAATCCCAGAGGAAATTGGTATTTTTCTCCCTCTCCTTGCTAGGGGACAACTCCATCAGAAGCCATAGCTACTGTAATGCTCTAATGCAGTATGTCCCTGTCTTCAGCAAAGCACTTAACTGCATGCTTAACTTCAATGGCAAGTTAGCTTTCCATGGAAAATGATTCCACAGAAAAAAAATCAAAATAAGATTTCCATTTACCTGTTGGAAAGAAAAAAGGATTTGCAGCTGTAAAGTGCTCAGTCACTTCTGTGATACTGTATCATAGGAAAGTATTCCTACAGTTACAAATTATTTTGAAAGCTCTCATACAAGCAAATTAAAAAGAAGCAGCAGCAAGTGCATAGAATTTCTTATGCAAAAAATCAATCTGACATAACCAAGACCAAAGGAACTATGCTGATTTATAGCAGCTGAGGTTCTTCCCTAGTACCTGAAAGTCAACATCACCACTATGGCCAGTGGTCTACTATACTCAAAAACCAGTTAGACCCATGATTGTTCCTCCACTGTGGAACACAAACGTTAGATGTTAGCCTCCAAGTGTGGAATCATATCACATTTGTTCTGTAAACTGACACAAATACCTATGACACTACATAATCTGTGGGGGAAAAGAACCTCATGAAGCCAAATGTTTGCACAAAGCAGTGAAGTAAAACCATTTTGGATGACTACATTTTTCACCTAGTAATAGTAATTAGTAAAGGAAATCACGCACATGAAGATTCAACTGTTCTGAGAAATTGCATCAAAACTGAATGCATACTTTGTCCTTTCCTGGAAGCTTGTCACAAAAACAGAATATATTTATAAATTTCAGAAGAAACAAATGAAAAGCATCTCACATCTGTAAAAAAGAAATGCTTCATGAGGAACTAAAGAGGGGATGTTTCCCCAGATGTTTGAAGTTTTTTCTAAGTACAACAGAATATACTTGAGACATCTCTTAAATAACATTCTTTTTTTTTCTGATTTACTCCAAGCCTTTAGCTAAAAGAAAAAAACTTGAACAAATAGCATACATCAAATAAACAATCAAAGCTAACGCTGTCAGCAAGAAGTTTGCAAGACCAACCTAAAGCTACTCCAACACTAGCCCAAAAGTTGTCTACAAGCAAGGTGGAATAACATGTCTCATATGATGGATCTAAGCTTAATACCTTTGTCATTCTGTCTGTGATGATTAAACAGAGTAGGAGTAGAAATAGAATCAATGTAAAGTTTTATGTAACAAATTTTTTTTAAAGCCAACTTTTTACTTAAGGAATTATTTACCTTTAATGTAAGGTAGAAAATGGTTTATCTTTTAACCCAGGGTACAGACTAGGTTCTGCGTAAATGTTTCCAAAAGCAGCTCCTCTAAAGCCACAGCATTCATTTTTCTTCTCCTCCAGTGCCTATATGCTGACAGATGGAATGACATGCTCTGGGTCAGGAGGTTTTCCTACCATGCAGAACAAGTCGATTTACATTCTCATCAAGATCTAGCAGCTTGTGTTTGAGTTTCCTTTATTATATTGGTAAAGTATCCCACTTGTGAAAATACAAAGTTACCCTGTTAAAGCAAACACCAGCCTTCTCACAATGTTCTTCATAGAACTGTTCTTCATAGGCTGTCCTAACCGGAAAACTCTTTGATTTACTAAATCTGAAGTGCAGCTTGTTTGATGTTGCATAAATCCCCACCTAGACACTTAAAGTGAGCTCAAGTGCAACTCATTCACCTCAGGTGCCATATTCACTCTTCATTTATGCTTGTGTAATGCTACAGCGAAGGGAACTGTACAAGCACGACTAGGGCAGTTTTCTGTAGGTACAGAAAATCTTCAAACTATTAGAGTGGCTACGCAAATAAAGAATACCAAACAAAAAACAAGCAACAAGTTTAAAAACTACCACTGAATTTGTGCATTCAAGTACAAAACAGAACAAAATATTTCTTACTCAAAAAAGTGTGCTCATGAATACACACAAAATACTCCAATGAGGTAGTAAATAATGGAAGTTAGAAGGTGAACTTGGAAAAAGTTAATTAGAGCAGTAGCTGGTCATTATTTCAGAAAGTCATCAAGTCATTAACAGGATTTCATGAGGGAAAAGGGGCATCCCAGCATGCGGGGAGTTGCGAGTGTGCCAGGGCACAGAGGAAAAGAAATGGGATGTACTCAACAAGCAATACTATAAGCACAAAATTTGGTTCAAGATATGAACTGCTGAAGAGTTACAATACAGTCCTACACTTTCAACATATCTTTGTAATATCAAAGATGTTAATTCTGTAAGAACACTGATCAACTCAGAAAATTATCTAAAAAAATGAGGAAGCTTGTTACATGGAAATTAGAAGGAAAATGTGAATTTGTAAATGGCTGCCATAACCCCAGAAGCTACAGGTGGCATAGATTATTAACTTATTCTTGGTTTCTAACACGACATACAAACATTGTGTTCCTACAGAGAAACATACAGGTGTTCTCACACCAATAATGAAGACTCAATCTCCTGGTAACTTCATTACACAGCACAGAATTCAGAATAAATATCACACTACAATGATTTAAAAAAAATGATTTAAAACCACCTTAGTAGCAAAGTTAAACAGGTTCTTGGAAGTAAAGAGATCTCTCTAAAAATTGAAATTCTGCCCACAGAATACAGAAAGCAATCCACATCCCACAAGCTACATGGAGGGCCACAATGTTTTGAGGAACTACATACATTAAAGCATAAAACTAACAAGTTTATTTTTTTTTTGTCCCTCTGGTCCCCCCAAGCATGCATTATAAGCAGGAATTCTCCCCAAACACTTGTCAAGGTCATCAAATGATCATTGTGAAAAAAGAGTATTTAAGACAACAACGAAGCATGAAAAAAAAATGCTGTGTATTGATGCACTGCAGAGGCCCTTGGGTTATTTTCATGTGAGAAAAAAACTCTGCCTGACATCGCTGATACCACATTAAGCCCAAAACAATCTGCTTAGAGCCACTGAATGAGTCAATACCCTTTTTAATATTTATTAAAATATGACTGTAGCCTAAGGAAATATACCTGATGTCATTAACTATGACACATTGGTAATTCCATGCTTTCGTCATAGCATACCCCATGTTGGAAGGGACCCACAAGGTTGATCACCAAGTCAAATTCTCAGCTCCACACAGGAGCACCCAAAACTCCAGCAAGCTGGGTGCTGTGACCACTGCCCTGGGGACCCTGTCCCAGTGCCCAGCCACCCTCTGGGTGCAGAACCTTTCCTTAACCCCCAGCCTGACCCTTCCCTGTCCCAGCTCCATGCTGTTCCCTCGGGTCCTGTCGCTGTCCCCAGAGAGCAGAGCTCAGCGCCTGCCCCTCCGCTCCCCTCGTGAGGGAGCTGCAGGCCGCCATGAGGCCTCCCCTCAGCCTGCTCTGCTCTGGGCTGAACAAACCAAGGGACCTCAGCAGCTCCTCGTACATGTTGCCTTCCAGACCCTTCACCATGTTTGTTGCCCTACCATGTTGCTTGCTTTTATCATGTTGCTAAGTGCAAGTTGTGTAAGCCAACAGATACACTAAATAATCAAGCCTATTTTCAGTTTTCTTTTGCCACAAACACTGTTGTAGCTACCTAAATTTATTTCTGTATTAAAGACATTAAAAATCCTAGTTAAAAGTTGGATTACTAAAGCTTGGTCCTGTTTTACCAGTGGTATCAGTGCAACACTTTGCTTTCACTTCAAGACAACCAGACTACTCCCAGTGCTCTTCCACAGTAACAGCTTTGAAGAGAACACTAAAGCCAAGAAAAATTAATGTAGAACTTGCAGATGAAATGGTCAATCAGGCTGACAAGGAAGGAAGCGAGCAATACAGCTTGAGAAACCAGATTCAGACATAACGGGGGTCAGTTCTTCCAGTTAAGTCTTCATCAGAGCCATCCATGCATCCCATACAAAGAAGAGTGCACAAGTCCACCCGTCCTGTCCTGCACCATCCCCTCTCCCAAGCCACACAGCTCCTGCAGGAGCCAGACTCCTCACGGGCAGGGACACCACACCTGCAAAGTTCCCCAGGGCTTCTGAAGTGCAGTTGTGTAGTAACTGCCCGGCAGGAAATGCAAGTTCTGATAAAGCAAAGAAACAGGGAAGATTCAACTACAGGCAAAAAGAAATGTGAGCACAGAGCACATATGAGAGTGCTCCTGTATAAGTCAGCCAAGATGATTTATGTTGCAGCCCAGAGCACTAGCACAAGACCCTCATTCCACAAAGCCAGAACCTGATGGCCATTGAACAGTCAGACTGCTCCCCATGAATCACAATTACAGAAACACCTGTGACAAATGGCTAAAACTCACAGTACTCAATAACCCTTAACTCCTTTCATTATTTTTTTCTTTTTAAATTTGTGTGTAAATGCATACACACTTGTTTGCAAGAAAACTTGCCTAAAGATAGTTGCTCAAAGTTTCTTTGCTTTCCCTGCAGGAAAAAAGTGACTTTCCTTTCATCTGTCAGCAGATGTTTATTTCCTTTTCACATTCTAACACATCACACTATTTACTGTGGCAAGATTAGCTATGTAAAAAGACCCGTTCTCATTTACTAGACCTGCAGGCTCTATGGTTGAGTCATCCTTATGTTTGAGGGGCAGAGAGGGGAAAAACTTCCATTCTTTCTTCACATTATCAATCTTACAGTTTAAAGACACTCTCGAGTTAGCAATATATTCATCTCTTACTAGCCCAGCCAAATTTCTGATGTTACATTGTTTTTACAGGGTTACTAAGACAATGTCAATTCTACGTGAGATAGAAAGCGGAGGTAAGAACTGGATGTGCTCTGTGGTAACTCAAGCAGTGCTACTGGATGACTAGCTGTATAGCAACATTTTAGCAGTCCAGTTTGCTGTGCAGCCTCACGTTCCTCCTGAATCTAACACAGAATGCTCATGAGCATTAATGCACCTAGACTACCTACCTTCAAGAACTTCCTATTTAGGATAAAAGCTTTGATGGGACTGATGAAAACAGTGAAATAACAGAGGAAACAGCAAACGTACAAGTTCCACACCAGCCATAGATATGCCCATCCTCATTATTTCAGCTGACTCCATGTGGCCCCACAATTCTGAGCAAAACCAAGATTTCATTTTCCTCTGCTCATAATTCTGTTTTCAGGAGAATGCAAGTCCAGAGACAAGACTCAACTGACACCACTGTGTTTTCCCGTGGCACTCCATATGCCTCATGCACTGAGACAGATACAACGGGCAGTCAGTAATACCTGACTCATTGATTGTGCCTGTGCAGACAGTTGGCTGACCAAGCTGACTCACAGTACAAAAAGTTCATGAACTCCTGCGAATCTTTCAAACCTGGCTTTTACATCTCATGTCTGTAGCAAAATCAGACATGCAAATTCTGCATTTCCTTGTACCTACAAGAACTAGCACAGACTGAGTATCTGTTTCCCAATTAACTGCACAACAGATTTGAGTATCAGGTTTTCAAACAAAAGTATTATTACCTAACGTTCATCTAGAAAATTCCTGTAAGAGCCTTTTACTAAGTGACTGCATTGAAACAAGCTACAAATACTTAAAAGATGACACAAAAACAACTGCTTTTACAGGCACACATTTTTTTCCACAAGTGGTGTCATAGTAAAAAGCCCAAGATGACTTGTTCTGCAATAGCCATGCCTCTACACCTCCTCAACACTTCAGCTAAACGTCTCACCCCTTCCCAGATGTCTTCTCCTCATCTCTTTTGATTCCTTTTAGCTTCAAGCTTTTTACACCACCTGGCTCTGGCTCCATCTTCCGAGGCACCAAGAGCATCATTTGCCTCATTTGGTACTCACTCAGTATAGCAACAGGAGTGGGTGCCTTGCACCACTTACTGCCACGGTTCAACAAATGGCTAGGCTATGGCTGATCTGTAAGCACATTTTTTAAAAACTATCTTTTGATAAATCTATTTTGAAGCATAAATTAATAACTTCTTTGAACTACTCGGTGCAAAGAAGTGAACCATCCACTGAGAGATCAGAACTTTCCTAGCAGCAGCATTTGTAACTCACTTGTTGCAACTCAGACTTTTACTAGGTTGAGTCTCTTACCGACAATTTTACATCATTGCTGAATTTGGGCAAGAAAGCGTTCTGCCTATCTGCCCAAAATAACATCTAGCCTGTAATTAAAGGTAGCAGTTCACAGTTCTAGCTGACTGCCAAATATATGCTGATCACTTACATGGAAGTTAGCTCCACCCCTTAAAAAATTAGATCTAAGTTAAAAGCACAATACTATATTAGTAACTACGATATGTGAATTGCCATCCTGAATTACTTTGAAGGTCCATCAAGCACAGTATCAGCAGACACCAGTATCAGACATTTAAGGAGACAATCCCTATGGGGGCAATTATAGACTAATTTACCCATCAGGGAAATTCCTTTTTAAACTCCATCAATTATCCCCCTGAGGCACAGGGATTTATATATCTTATGCTTTTAATCCTTTCTAACATAACTCTAGATTATCTTACTACATTCATTTTTAACCCTTTTTAAATTCTCATCTCATTTCACTATTACAATTTTAAATTACACATCTGTTTCCAAATATGTGCAGATAAACAACAAAAAAATTATAACTGGAAAACTATTAATGGGAATTGCATACAAAGTACATGTCATGGAAAATGCAACAAGACTTATCACTGAGAAAACTATGATGAACATTCAACTTAATGTGTTCCAGAAAACCTCTGTGGGTCAGATAAAAGCTGCATCTAGAAAAAGCAAAATTAAGCATCAAACCTCACAAAGGCAGCCTTTGGTATTTTCTCAAATACCAGTAAGCCTGTTTTTGAGAGTGTTTTTCCGTTATAGTACCCAGTACATGATCCAGCTTCTCAGAGTCACAGAAGTTAGTCTGTCAGACCCACAATTCAGCGATTTCATGGAGAGTAAGAGAGGAGACTGCTGTGAAATTCAGCAAGAGACCCCGCGTTCACATGGAAAGCAGAGAAACGTCTTTGGCATCCCCCTGCAGTGGCCCCTTGACAGGAAGGCTATACGCAGCTGAAGTTTCCTGCTTGCTGCAGAGTTGCTGGGAGCGGATTGAGGTAAGGAGGCATGGGAATCAGTATTAACAGGCACTTTTCTGGTTAGCCTTAGGAGCCGAACAAGAAAGATTTATAAAAACAAGGCAGAGGTCCTGCCTGCTCTGTGCCTATAAGAGGACATAGGTCACATAATGGGATTTAGCAAGAAAAACTGCATGCTCAACAGGACTTAGCAGCTGACCAAACTTAGTTCTGGAAAACTCTTACATTCAGATCCCAAGAAGAACCTGAAATAGTGATTTAATCCAACACACACTTTAAAATACATATTTTCATTGTTTTTTGGTTTTGTAGCTTTGAGACAGTACATCATCTTTCCAAAGATAGAAAAGGCTCTGAAATCACATTAAACAATTACCAACTTTTTCTCCGGGTATATAAAGCTATCGGGGGGCACAGAGAGAGTTCTGGCAACAATATAAACACTCAAAGAAGAAAGCTCAGCTCCCCTCTGACCTCCGCGACTGCCAAGTTTTTCAAGTGTTTCCTCCTACTTTCACCCAGGGAACTTGATAGATGCACTGCTACCATTCCTAGGGGCCATTCCCATCTTCCGATCTGCCAGCTCCATACAGGGCTGTTCTCTCCTCTCCTGTGCATTAACATAAAAGAAAAAAGCAGCCTCTCCCCCATCCCAACCTCAACCAACCTGTACAGGCATCTCTTGACAGGCAGGCACAGCAGATACAGGCCATGAAAAAGAGCTGCTTATCTCTTCTGTCTTCTGACTGTGAATCACTTACTGTAAATAACTTATTCATAGCATCTGCCAGGGACAGAGATCAGGTAGACTCCCCCCCTTCTTGTCCACAGTTCTTAGAGGCCAAAAGTTCTTAGAGGCCAAACATAAAACCTCCCATAAAATGCCTACCTCTCTAACACAGCCCACAATAAAAATGTGTGTGAATAATCAATGTCACAGCTCAGCAGATGAAGAGCCAGAAGTATTTCACATCAGTCTCAAAAGCGAACTTACCCTAAGTTTTACATAAGGTGAAAACATTTGTTTCAAGTCAAGAAAACCCTTTCTCTACAGCAACATTTTCTTTTGTTTGCTGAGTTTTGTTTGCATTTTTTCGTTGGTTTTTGTGGGGAAGGTGAACAGGGGGTTCAGGGACACGTAGAGGATTTTATGTTTAATGCAAGATGAAGAACTAATTTCACCAAAGAGCGTTTGGTCAGTGGTTGGAATGACCACAGGGGTGACAAAATTCAAGTTCATGTTCCCATGCTCAGCCAGACAGAAGGAATCTGAGCCAGGGTCTCCTATATCACACCCCATATAACATCCAGGAGTCTACAAACTTTAAGAATGGGATGGAGGCACCTGCACACCTCACCCTAGCTCTGTGACAACATGCTTTTCTTCAACTGAAACCACTTCCTGGGATGAAATAACCTAAGGATAACTTCAGGTGAACCAATGCTGGATTTTTTTGCTTAATGAAGTATTCATCAGAAAAAAAATTTACCCCAGCATGAAACTAGAGCTGTAATTCTATAAACCTGATAAGCGCAGCTCTGGAAACCCATTAGGGGAGTAACATAGAAACAATTTTCCATGGTTTAGAGCTTCTAGACCAGAACAGGCCATACCAACTGTGATGTTGGGACTGAGCAAGAGAGCATACTAGAAAGCTCCTCACACAGACCATCCCCCCTGTATGAGGTACAAAGCTTGCCCCTGCTCATCCATGCCTGATGAGCTATTCAGTGAACAGACGAAAGGACCAGGGCAGCGCTACCTCCATACCACCACCCCGCTCCTGAGCAGAAGCACCAGGAGCTGGGTGATGCGCAACGGGTGCCAGCAGAAGCAAGATAATGGCTACCTGAAATGCCACAGGTAAATCCAAATACAAAATGATGTTTTGTTGATTATAAACACAATCTTATTCAGGTCAAAAAGCATTTTACATGCAGCAGACTTCAAATGTCTGACTACATTCTACTTATTTAAAACAGCTTCTGCCAGTCATGGAGGAATTAAAAGGAAGGCATCTGCTGGCACTCTGGTACTCATTCTCTCTGAAGCAGGAAGAATATTATTTTGGAGTTTTATCATTGGCAACATTTCAAATCCATTCACTGCCAGATTTTTAAACATGCCATGTGTAATTAAATATCTCCCTTCCACAGCCACCACATCAGACACAGAGGGGGAGCAGTGCAGCCAGATTTCAGTCCCTGAACAACGGGTCACTGGCAGACACAGTTCACCAAACCTGCTTTTTGAAAAATCAGAATAAACCTAAACATTATTCCTTTTCTTACCTTTCGAAGTTCACTTCACAGTCTCTCCACTCATCATCTGGTAATATTCAGACTCATTTATTGCAGGTGTATTAATGTTTGATCAATGCATGTTCCATAAGGTTTTAGTGTTAATAGCATGATACGCACAGTATCTTAAGTTCTACCTTATAGCTCTTGTGGCTGTTATAAAAAGAATTTTGATCTCATTTGCTTTTGAAATGCAAAATACTTTTTCAGCTTCTTCCATAAAATTGTTTCAGTGCACTTGAAATTTTCATTATATTTTTGAAGGATTCCTCTAGTTAATTTTTAATCGAATTTTCATAGCATATTCTTTACCTTATACTTTATTTATAAATGCAACTTCAACAAACTTTTCCTCTTAGTTCCTTGTTCATGTTTTTAATTCTCCCAAAGCCACTTACATGTTTGCCAAAATTTAATACTAATTGGCAAATGAGATTATAAACTGGTTAATTTAGAACAGAAGTTCTAACTGAATTTCTGTGAGCAACCAAAAAGAAAGAGGGGCATTAGGTTTTGATTGTAAATCACTGTAGGAATGCTTTAAAAAGTTTGCAGTACTGCCCCTACTCCTATCATTTCACTACACTGTGAGCCACCTTAACTCCCCTGAGTCCCACTGAACTGAGCAGCAGGTGAGAGTCTCCACCACAGCAGAATTCGCTACAGTGGTTTAATCAAAATCCAAGAACAAACCATGACAAATATGCGATTAGCTCTGAACAGCAAATATTTTGGCCTGATAGTTTAAGGGAAGTCCATCAGATACATGCCTCTGGCATACAGAAAGCATCAGATGGACCAAGGCAGACTGTTGCTTTATTACTGGCAAGAAAGTAGAGGTGCAGAAACCATTACAAAAGCAAACAGATTTCTGTTCTGCTCTAAGCATGTCACAAAATGCAATGTTGTGGACTGATGACATGTTGGCAATAGTGTTAAACAAAGCCATCTGAAACATTAAAACGATGTTTAAGAATTACATTTATGACAAATTATTGTGCTTAAAAACACTGAATAGAATCAGGGCACTGCTGTGCCAGCCTGACATTGCCAAAAAATATCAGAAGAGAATTCATACACAGAACTGCACAAAACCTAAACAAGAGGCAGGGTTTCCCAAACAGAAAGCAGCAACTTACATATAGAGAGGGCTGCACTGCAGCTGAGATGCCAGGCACCTATGCACTGAATCATGTAACTGTGTCTACATTCCTCAGGAAAAATTTTGTGCAAGTGCCATGAGTCCAAGACTTCTGTTTTAGTTCACAGGGTGGGTATGCAGCAAACTGATTAAAATAAGCAGTGAGCAGCAGTGCTGATTTCCTCTCAGCCACAGAGATTTCCCATTCCACTGTCTGTTTCTGGAACAGCAAAGACAGGAAAACCTTCGTTTCCAATATGACATAGCAGTTACAAGCAGGGTTCCCCCAGAAATAGCGGGCACAAAAGTCTACCTTTTTTTGGACTAAGGCACAAATCAACGTAACTTATTGATCCCACACATTAGTGCATGTAGGGAATCAAACCAGGTGAGAACAGACCAGTGTCAGAAGAGCCACATGCTTCCTCACACGTTGCACCTCAGGCTCCTGTCACAGTAGCTTTCCTTCCTTTTCCACACTTCTCACACCCATCTCTACCAAGATCAGTGCAATGTCTTTATTCAAAGGAATGGATCCAGCTTAAAGTGGACTTATAAAGATGTTACAAAGACAGACAGATTGCATTAATATTTCCTACATAACCGGAAAGTCCTTTTAAAGCCTCTTTTAGATTCCTCCTTTCATGCAACTGAAAAGTCATTCTTAACAGAAGTAGTTGAACATGCTAGTCACACCCTGGACTGATGAGCATGATTTTTGATTCATTGCACATATAACACCTGGGCAGAGACAAGCATTAGCAGCAACACCATCAAAAATCTGTATGCCAGTATTTCCCTTCCTCTTTAGAAAAGCTTCTGAGAGCATCAGGAAGAGTGAAGACTCCAAGTTACATGCTCATACTCCAACTTCAAGGCTTAGCATAAGCATATGGCTAAGTGAACCAACTGTCTTTAATAGCCCAGAAACTTGAACAAAGCACTGCATTGATCTTACAAATAACTAAATACACTGTGAACCACTTAAGTGAAAACACACAAGCTTGAGAGTTCAAGCCATTGCAAAGGTGAATTCTTGATTTCCTGGAGAAAAAAAAGACATCTCAGCTACAAGACAGCTGGATGGCCTAATTACAGCTGCATAAGCACTCATTTCAGACAAGGCTTCCAGCTCTCACATGCTACTGTGAAACCATCAGCACTTCCAGGTGAAAAGCTGAAGCCCACTGCCTCCAGTATGCTAGGTCATTCAAAATGAAATAAGCACAGCTGTCTTTCCATCAGTTTGCAGGAAGGTAGGTTCACAAATCTAATCTTTCCCTGCAGACCCATAGCAAAAGAAGTGTAACCACTTCTGTGATGGACATAGAAGAATTAATAAGATTTAGCAGCCAGCCACAAAATGGCCGATGTGTTACAGTTGCCTGTCTCTGTCAAATTAAAAGACTTATGTTCCAAATGTCACAACTTGGTCAGAAAAAAATGGAAGTTAGTCAATAAGCACAAGAAAAATTCCAACATACTCTTACCTTTCCCACTTTTGTATCCTTAGCACACTAAGGTAGGCAAAATAAGATTCATCACAATAACAAAAAATTGCCCCACAGTAACTTAGGTAAAAAAAATTCTGAATAAAAATCAAAAGATAGCCCTCCCCTCTGCCTCATTTTCTAAATCCTAATGTGAAGCTAAAATGTGTCTGCAATGCCTATTTCCCTCCTCTATCCCTTCCTGTGAGAAGGGTTACCCAGGAAAGCCCCTGCTCCACTGACAGGCAGGTCTCCATTACAGTGTAAATCCCTGGTGACTTCACAGCAGATGCGCCAGTGGAAAATTAATGCAAACAAAAGTAGGATCTCACCTCAGATTTCATTCCAACCTCCAATTTCACACAAACCAATAACGTTGCTAGTATTAAAGACAGGGGAAAAAAGTTACTACAGACTCTTCAGCACATGAGATCAATACACCACAATGCGTGAGTAATACCAGCCTGTGTGTCTTTTCCCAGCCTCACCTTAATTAACAGAGGACAAAGGATGAGTGGCTAGAGAGGGCCAGATTTGGAACTTTTCCCAGAGAGCAGCCTACCTCTGAATGCAATTACCCTCCTCCATAATCAGTTTGTAAGATGTTTTATTTCAAGTTGTTTTTTGTGTGTGTTGTGTTTTGTTTTCCCATTTTTATTTTGTTTACATTATGGGTCATATTTAAGTGCTAGTACCTCGATCAACAAACTCTACCATTTCCCCATAGACACATCAGGCTACCTATGAGGACACAAGTGACACAGACTTGTGCAAAGGACATCCTGGGAGTGAGGCACCTTGAAAATTCCACTGACGCCCAGCTCTGAAACATCAAAAGAGCTGCATGCAGTGCATATGGTGTCTGCACTGGAACAGGCTCCCCAGATAAGTGGCCACAGCACCAAACCTGCCAGAGTTAAGAAGCATTTGGACAATGCTCTCAGACATATGGTCTGATTTTTGGGTGGTCCTGTGTCAAGCAAGCCAGGAGCTGGACTTGATGATCCTTGTGGGTCCCTTCCAACTCAGGATATTCTATGGGTCTGCACAGAGCAAGTGCCACTCATGCTCACAGACATATGCTTGTGAAGGAACAAACTACAAGATAATATACTTAGTTTCCTTTTAAGTGTACCTATGTCTGTGTAATTATACATACGGTAGGCGTGGTCTTTTCATACTCAAATGAATATTTGGTACAATCTTCCCTATTCTATCTCCAAGTCTGAGTGCATGTTTTGTGATTCTTTAATTTCTATTTTTTTTAATTGCAATTGCCTGAGCTTTTCCAGCAGTTGGACTGCATGCAAATCAAAACAGATTTTTTGTTTGTTTTTAAAGAAAGTCTAACTCTCACGGCCAGAGAATTAGCAGTCTCCGGCCTCCAGTATACCATAAAGTCTCAAAGAACAGAAAACCCATCAAGAACTTCCTTTTTTTTTTTTGTAAGTCATATGATTTTAAATACAGTTTAAAACAGTTTACTTACACTGCTGGGCAACACAGAATGCTGTAGTGGAGTCCAAACTCTATTTTAAAAAATATATATATCACCAGTCATGAATATTTACAGAGAAACTGGCAATCCAAGTGCAGTCCTTTTCTATGAAAGTAGTAATTTAACAGGTCTGTGCATGTGTGTCAATTCACCTACTTGTTTTAAATCAGCGTTGGTCATTCTTCTGTTAAAGCACCACAAAGACCAACTCCACAAAGTTATGACACCAAATATTGCTTTGGTCAATCGGAAGTTGATTCCTGTTACCCAGTGCAAGAACACGGCCCCCACCTAAGTGAGAGCTATAGGAACCAGGGTAATGAAAATACCTTCTAAGGGGTGCCCCTTGGAGGTGTCCCACATCAGGCAGTGCAGGCAGCACAAGCAGCCTCCAGATTCATTATCTGAAACCTTGAAGCACATGGAAAACGCCACATTCCCAACACAGCAATAGAGGGGCACCATCATTCCTGTTGCTTATCTGCAGGAATCTCCTGGGAGTGCTTCTTCCTGCATACACTGTAATTCCAGAGGCTGAATCAGAAAAGTCCATGTTATATTTCATCCTGTTAAGTGTCTGTGTTACTTTCAGTCCTTCCCTCTCACAAGAGATCTGAGAGAATATCTGGAAACAGAATAAGCACAGAAGTAAATACGGGCTCCCCTTTAAATGTAGTGGGCTTGTTTCCAAGGCCACACAGGGAAATAGAGGGACTTAATACTGTAAATGAGCTACAGCCTCAGTCACCTAATACATCTGCAGCAACTGTTTTGGCACCATGTAGTTGAGCCAACAAAGTTTTTATTTAACATCATTTGTATATATAACTTTTTTTAATGACCTACATAGATGCTACTATGCTATAGTGGCTTAATGTGGACTGGGGAAAAGTTTCAGTTATAGAAGCTCTCTCTATAGATTTAAAATCTTTGTTAGTCTTGTGTCTGCCAGTCTAGTGAAGCAGCCAATTTGGAAAAGCACCTTGTATGAATACTGCAGCAGTCTGAGCACTGTTGGCATCTTCCAACATTTAACAATGCATAATATCTCCAACTGCATAGCCAGCCCATCCACAACAGTTTTATGCAATATTTTTTTGCATATATTCTGCGATACATTGAATTCCTGGGCAAAAGCGAGCTCAGCCATGTTTATCTCCTGCAGTTTGGAATGCAATTCCTTCCAGCTCATAAAAGCAACAAAGTAGAAAGGAACGCTAATATTTATTTTGTTCCCTTACAGACACACATCTTTCAGAGACACCCTCCCTTTGATCATCCAGAACACACAGGAAAGGAAGGGAAGAGGACAGGTGAGAATCTGACTGAAGATTTTTTAGTTTTTATACTTTTACTCAAGAGCATATTTACTGCTAGTTTAGCCCCAAACAATCAATTCAAAAAATTATCTAATCTCAAGGTGACAGCAGACACATATTTGGGACAGGTTTTGAAGATTTCCTCAGCAATTTTTCGGAAAAATCTGGCCATATTGCTAGTGATGCTGTTAGTCTCCTGTCTTCTTCATTGGGTTGCGACGTTAGTCAGAACCCTAAACCCACCTGTGGAGCCACCTCTACTGCCTGACTAGATTTGAATCTACATCTTTCGGGTGAGTACTGAAATGTAGTACAGCTTCAGAGGATACAGAGACAAGTGTTTAAGTATTCATTTCACACTGCTAGCACTACAAAAAAAATCCTTCCCTTACCAGAATAAGGTATCTGTGAGCCCTTTATTGCTGTCCCATGCCTTTTCCCAAGCCTAAAGGAAATTAAATGAAGACAAGTCTCAACCAATCTCATAGCCACCTAAGGAGACAACCTGCCAACCTGAATTGCACCTGGAAAACAGCCCAAGCTCATTGTTAGAAATTTGTATTTAAAGTGTTTAGTTCACATTATGAATGGCAGGTTTGAGTTCACATGTACTCATCCTGAACTTTATGCTTGTGATATGGAAACAAACACCTTCAGATTTCATAATGCTTAAGACAGGAAGACTAATTCTGATGATATTCAAAATACTCAGTGTTGTGGTGTGCCATACAGGTCAGTCACTCACTGTCCTTCACCCAAATACTACTCATTTCCCTCCACCCTGCCCCACACTCCAATAGCCTTCATCTCACGGACTTCCCAGGTTAAGCCCACACAGCCAGCTGAGCTTCAGGAAGGGCGAATAGTCAAATATGCACAACGTAGACATTGCAAAAATATATTCCATTTCACCAGATTTTGTATCCCAGTATTTGCTGTAACCCTTCTCTCCAGTACAACATGCAGAAACTCATCAGGGGATATTATACAAACAAATGGCATCCAGCAGCACAAAAATAATCCAGATCATCTCATCAAATCAGCAGTTTTGGAACTAATCAGCATATAGAAATACTCCTGGGGAACTTGGAGATTCTCAACAAATCCAGAATTTCCCAAGCTGAATTGCTCATAGGAAATATTTCTGGAGTGAGAAACTGAAATAGTTTTCAGAAAGCCTTGGATACTACCTGGTTATTTATATATCCACTGCTTAGACTTGTATGAACTAGTAACTGCAGCATACAACACAGACTATTCTTCTTCTTCTGTTCTTAATTCTGCTTTTACATACTCATTCTGGAATTAAAAATGAAAAAATGAGATAAATATGGGACTCAAAACTTCCCTTATCAGATTTGCTAAGTTACAAGAGGATTCTGAAGCACAGCAGCACAGCTTTGTGTGTGCATGAGGATCTGCCCTGCTGAGTGTATCACCATTGTCATTCAAATCAGCAATTGTTAGAGAACAAGTCATCAACAATTACATATGAGAGTCAAATTCCACACACAGACCTCAGCAGCTACAAGGTGGTTGATCAGAATTAAGTCCCATAAACTCAAAACAGAAGAAATTTTGCTCACGCTAACTTTCATCAGAAGCACAGAACTGCTACCTGGCTATTGATTAGTGTTTTTTTTCATATTAATTACATCTACATTCAGAATGGTAGGTATTGTCAAAAATAAAAATGGAGACAAGTCAGTTGGAAATGGTCTCAAACACACCAATAGAAGAGCACTGAACAAAGCAAAATCTTGCTGAGGAGTTCTTGACATAGCTGTCCTCATGCAGAGACTAACAATCATATTGTATACTATATTACATACTATACATATAGACAGAGCACCAATAGAATGGCCCCAGTAACACACAATTACTTTTGACACCAGCAATAGGTTTCCTGGATTTCTTCCATGATGTATAACCAGAAAAAAAGTCTCTCTCACATTCAGACATGGAAAAAAAAGAATCAATTTGCTCAAGCTTATTTGAACTGTGCTTAGCCACAAGCTGTCCTTTCTCATTACATCATTCCAGCTACTACCAGGCAGAACTTCAGCTGCTTTCACACAGCAACTATAAGCCTTTCATTTTTTCTACTATCATTTAAAATATTAATCATTTCCCTATTAAACAGCAAAGATAAAAGACTTTGGCCCTGTCTGTCAAGAAACTAAACCATACCCGGGAAAATTAAGTTGTGTTTGTGTTCCATTTAATTTTATTGCTTCCAAATGCTGCCGTTTGCCAATAGGATGTACTTGAACAGGAAGACAAAACCCAGCACACGTTCCTGAATGTATAGAATGCATATGAACATAATTAATTGATGAGAACTATAATTAATATGCAAATAAATCAAGTGTGAGCATCCCAAAAATGTATGAAGTAATACTAGACATGAATTGACTTCATACCCAGAGACATTTGTTCCATTTAAAGAAATGTTAGTCATGTGGTAGACTCGTGAGGGCCCAGAATGTCCCTGACAGTCCGGAGTGCAATGGCTTTCACAAGTAGCACGTGCAGGTGGGACTTATTTTACCACAGTAGCTTTATTATAAGTTGCTGAGAGTTCTGTGTCAAATCAGGAATGAATTCTCCTGCCAATGACAAAAGCAAGAATTCCTATTTAGTTTTTGCTTAGTACCATGACCAGCATATGATTTGTGTATGTCTATACTGTGGACTGCACACTGGTAAAAGGATGCCAGAGTTAGTGGTAAATAAAGCAGCAGAGTACCAGAAAGCCTCTAGCTGAAGCAACTCCACAGTTAGCTTTCACAGCTACACTGCCAGGGCGGCCTGACTGCTGCCAGTACTTCAGCAAGTTCTCACAAACCAGGGTACTACTGCTCCCCAAACGCTGCACTCCGCAATGGAAGGAAGCATCCTGAGCGCATCCTTTGATCTGACTCCCCAGCTAACTGCAGCAAGCTGGAACAGAGGCATTGTGAGACAGGAACAGAATATGGTAAAAAGAATGCCAATCCACCGCAGTGTAACTTGATGCAGCCACATCTTACATACAATGTAGGGTTTTACACATGCGCGCACACACTCTCAAAAAGGGTACAATAGCAGTGGGAAAGGCTCACATAGTATAATAGTTAAGGACTGGTAAAAAGAAACTTAGAACGCAGGCGGAGTTTATTTTTTGAGATTTAAAGTAGGGATTTAAGACATTCCCCATGCATAGTTTCTGGAAAGTACGCGTTCAACATCTTGTTGACATTTCACAGCTATACCTGAGCAAATACTTCAGGCTGTTGGTGATTATTTACTGTAAAACATACAACTACTACAGAATATTTAATTTCAGTAAAAGAGTGTTCAGGTGAGGAGACCTGAACAGGGCCCACACTACAAAACACTACAGGTAATTCAATATAGCACACATAGAAGCCTCCAAGCATTTAAAGCTAAAGGGCAACACTTGGACCTTGATGACAGGTAGCAACCCATGGGGCAAAGAACATTGCAAGCCATGCCTACAATTAACAGCCCCCAAACAAAATTTGGATCAAAAATTGGGGTACTAGTAAAGACCTTCACAAACATAGCCTTAAGGTTGAAAACACATTTGCAATCCCTTGCTGTCATCATTACACCTTGTTCTGGTATGACACCTCTAACAGATGTTTCTAAAAATGTGTATTTCAGAGTCTTCTCCTGAACTCTAAGAAGCAAAAGGCATCCATTAGCTGCTCTTCTACAGGCAACCAACAGAAGCACAACACACTAAGTGCTTTACAACCTCAAATCTAAAACCTCTTCCTCCTTGCTTTCTCCAGCTTTCCACATAAAGTGCTGATTAACAGGCCCACTTTAGGAAGGCAGCAGCCAAAAGGATTACCCTTTCTTTTAGGCATCACTGGTATTTCAGTATCTAAAATCAATTAACAAGCTGTGTCTATTAAGAGACCCATGAACAGCTAAAGAAAGCTGCTTGGACTTGCCTCTTATCAATTCTTAGCAAGAAAAGAGTAGTGGGAAGCTCTCTTTAACAGGAAAATTTTCTATGTATTAAATTATTGTGTTTATGCCATGGAACCAACTCTTTGTTTTCCTACAAAAAAGAAATGTTTTTGTTTTCTTACAGTAAATCATGCACGCACTATGCAACCTGGCCTTCTTTTCAGGGAGCTGACTGCATTTGCATAAACAATATCAGTCTAATGTTTATCAAGTCATTAATTCTTCATGAAAGCATACAGCTGTATAAAAAGGCTTCTTTTATGCTTCGAAAAATTCAAGTGTGTTATTAAAAAACACATAGCTGCATGATTGTAGATCTTGGAAATTAAAGATCATCAGGGCTAGCAAATAAAGCAATCAAAATGCAGAAAATTTATGGAGAGTTTTTCACTGATTTGTTACTTGTTCCTTATTGTGAGGTGTATTTACATACAGATAAAATTCCAGATCATAAATAATACAACAGAAAGTTGTTTTTTTCCCTAATTTGGCTAATTTCATAAAAGACTTGCAGTGACATTATAAAAATATGCTCATCTACAGCTTCTATAACTGAATCAGACTGGGTAGAAAAAATTACCTCTACGTTTCTCCTTCGGTCTTCCCTTCATTACATCCTCTATATCCTAAAAAAGAGTACCACTCTAAAAGTGTACAACAATCTTTAAAAGTAATTAATACAAAGCCTTATAACTGGACACAGGTGCAAGTGACAGAACTTTACCACAAACTTTACTCTAAAACATTTAGATTTCTCACACAACATTTTTATACACTGGAAGTTATTCTTTCAGGGAACTTTTGAAGGGGATGTGGTTAAGAGGTGAAAAAAATGAAAGCATGGTTCTGCCATCAATTGCCACTTTATTGCTGAAGTTTCCTGCTTCACTGAGTGCCTGGGAGGCACACACACACTCCAAACACTAACCTATATGATACTGGATGTCTGTAATGTCCAGAATGCCTCCTGACAATAATAAAGAGCCTCAACTTATTGGTCTGGCATTTTCAAGGGAAATGGAGACAGTTTGGGATAAAACTTGGCTCTTCCCAGGTGGAGACAGTCTGGTTATCACTCAATCACAGGGTGCCTCCAACATAAAAAGGCAGATAAAGAAACAGAAAAGGCAAAGACAGCAAATCCTTTTCTGCCATCACCTCAGGATTTAATGAGAAGTCAAGCAGTCTCCTCTTTCTCATATTTAAATAGAAAGACTTCAGGCCTGTGCTAGAGGCCATCAACTTCTCCACCTGCTTCAGTTTTTCCCCTTTATCATCATGTGATGTATGTAGCCCAGCTTCTGACCTCCTTGCTCATATTGAATAGCACCCCAGCACATGCCAGCACAAACAATTCATGATAGGATGGACCCCAAGGCAAACACACAGCTCCACTGGCTACTACACACCAAAGTGTCTGCCCACAAGTGCTCTGTTCTAGGACAAGCACTGCAAACTTCCACTCTGATTTAGCCAGATAACTCTACAAAGGCTTCTTTTGAGTTCATTAGGGCTGCACACTGAAGAATGACACTTCAAAGTCAAGATGGTTACAGCCAAGCCAATACAATTAATACTTTGCAATCCAAGAAATCCATATCAAAAAAAACCCTTAATCTCCAGACAGCATGAAAAGTCATAAGATAAAGGAAAAAGACCATGTTTTCCACTTATTTTATAAAAGACACTAAAGCTTTTTCTACTAGCAATGAGGAATTGCCATAAATCTAAATGAAGAAAGCCTGTTCACTGAGCAAAGACAAAACCAGTTACTGTATATCACAGCAGAAGAAGGATCTAAAGATCAAAGGGTAAATACCATTTCCTGCAATGTGTTTTTCCAGAGTACAGCTTACTCAGCTCCTGAGTAGCTTTACAGTAGAGGAGGAAAAACTATGAAAGGAGGGAGTAGCATATGTTTAGGGTCTGGTAAATAAACACCCAGACACACACACAGAAAAGCCATGCTTATGTAGTGGAATCGATGTCTATGGCTATACAAAATGGCCCTCTTTTTTCCTGTTGTATCACTTAATATGTTCTTCTCCCTTATTAGCTCTTAATCCAGGTCAAATGACAAGCTTTGCTATGGATTCAAACTCCTAACCACATGCTTTGTTTTGCTATGAAGAGCAATGCTTACTTCATGGCTCCCAATGGCCAGCGGATAAAGGCCCCTTCACTACTCTATTCACAGCACGGCATGTAGCTCTCTCCCTAAATCTAAGAAATACAGTGCAACATTATGACTGTACAGAGTGAAAAACACTAGAAAAACAGCTACAAACACAAGCAAGCAATTTTATAAGAGCTTTTTGAAAGGTTTCAAAAGTCCCAGCTCTCAAAAATAAACTCTCTCCTCACTGGGTTATATCCTTTACCGGTATTGATTATTCCTTTGTATCACAATGCCTCTAGGTTTTCCTAAGAGCTTCTTACAGAGCACTAGGGACTGCAAGGGCTATGTATTCTAGGGAAAATGCAGTGAAAGGCAGAACAACAGAAGTGATCTGGAGTCCCTCACATACAAGCTGAACCTCTCAACAAGACATCCAACACAGCAGCTCTCAGGGACAAAGACACTTCTCTGTCACAAAGACAAAAGAGGGGGGTAGGAACAGACTTGCTGCTGCTGTGGGAGGGTTCGATACCAGCACTGGCTTTCAGAACAAACACACGACCAGGTGCTACAGCTTTTGGAGACTAGGAAGTGAGACCCTCAAAAACTTCCCACATCTCCTGTCCCATGGGAGAGTCCCTGAGCAAGCAGCTGCAAAGGCTGAATGCCCACGGAAACACTGATGGGCCAGGAGCTACAAGGCACAGCTCATTACTGGGACCCCTCACTGTTAGGGCCACACAAGCTGATCCCTTGGCCATACGACCATAGTTCTGCAGTCAGAAAGAGGGTATCCCCCAAAATACTAGGCAATCAGCTATTACCACGTAGTAACTGTGGGTGAAGCCTAACTTCTTCCAACAGTGACTAGTGCAGCCAGGCCAGAGCAAAGGGAGCTCCTTTGTTTTTAACCCAAAACAAGGGCCTGACTTTTTTTCCCCTGACAGCTAGGGACTGCCCTCCTTTCTGTTCAGGAAGCCAAGGCTAGTATGTTTTACATTCCCCTGACAGTCAAGGCTCTAGAGCAGGTTCTCCTTACTCAAGGAGCAGATCAATGAAGAGTTGGCTTCAGGCAGGTCTGAGCGAGACTCCCACCAATTTCGGACAAGGCTTGAAGACAGGGACAGTATTTGTCCTTGTTTATCTTTGTTGGAGGACCTAGAAGCAGTAGAGACCTTTATTGACTCTTCTTCGCTTTATGAATTATCCACTTAGGCCTACAAGCAGCCTCCCCAGATGCTTCCCTGCAAGTCCTTGCAGGCAGCTAGTGCAGCAGGAAGAGGAGCTGCAGGGCTGCACCTCTGCTGTCCCTCTCCTGTGAGCAGGATCTGCACCCACAAAGAACAGCCAAACCTCTCCACCACTCCTACTTCTGGCACTCCACAGGCTGAGGAGCCACATCTCTCTCTCAACATAAACACATGCCCTTGCCTCAAGAAGCACAAAATGCACCCCTCTGATCACTAACAGGAGTGAACTCTACAGAGATGGACTGACTTCACAATAATCAGCCTCTTTTATATGCATACCACAGTTACCTCATATCAGAACACCTCTCTTCCTCCTCCAAACGTGATAAACAACAACCTGCTTGCTGCTAATCCAGGGGCATTGTTTCTTACTCCCAAAAGCTCTGTCCTTCAAGCCGACATATCCTTTATTCTCACTCAGGAGAAGCAGGGTGGTTTCCACTAACTTTGCCTGTTCTATTGCCAAAATGGAAACCACTTTGTCCTCACACTGAACTATATCAGTATATTTAAATATCTTCTATCATGCAGGAACCTATTAGTTTTAGATAGCAGCTTCCAGCCAATGGCTTTCATCTGAAGTTACTTTAAAGGCTCCCCCATCCCAAAAAAAATTACAAAATCTGAGGAAGAATGGTGAAATTTCCGTTATATTAAAATGCCATCAAGCAAATGCAAGTTACTAAAAGGTAAAAATGTCTCTAGAATATCACAAGTACAATCATGTTTGGCACTGCTTCCTTGTCTAAATCTAAGGTTTCTCTTACATTATAAGCGTCTTCAGATACTATTTTTAGTATCTTCTCTGAGCATTAAACAATTCAGTCAGCCACTTAAGTATGTGAGTAGTCCCACTGAAATGCAAGCTAATTTCTTTCTGAATGCAAATTATCCGTAGTTCTCAAAAAGCCATTCAAATTGTATTTAAATGTAGAGGACCTTTCTACCTGCAAAAATCTGAACGTAAACAATTTCCTATCAAAGTTTATTGCAAGCACTTCAGGTAGGTAATAATGTTGACACTCATTGGCTTAGTTTTTGTTAATGGAGAAAATGTACAGAAAAACTCACTCCATTTACCAATCCTTTGGGAGATTTTCATTACTGGCCTTATATAACAGCAATTGAAGATAGAAACAAAATATTATTTAACAAGGTTTTATATGACAGCATAAAGAGTGACTGCTAGCTGAGTGTTGATTCAGACATATTTCTGCTAGGGTCACTTCCCTGCCAAAATATACTTCCAATAACCATACATAAATTTTATTTTTAATAAATAACCACTAAATGGTTGTATAAACAGAGTAAACTGTGGGTAACTGTAGTTTATAATGAATATCTGTTGTAGCAACATTAACAAATACCTCGCACAGACTGACTCCGAGTCAGTGCCACCATCACTAGCTTGTTGGTTGGTGGCAAACCAAACGATGTTGGAACACATCAGTGGTTTCCCCTAGTGAGAAATCTACATCCTCACTACATCAGCTTTCGCACTCCTGAAGTATCCCTCGTGTTTCTACTTTTCAGATGTTCAGCTTTGGAAGGCTTAAAATTTATAAAGGAATAGTCACTGACCCAGAAAGTCACTGTGGCAAGACTGTTCCTATACCCTGCCCAAAACATAAACACATAAAACACGCTTATGTGGAGGCAGTGTGTTCTGAAGTTTGAAATAGGAGTCTAGGATTAAAAAAAAAATCAGCTACCAACTCCTTGTGTGACCTTGGGCAAGTCTTTCAACACCCTTATCCTTCAGTTCCCAAACTGTGTAGCTAAAAAAAGTGATTGAAGGGGCCTTGTGAAGGTTATTGATTGATTGCTGCTTGCAAAGCCTGCCGAGATGCCACTGGGAAAAGAATTAAACTGTATGTGTTTAAAGAATCAATGTATATTATTAGATTATTACTGAAATAATGGTCAATATATTGCTGAAATAATGGTAAATATATTGTACCCAAAAAAATGAAGAAAAAAGAAATAGAAAAATAGTTGCAGATCATTCTGCATAAGGTGAATTATATGCAGTACAGTATACCTGATCCTGTAGCAGTAAAGTTACAGGAAGCAGAATGAGACCCTTTTGTAAGAAGGGGTCTGAGGCCCAGGGCAGTAAGCACTACCCAGAATTAGGCACCCTCACTCTTGAAGGGCTTAGTTGGGTCCTGCGCATTTAAGTCTTCACAATGGCAACCATTCATGAAATTTTCTTCAGGTAAATCACCCAATTCCTTCAAAAAGCTACATTGTAATTTTCTTGTTGCAAAATCAGTTCTATTTTTATGCTTTCATCAACCACATGTATGTTTAGGTAAATTCTGATTTCTCAACTATGCAAATATAAGAGGCATTTTACACTTTTAAGTACTGACACATTTATAACTGCAATTTCTCTAAAACGTCATTCAACCAGGATTGATTTTTTGCTGCATAGTGAGCAGAGGAAAGAGAAAGAAAGGAGCTATCAAGCATTCTTGCTTTTCTTTTTAGAAAGGAGGAAAAAAATAGGCTTATCTTTGGAAAGACAGACCTTTTAATAAAAGGATGAAGCAAGCATTAAGCAAATAGTATCAGCATATCTGGAATTCCTCATAATAATGGAAGAAATATTTAAGATGGCAGAGAAAACCTTATGGGTTTTCAAAGACTTCAAATGCATTTGATTGAGTGGGTCTTCTACTGATGAGACTGATTTCCTGATATTTACTGATTTATTTCCTGCAACTTACGGGTGCATGTGGTCCATTTGCATGATGCATTTAGCCTATTGTCCTTCCAAAAAAAAAACTAATCAGGCCACATTTTTCTTGACTTACTCTATGTCTCAGGATGTTTGCATCTTAAAATAGTAGTCATTCCTATCTCCCTGTGGCCATTGTATTTTTCCACCACGCATTACCAGTAAATTCTGTCCGCATTGTTATTGGTGTACTCAGTTATTATATAATCAAGATTTGCAATAAGTTGCATGGAATGCAAAGGTGCCTTTCCTCAAGTATTTCTCTCTCAAAACCAAGTAACAAAGCCACCTTGACTCCCCGTGACTTGAAAACTTGCAGTAACTACTTCTATAGAATAACAGGATTATTTTCACTTTTACTGTTATAAACCTTGTAAAACAATAGCCAAGGAACAGGCTCTAGTACCTTTACTGACAGAAAATAGCAATGAAATCTGAGAGTCATCCAATTGACTTTGACAACTTGCAGAGTAAGACTATTAAATTAACCAAGTCCCATCTATGGCTCCTAAACAGAAACCCCAACATATGGTTTGACACCTTTCCCACTGCTGTTGGGGAATGTATGTATTTACTTATTAAGCTTAGACAGTTGAATAGATTTATAGACTATTCTAACAATAATAATGAAAAATCGTCTCCAATCAATCAAGAAATGCTATATAGCATGTTTCTACAGACCCAGATATTATCCAGGATATGGGCATTTACAGCATAATTGTCCCACTAAGCCAATAACATCACCTTTAAATGGAGCTGACAGTTCTTCCCATCTGTGGTAAGAATTCAGTCTGCTTTACAGTAAAAGCTGTAGTATGAAGCTCACTCCCTCCACCTGTCTCATGCAGAAACAGCCAAAACATGCTGCACTTACAGTTTTGTTAAATGAGGTCATGTCCACTGGGGACTGAACAGAAACTATTACACCTCTTTTGCATAGGAGCATATAGTTGATATGTGGCTTAACATAGAGCTATATAAACAGAAAAGAGCAGCCAACTCTCAATATTTGACCCTGATTTTGTATAATGTATCCAAAGATAGATTCACTGAAACTTAACAAGGATTTTGTATTCATTTTGCCTTTTTCATGGATTGCTGTAGCAATGCACTCAATGGCTATTATGCTTAGCTAAGTTTAGAATATTACATCTATTTCTGAAGTACACTGGCTCTTTCCAACTCTAAATAAACCACTGAAAGGCTTTAGGAAACTTTTCAGTATTAGCACACACACACAGCCAACTTGTAGCAACTGGAAAGGGGTTTTGCATTATATGTTTGATGCAGACTATGGGCTTTGGACAAGGCCAGGATAGCGACATTTATCTTTTTTTTTCCTTTTGATGGTGTTTTTTCTTTATTTTTAATAGTAAGAATTTTTAAGATTGGGAGATCCTTTCTCACAAGCAATATTTGAAAATATCTTTAACAATCACCAGAAAAACAGCAGGGAAGATGGAGGCCAGTGCAATCGCTAAGAACTCTGAGCTGCCCAGGCCAAGGGGCAGCACCCCTCCTGGAGCCACATTGCACTTATTCCCTAGACCCCTACAAAGGAGGAAATAAGGAAATATAAGTCCTTCAGTGCAAAGATTTATCTCATGTTTACTGTAATGAGACAATGGAAATACTACCATCTTATTACAGCATAGTAAAATTCCTGCACAGTTTTTACCACCTCTCTTCCACAGCAACTTTCATAGGACCACAAACACCCTCCTTCCACCTCCTCAGGCTGCAGCACACCCACCCATCCCTCACAGGTGCTTCCAAACTCCTGATTAAAAGCACAGGTGGACCTCAGTGCACTACAACGTGATGAGTTTAAACATTACAACCTGTGTGGATACAAAACACCATCCCTGGTCCTAGAGAGGATTGTTTAAAGTACTCATGGCTGGTTAAGGCTCTTTAAGAAATGCAAAAGCAAATTTATGTCTTCTTTTTACACTTCTATTTTTCACTTCTGTACATTGTTCAACTAAAACAACAACTTTAAAGTCTCAGCGTACAATAAACGTAAGAAAAATAGGAAGCGATGAGAGAGCGTGGCTCTAACTGCTACAAGTTGATTTCATACCGAAGTCAGAAAAAGCCCAGCAATTTTTAATGCACTTCAAAAGCACAGGGTTTATCACAGGTTGTGATTTGGCCCACTTGGCTGACATTTTAACTTCAGCACATCTCCATCCAAGCCTGAAACCTGGCAGACAACATAGCTTTCCTTTTCTCCTTAGCGAGGGATCCAGTTCTGAGCGTTCAAACAACTGTGACTAAGATCACTTTTTGTATAGACATAAATTGATTTCACAAGACAAATTACAAGAAAATAATCCCCCAAAAACTTCTAAACTTAAAGTAGGCTATAAAGTCAGTGCTGAAGCTGAATCATCATTAACATTCTCCCCACAAACAGCGATTGGAGCCTTGAACTCACCTGCATGCAAGCAGCAGCAGGGGCTCTCCAGGGCCAGGCCTGTGCAGCTGCAGCACCCAGTGCCTCTGTGGGGACAGGATGGGCCAGGCCAGGATGCCTGCCCATGGACCCAAGGCTGGGAAGCGACTATAGTTGAGCTAGAAAACAGCCCCATTGCACCACCACTCAAGAAAAGAGCAAATGCCCCTAGTGTTGGTTTAAATAGGGCTTCCGGGACCATGGCAGGTGTTTGAGAGGCCTCAGGTGAGGCCACTCAGGACAGTTAAGGCCCTGCCATTAGTGGTCTGTTACAGGACCTCCCAAGAAGCTGGTGTGTAGGCCTGGGCAGAGTCTCACCTTCAGCTTCCAAACCTAGCTACCATCTCCTCGGAGTTTCTAATAACTCCCACTTTTAGAGCCTTTTTCCTTTTTTTTTTTTTCCTCCAAATAACCTTGCAGTTAAGCCCAATTTTATAGGCGTTGTTTAAGCCTGATAACTAACTCATGAATTTGACATTGAACATGGAGTCAGTTACGAGAAGTGGGGAGCCGGAAAATACCTCTTTGATTATACAGTGTGTCACATACTAATGGAAAGTCATTCCCAAAACTTTTCTGCTCTTTGAAAGCATTCAAACCATGAGGCTTTCACTATTTCTCCTGGGAGGTAACTCTACACTGTATGAGGAAACGTTTCCTAATAGTCGGCCTAAATTTTCTTTCGCTCAATTTCATGCTTTTATTCCTAATAATACACCCTTCAGCCATCCTAAAAATCCTCTCTCTTCTGAATGTTTGGACCCTTGCAGTATGCTAGACAGTTCACATATCCTCTTTAGTCATTGTTTCCTCATTCAGATATTTCTTTTGGAAAATAAACTTGGCAGAGACCAGAAGACAGCTCTATTACCATCAAACCTCCTGTGAATGCAACTGGAAAAAGAAAAGGTCCTCAGTTAAGTACTTCAATGTGCAAATAACACACTTTGGAGTTGACAGCGATCCCCAGAGTAGTGATTCTCAGAAGCTCTTTACGTGGAAATCTCACTCTGGAATGGAGAAGGAGCTTGAACCAACTTAGGAATCGAGAAGGATGATGTTGTGTTCTCATCACTAAAGCACATGTATTGGATTATCTGAAGCTACTCCTGGCTCTGCCATCAAACTACTGTGTGGTCGGTCTCCTGTGCCTTTGTTTCCCTATCTATCAAATGGTTTTATGGGAATGTGGCTTTTCTTTTTTTCTTTTTTATTTTTTTTCCATTTAGTCTTTCATTTGAGCCTGAGTTTTCAAGCAAAAAATTGAGGGGGAGAAGAGTACCTCTGAAAAATATTCCCTGCAAAGTACTTTGAATGCTAAAAGCATTAGGATATACAACATATATGTTTCAAATACTGAAGAAATTAAAAATTTCTTCCTGTTTACTAGTTGATGAGGAAGTAAAGCACTTCCCTAACTCAAAGACGGATTTCTGACAAAGTCTGTCAAAGGTCTGTAGGGTGCTGCTGACATTCCAGGTTTGACTGGGAAGTGAATGTGCAAATGGAAATCTGTAAAATGATATGATGGACTGCTTCCTTGATCTTCATTCAGCATGTAAGTACTCATGTAGGTGGTAGCTGAGGTGTGACTAGAATACTTTGTGTGGAAGCAATCTTGAGACAAATCTCAGCAACACTGTGCTATGTTGATATGATATGGACAGACTAGGTGGAGAGGATGAGAAACACCATTTAGTTTCCATAGTCAGTAACCACTCCAGCAACCACATCACTCACCAGCACCTAAACCCCAAGCCAAATTTTGTGCTGGGTTCACAGCACCCATCCCTGCTCACTCATCACATCCTACAGATAGTAAGTCTGCTAACGGCCTCAGCATCAGTACCCAAACCAGCTGCATTTTCTTGTCATGACCCAAATTCCACAGTGGGATTTGGATGAATTGCAACAAATTGCAGCTGGATTTTCAAACCTGCATGGGAAGAAAAGCAGAACAACTATTCTACAAGCCAAAGGGAGATTTCTTGACTCTCATTTCCAGGGCTAAAAAACTAGAATAGGAACTAGTTTTTATACAGATGAATGTTATGAAGTATAGGGATGCACCATCCGCTACATCCAGTCTTTTCTTGGATTTCTGCTCCTGGCCATTCACAGACGAACATAAGTTTTTGAGGAACTGAGTACTCTATGCCAGAACTGACTAATTATGAATAGGTTTACCAGTCAAAGGAGATGGCTCTGTACTTGAGAAAGTATTTTAGGAAAAAAAAATATATATATACATATATAAAATAATAATAATTTAAAAAAAAAAAAAACACTTCCTCCCCTGCATCAGCCTCCCAAATTGTTTTGGTTCAGCCTCAGCTGATTTCTTCTAAGCCCATGATCATTTGATTAGAGCAGTATAAGGAAACACTGACAAAGTCATACCTCATCTCTTCACTGACACACTTCATGCCTTATGTGTTAAAACAGAATACACATAATCTGAATACAGGTACAGGCTATTTCCTATCACTAGTGAAAGTAAATCATCTAATGCCAGATGAATGAGCTAAGACAGAGTCAGGTACTGAATATAGTCTCCTTAACCACACAACAACTTCTTCTGTATTATTTTCCTATCTTTTCATCTTTTTACTGCATCCTGGAAGACTAGGTTTAACTTTGAAGAAGTACACAATAATAAGCATAAAGTAGACAACATTTTTTTCTCTCATACTAATCTTTCTCTGTTCATTCCATAAACTTAGCAAAAATTGCATCTCTACCAAAAGGACTTCTTTGATTAATTCAACGTTGTTGCTGACATCCAATGGTAATACATTATAATGAACACTGCCCTATGCCCACACTGCGTCTATCACGAATACTGTTATCCCACAAATTTCCTATGTTCATATCCAATTATTTATACAAAGGGGAAGAAGAAAAAAAAAAAAGAAGAAGAAGAATACACCACTTGTTTTGGTAGATTTTTAATAAGAGACCAAGTTCTTTCTTCAGAGAAATACGTAGGAAGAAACTCATCTGTCTCTGCTCAAAATGAAAGCACACATGATTACCCCTCCTAAACATATCCTTTGTATTTATCTAGTCTGGTATGATTTGTTTCTTCATGGTATTCTCTTCATTGTAAAGAATCCAGTCTCCTGTGTGTGGTCAAATCTAGTTTGTCACTCCACAAAAAATACTGGTATGAATCAACAGTTTGTCTAAAGTAACAATGTTATTACTGTTCAGTGACCAGTAATGTTATGTGAATGAAATGCATGTTTCTCCAAATTCTTCTATGAAAGCAATTAGATTTACAAATTCAAATGTACAGTGGCAAGACCTTTTGATTTGTTAAATCAATAACTTTGCTGGACATACATCAGTTTGTATCATGTGGGTCTTGGACCACAGAATGAGACATAAGTGTTCTAAATACACCTTCATGTCCTACTATATTTAAAAAAGATGCTGTATTATCTTAATATGTATTATCAAAAACAAGGGACTTGGTTAAATAAATTTTTCACTGATATATTTCTACTGATGTTGGTACAACCACAACAGCAGCAAACAAGTTTAACAACAAACCAAGCATCATATGGACACACAAAATTTCTAAGAAAATTAGCTTCTCCATCTACTAAAGTTAACCAATGTATTTGTAAAAACATTATGCACCAAAAATAATAATTTTAACGACGGAGGGAGGAATAAACCTCAACATCAGAGCTAAGAGCAAACAGTAGTGAAAGCAGTAAATTGAACTTATAAGGTCCAGAAAAAAACATGACTCACCCAGCCTAGCAGACAATATGTGAAAAATACTGAATGGGAACATGCCACAGAGACAAGATGAGACGAAGTAAATATGTCATGTAGAACAGATGCTGCAAAACAAACACAATGGCGAAAATAATTATATTTTAATCAAAGTCTCAAGAGAAAAAAAAATCAACGTATTAGCAAGTTTCAAAACAGCTGCATCTAGTTTTGGACAACAGAATTTGCACTTGCAAAAATCCCATCTGCAAATCCAGCCATGGAGGAGATGCAGGTACAATCCATTCCAGTAACTGATATATGGATGTTTCTAGCTAGCTGGCTGATAGAGTAACACAGCTGAGTACCTGAATACTCACATTCACCTATTCCTAAATAATTTCCAGATGATTCATTTGCTGCCACAGGCTGTGCTTATCAGAAGGGAACTGCTGAACTTCACCTTACCATTCTAAACTTTCAATTCAGAAGACCAAAGTTAGCTCCCTTAGCCCATGTTCAGTATTCAATCTTAAGGTTTCAGAAAAGGTTACAGAAGCGATGTTAAACGTGCATATCCAAGGACAATTCTCATCTAGTAGTAGATGAGACCTAATCCATGAGGCCTGAAAAACACATATTTAAGTCAGGAATTAGCACTTATTGTGAGTAATGCTTCCAAAAGTGGAATCTCGAAAGACAAAAACATTAGAACACTGCAAAATCTTACTAATTAAGTTAAAGACATTAACAAGTGTATCTGTAAACACAAAATTTCAGAGGCTCTGAAATTTAAAAACACATTCAGATGGTTACAGTTTTGTGTCTTCCATGATTATGAAACATGAACAAAGTAAAATTATGATATAGCCCTGTTTCTTCAGCTTCTGGATCCAGAATCTGAACTAGCCTCTAGCTCTGATGAAACAACAGAGTTTTAACGTGAGGGGGAAAAAATCTTTTGTTAATGCTTCTGCAATTATTATGTATACTTAAATATACATAACAAAGTCACAGACCCCATAACTGGAAATACAGAAGACTGAGGTCTGACACCTTTCTACCTGAGATCCTGAAAATAAAATTTCCTTCCTAAAACTGATTTAGTTTTCCAAGAAATAATTATAAGATAGCTGTGATCAAGTGGGAGCGTTACAATGAATACAGTAGAGAATTCCCACCAAGAATTAATGTTCCTCAGAAGGTAGAAAGCTGGTGTGTTTTTGTTGTTGTTGTTGTTGTTGTTTTCCTTGTTTTTCTGCTATTGGAATTCAGCCTCCCTCTTTTTTCAGAAACCACAGAAAAATGTCTCTTGCTCAGCTTCACACTCACCGTGGCAGAGGTTCAGCCAATAAAGGCAGAGAGTAAGACTCCTGGTAAAAATACAGCAAAAGACAACTCTACTACAACAAAGCATTTGGAGAAAAAAGACTGGGCCAAACATAGCTGGTTTAAAGCCTGACTCTGACCTCCTAAACTTAACGGATTTTGAATGCTAATAAGGATGAAGCTGAGCAATTCACAGAGCTGGAGAAAAAAGCATCACGGGAGCATGCTTATGCTCTCTCTGTATACACATAGACACACACACAAACACATATTTGGAGAAAGCATTAGTGTGAAAACGATTTCATTGCTATTCTAAGCTGTCTTTAGCAAAACTTCCACAACGTTCAAAAACCCAACCAAACCAACAAACAATCACAAAACTGCAGGCCTCTCAGCAAACAAACGTGTAAAAAACAGAAGCAATCTAGAAAAACACGGAACTTTAATGTGTTTAAGTGCTTTGCTGAATTAAGGTGAAAGAAAGCATTTTAAGCTTTGAACCCTATTCTGTTACTCTTAAAAGTTATGCTTATAACTGGCAACATTTGAAAATCAGATCACTATTCACACCTGTAATATTATAAGTGGCCTGGGAAAACACAAATAAAACTAATTAAATGCCATAGCTAATTTATTTAGTCACTTCTTGTAAGTGATATGAAAGAACACATTTAGTGCATGAACTTGTACATGAAAAGTCATCTCTCTGTAATAAAACCTTTTTTTTAACCTCCTGAGCTGGACCCAGCTGCTTTTCATACATCTATAACAAACTTTGTGCCAAATGAACTGCTTATATATTTTTCTAAACAAGCCCCACTTTACTTTTTCCAATCAGTCCAGACAGATGGCAAGTAAAGAAAACACTTTAGAGTCAATCTGGTGGAGACCGTCACTGAAGTGCTTTTGCCAAGAAGAAACAGACTAAACATGAATGAGGCCAAATAGCGAAGCTTGTTTTACAGGCTGGAGGTACTAGACTTCTCTGGGCTTACAGAAACTCAATAGTAGCTTTAAAGTGCTTGCAAAGAACCGCTTCTCCCTTTTCCCGCAGCATGTAGCAACTGCATTCTAACTGGGATAGCAATATTCAGTCCACACAAGCGAGAATAGGTACTGCATTTCTAAAAACACTGCCAGGGAAGTGTTTATTTTCATCTTTTTTTTTTTTTTTTTCCTCCTGATGTACACAATAGTTTCAGCACCCCATGGAATAAGTATATTATTTATCATTGCAAAGAATGAACTTTGCGTAATTTGCCTACAATATTACAGAATCACTTGCTCCTATTCAAAGATCTGACTGTTCATTTTTTGAACAATATCTGAATGAATACCACCTTGATACATGTGTATCGACCCCAGCCTTTTTTTTTTAATCTGCTTTTGTGAATGCAGCTAAGGAACTAAAGAAAAGAAAAGGAGATAAGAGAAGACCCAAAATAAAAATTCTGGCAAGGTGCTAGATTTTCCTACAAGACTTTATTCATGTTTGTAGTATCTCGTATGCCTTACACTACGATGCAATACCCACCAAGTACAGTGGTTTTGTTGCTTATCACTCTGTAAGACCTAACCAGATACAATAACCACTGTAACAAAATTAGTCTAAGTGTAGCATATAAATCTGTTTTTGCCCCATGAGGTTTCAGACAGGGTGGTTAAAGCCTTGGCATCCAGGCTTCATCAATAGAGGAAGGATCATTTAAGCAGGAAGTACAGAGAGTACAATATAGTTTTTTAATCAGTGAGTCAGATTCACTTTGAACCTTTATCAGAGAAAAAATGTCATCGGTTATCTATATGACTCAAACTTGGTTCTTTTTGTAGAAAACAGAATCTCTTTTAAGACACTCAAACACTGATGGTATTGAGAAGCCTGAGACTCTTTCCTTTAAAAGGAAAAGTCTGTGTGACAATTTGTGGTTCTGTTTTAAATGCATGTAAACTACCAGGAGAAAAGAGGAAACACAAAGGTTCCACGTGCTACTCAAATTAGCATTGTCTTCTTCAGTAACTGATGGAGCTGCTATTGTGTCAGGATAGACATGTAGAGTATTTTGAACCATCAATGCAGAATTACATCGAGCTGTTTCTGAAGATAGAACCGGCTAACTACTTTACATTTCTCACAGCTTCCACCTTCTGTTCTTCAGCTTTTCTTTTGTAATGCTCTTTCCTCATCTCCCCCCCCCACTTTTTTTTTTTTCTGATTAAATGTAAGGTTTTTTTCCACTCATATCTAGCCATCTGAGGATGAATCACCAGGATCCATTTCCTCTTCTGTTCATCTCAAGCAGTGGGCCAGATTTCAGGGAGGTCAGTATGCTGGATGGGAAACATCTGGATATCCAAACTGCTGTCTGATAAGCACTGCTGAGAATGTGGCAACATTTGGTGGAAGAGTAGCTCTTTAGAAAAGTCCTACCCTAATACCGCTCAAAATTATTTTTAAGTCTAAACAACTACAAACAGACTGAATTATTTGCCCTCACTAGCTCATTATAAAGTAGTGTTGCTTTGCCTTGTTTCCCCACAGGAGTATTTAATTTACTAGTGTATTCAGCAGACACTGTAATTTTATGTCAAAGCAGCTACAAGTCTAAAGAAAAGCATCAAAAGATGTAGATATAGATAAATAATCAGGGATCAGTTTAAAAGATATATCCAGGAGACAAAGATTCAAAAGATACTATTAACTAGATTGCACAGTGGTAAGGACATTCAGTAAACAGATTATCTCTAAGAAGCTTATCCTGTATTAAACCACTAATGAGTCGATGCTGTGATAAGACAGTTCTGAAAGGCAATGTATTATAGACACAGAATAATAGGAAGGGAGTAGCACAAGGTTTCCCTTCTCCCACAGTGCTCCCTGCACACACTCCAACTGCTGGTAAGTGCAGGCCTGCTGCTTGACCCAACAGCTAAGTCATTCAGGTAAAAGCTGATCAAATTTAGTGTTACAAAATTGTTAGGACAAGAGAAAAAAACACTGCACTCAAAGCCACCTGTACAGCTTCCAGCATTTTCACAGAAGCATGGAAAGTGCAAACCCAGTAAAAACTTTGCCTGAAAGCAGACGTGTTTTTCTGCGGAGATCTCATTGCAGAACGGTGATGTAACAGTTTCACCAAGAAACTCTCCGAGGTCAAGAACTTTATAATGATAATTTCAATAACTGCAAAACTCATCCAAGACTGAAGTACATTTTTCCTATCACTAAGGTCTTCACATCATGAGAATGAAATGATCAGAGTGAGAGGGGAAAATTGACATGAACAAAACTTGCCATAAAGACCAGTTCAGACCCAAATCTATGGTATTTACAAGCGTCCCTTTGAACTGAGAGATGCATTAAAACCCGCCTAAGTCGTAAAGCAGCTTCTAGTTTTCATAATAGAAGAGGTCTCTCTATTTCCAGGACCACCAAGCATCCAGTTCCCAGAGCAATCCCTAGACATACTGCATTTGATTTCTGAATACAGAAAGCATCAACCACTTTGTTTTAAATGTTTCTATGACTGCAATAACAAAGTCAGCATCGATACAACATCAATTTGCTGCAAGCTATAAGGAAATCACTCCATCATTTCCAACACATGCCAACACATACTTGATTTATGAAAAGGTCAGGGAGCAAAAAAATTCTCAAACCAGTGAAAAACGTGAAATAATCAGAAGGAAGTCTAGATTAAAGAAAAAAAAAAGAAGAAGAAAGATTACAAATGCTGAAAGGGCAGTGGACAGGCACAATAAAGAAAGAGGCTGGTGAGCAGAAAAATTTAGGAAAGTTGAAGCAATTACCCATTAAGTAAATTCTCAAGACGTGTTACAAATAAGCATGTCCTACCAAATCTGAGTAGGAATGTGCCAATTAGCAGTGCAAACATTCCAATTCTGAGAATATCTGGCTGTAACAGTGCGTCTTGGAGGGCTAAATCGCAAGGTTCAAGCTGTGGACTCAGACGATGATAGTAGGGCTCCAGCCAATTTTCAGGGTACCTTTTCAGAGTCAGATTAGGCACACAGCTCTAATGATGGCAGAGAGACTAGCTGTCATGCAGAGTGGTGAAAAACAGCTTAGTGTTTTCACTATGTATTTTTCCACCCTCCAGAAAAAGCATGTTTGCTAAACACAAACCATGTAACCTTGTTGTCGTGGATAATGCATTAATTATACAGTTCTACAATTAGCAGCTTCAAGTTAAAAATAAATAAAAAAAGTTCACAGGTTTGCAGGCTGTCATAAGAAATATCCACAAAGTGTTTCTTTCTGTTTATTTAATCTGGTTGTGAAGTTGCTGTGGAAAGAGAAAAATAATGATGCATAGAAAAAAAATCCTCCTGAGAATCCAGTCATTGATTAAAAAAATGTTAATTAAGAATGCATGCCTTCAGAATGGCATCTAATTTGGCATACAGGGAAAAAAGCATCTAAGAGTGAATTAAAGGCAAGTCCCATGATAAGGATGCTTTGGTTTGGATTAAACTGCTAAAAGCCTCAGTCTTTAAACACTGCAGAAAAAAACATACCTACATATACCAGAGGGAGTATTAGCATTGTAAAGAAAAACTGCATACAATATGATAGCTTATAATTGCAAAGACGGTGGAAATAAAAAGTTTAATAAATCACTTTTCTTCCAATATTTTTTGCCTTTCAGAATTCTCTCCTTTTTTGGCTAAGTGCTTGTAGTAAAATTGCAGTATAACAAATCTTCATTCTGCAGGCCTCACTGTCTGGCAAGTTGTTGGAGAATAAAATCTTGATCTATAAATTAGCAAACTGAAAACCTACTTATCTAAAAGCACAACGCATACCCTCAGGCATTTAAATCCCAAGGCTGGTAGGTCGGATCTAATTGTTTCCATCGTTCTCTTTACTGTGAGCACACCCAGGATGATATGAACCCCCTTGCCAATAATGGGAACGTACCAATAAAGGCTATCATGATCCATGAGCTGACCATTTGCCCAAGGAGTATAAGCAGTGAGTATGCTGACACACAGAGGTTAGTAGATTCTGGCTTGTGGGTGCTTAGAAGAGATCCATACAGGCAGATAAGTACTACAAGCTGAGAGTGTTTGAACAGAATTCCACTGCTCTCCTAAATCTTACATTAACACAGTACTGTAACAAGAAGATTAATAGCCTCCTGCATGCATTGGTTACCACATACCACATCATGCTGACAATCCATACACATTGCACAAGCGAAAAAGGAAATGGTTGATGTAAAAAACATTCCAAGGGTTTCATATTTGTGGAATTTCTCTTTCGCATTAGGCAATTCCTTTATTTCAGTAATTCACAAAGAGGTTACACATGCATCCTGAAAGGGCAGACTCAGCCAAAACAAAATGCTCAACTGAGCATCTTTATTCAACAACATCGATAGAAAAACATTTCCAACCATACCAGCATATGCTCAGTATTGAGTAGAAACGTGCCCCAGATTTTTTTGCTTCCTGAAAAGTGGGCAACACAGCCCAGAGGGAGCCGACGGAGGAAACTATGAAATGTATTGATTCCACATATTTCTTCAACGTGGGTTTCTGTGGAAGTACTATCAGCAGCCCTATCTGGTTTCTTACAGTGATTCATCATCGTGCTGGCCCAGGAGACCAGAATGATGTAAGCTAAACTGGGACTTTCAAGGAAGCATAAGGAGCACTGGCATGACACCCTCATCAAATTTAATATATTGGCTAATTCTTTTAGACCCTTCCAAAATCCCTAGCCTTAACTTCATGTTTTAAGCACAGGTAAACCTTGCCTACTGACCTTTAACTACTGCCAAAATAACAACTGCTGCATCTGCTAGTACTCCTTTTACGGGTATCAGTGGCCTCTTGGGAAGCAACCAAACGGAGATGGTAAGATTGTTTATAAAGCCTGGGAGCAGCCAAACCAAACCCTTTGAATCCAAATGGTCCTAAACTTTGAACTCAGAAAAAGAATAAAAATCAAAATTTTATACCCAGAGCTCCTTTCTTTAGTGAGTTGAGCCCAAGCCAGATCCAATTGTCCCTTTCCTTTTACTGACAGCAGATCCTGCTGTAGCAGCAGGGCCCTCCTGAGAGGCGAGTGAGGTTCCAGGATTGGGGTAAGTCTCTGCCTGTCAGCATATAATTTCTCATACTCATACAGTGACTTTGCATGTCTGTAGGTAGAGATAAAGAATTATCATAATTGTCTTTAAGGAAATGAGAAGAAAGCTATTAAGGTAAAGAACACCTTTTAAATAAGGTGCATAAAATGAAGCATTTTTGGTCCAACAGACCAAGAGACTATAGCTGAAATGCTTTTAAATTAAGTTGGGGCAGGGTGGGAGGAAGGGGTTGAAATTTCCAAACTCTGTATGCAAAAATGCCAAATTAGAAGCTTTCTGAGGTTGATTTTTATATGCACTGACATCCTTTTGCAGTATGTTGGCTATATACAGGAAATTTCAATGTGAGCTCAGCCAGTATAAAGTCCTTCAGTACTACCACAATGCTAATGATATTCCAAGCATCCAAACTAAAAATACTTGACTTGTTTTTTTTCAAATAGCCACTGCCTCCTCTTTCTCACTGAGGGCTGTGAGGCAGAGGACTGTTTCCAGCTTCTGTTACTGAGTTATGAGCACACAAAAATTTCACTTTGAACATACAACAACAGTAAGGAGGAAGAGGGATCACCCTCATAAAACTCCCAAATATATCACATTGTCCAAAGAAAGAGCAGACCAGACATGCAAAAAAATCAGTTAAAAAGTTTAGAGTATGAAATCCTGACTCTTTTCCATTTTTCCTCAGTTAAAATCTCTAAAGAATATTTTATAGTGCTATTTGCACTATAATCTCTTTTACCACTCCTCCTCACGCCTTACCTCATCTATATTATATCAGCAGACACACATCTGTAGGTTACAATATTCTCTGAACACCTTAGTATTAGATACTTTTTAGTAAGCAATTATTTCTTCATAGTTTAAAAATATACAAATAAATCTTAAAACTCCTTGTTAACTCTGCATTAATTATTTTTCTTTCATTTACTCAGATATCTAAGAATAACACACGGGATAAACAGATTCAAATGCATGCAAATATATATGTGCATATTTACACAAATACAGCTGAGGTTGTCTAGAAGTGATCCAGCAGAATGGATAGGAAAAAAAAACAGAGCTGTCAATAATAGTTCCCAATGGCACAGGAAAAACAGATGAACCAGTGCCATCTTCTCCAAACTGTGGGCATCATTTCTGGTTATATGACCCTGAAAACTGTCTTGCTTTTTCAGTGCCAGGACACCCACTGCACCGGTATCAATATCAAGCTGGCTTCTTAATGCCTCACTTTTCTGACCCATCTCACCTTATCTCACAGAGCTCATTGCTGAAGAGAGGGAGAGCAGTCGTGGGGTGCCGAGCCCAGGGAAAGGAGGTAGCAGCCCTGGGGTGCCACTGGCCCTACTTACCTTCACAGCCCAGCAGAGCCAGTCCCAAGGTGGTTGCACAGAGGCTGCTGACCAGCTTCGAAACATGTTTTCTTCTATCAACGTCCTCTACTCTTCTACAGACAAAGAAGAAGAAGAATACATAAATTTATTTGGGATTTTATGTTATTTAGGGAATTATTTTCTTTTGCAAAAAAAATAAAGATTTTTTTAAATGTTTTGTTTTTTCTTTACCAAGTCTCTCAATATGTTCATTCTTTTGGTAACTTCCCCATAGTTAGAGGGACAAAAGACTGCTTCAGCTAAGAGACACAACAGGAATCATAAAGGTTTGATCATGGTTTAAATTATGTCTGATAGCATAGGAAACATACGGTTCATAAATTTCTTGGGTACTTAGTGGGATACACCACTACTCTCACTCCTCTGTGTAAATCCGACACACATCTGGCACAGGCTTACTTTGCTGGCACCCTTCACAACATGAACAACTTTCTTTTTTCATTTTATATCTCCTTTTTTTACTGCTGCTTTTTGGGTCGGTCATCTAGGGGATCCCTTATTTACCACTCTTGTAATGCTTCTAAAGTCTTTCTGAAATCAGCCATTCTGCAGTCATCATGATTCATATACAGTTATTTTTTGTACTTCTAAATTGATTACCTGTGCAACTAATGAAAATCATTACCTCTAGTAACTTTATTGCTCCATGGAGTATGCCATACAGTACAGCTCATCTCAGATTTCCCCAGTATTACCCATTAGAAGTCACCATTTATTTCTCTCACCCATACTGGCTTCCTCACTAGAAGCAGAGCCAAAACAAACGAGGAAATCTCCTCATAGGGTTGTTTTGCATCTCCTGAGACTCACATACCAATAATCAAAATAAAGGAAACGCCAAACCAGTTGCTGCTTAATACTTTGTAAATGAGAAAAAAAAAAAGGCACAATTAAAGGAGGAAAAACATTTGCATCTCCTCACCATTCCCCCAGTTACCTTCTGCCAGATCTCAGCATATTTGTCGCTAGCAGAAAAGCAGCAGCATTCATTGTGTGAACATGAAGACACTGAGTCAGCAAAATGTAGTGCAAAACCTCTTTCTTCTCCATTTGTTTAGACTCAAACAAAAGGGAAGAAGACGTGTCCTTTCCAAAGGTGCTTGCTTGTCCCACATCATACCAGCAACAGAACTGTTAGCAGTAAACAAACAACACTCAGTATTAAACAAAGCTATCGACGTGCAAAAAAGAAGCACTGTTTTCACAATACTTGGGCAAGCTATGAGGCAGAGGCATGAGGCAATGATATGCAGCTCTCCTTTCCCAACAACAGACACTCCTCTTTCTGCCCTTCGCTAGCCAAGCCCGTGCAAACGCAGCTGCTGGGTCTCATCACCCAGAGGAAGGTCGTGGTGCAGCCGGTCCTTTCAGATGAAGGAAGATCACTGCGTCTGCGTGTTCTTGACAAAAGTCGTATGCACCTACAGGACACTGAAGGACTGTCCCTAAAGAGTCTGTCCACAGTACCAGCCAGGACTGACAAACAGGTCTTAGCGTTGCCTAATGTCTTTGACCAACACAACTACTCGTTCCAGCCTTGGCACAGCACACCCACTGCAGCCACATGGTCAAAATTCTTCTGATTCAGACTCTGGGGGCAAGGAGGCAATGCTGCTCCTTGGAGGGTCATCACCAGCAGAAACATCTGATCTTCTTTGCTGAGATAACTGTAGCTTTACAGGACATCATTTCATATTGCAAAATGACTTCAGGGATGGTAGATGGCCTGGGCACATGGTGAAGTCTGCAACCCATTTTTGCCTTCGGAAAGAGCAGAGCCATTTCAGCACTCAAAAAAGTAAGGGACATCTGAGAAAAAGGATGCCACATGACTGTCCACAGAAATGGGAAAAGCTATAAACCCACTCCTTAAATTTATTTTCCAAAGAAGCCAACAGCTTTGCTCTGCCCTCTACACACCTTCTGACAGGCAAACTGAGTTGCAACGAGAGGCTGCTTTTAATCATACAACTCCAGAGCTTTGCTGTCCCATGAGAAACAACAAGTGGTTTCCAAACCAACAAAAGAAAATTGGGTTAGGAGTGACCTTTTTCCCCACTCCTACCACAAGTTCCTGCAAGTGAGAAACTAAATAAAGCATTATGGAAATGAAATGAAATAATGAATTGGAAAAGTTATAAATAAAATGTTCAAGTTGAAGTGAAAAATTGAAAACAAACTGTTACAGTCAGAAAGTGCAATAGGCCACAGATTTTTTTCAAAATCCTCCAAAAACATATTGCCAAAGAGCTACCTGGGAAAGAGGGGGATGATGAAAAGCAGTCCAGCCAGTTTATACTCTGAATTAACAGACGCACTTTAAAAATTGTTAAGTTCAATAAGACTTCCCTGTGAGCTCCAAAGCACTCGAGAGTCATCATCAAGGTTACATCAGAGAAGTCGTTTAGGATCACATGGAAGATTGATATTTATGGTGAATCCTATTTTGATGAAAACATCGTCCCATATTCTCCAGTTCTTTTTACAGTCCCATAGCACACGTCCTAGCAGTCCTTGGGGCATATTAGAGCACTAGCATTTGCCACGATTACAATGGCAGCTCACAGCTCTCTATTTAGACTGCAAATACAATTTTGTTGATGCTACATGATCTGAATTTTAAAACTACAGCTTTCAGGGCACTGGCACTTACTCACATGTTAAGTCAGACAGTTGTGTGCTCCCATCTGCACCACAGAAGACTCTCTCTTTGTTGGGAAGGTAACAGTTTTACCCGACAAATATTTTTAGAACATAGCAGCTGAGCTACCATTTATTACCACTTGCAAAGAGGGATTTAACCTTAGGGCCTCGTCAAGTTTTCTTGCAGGTACTGTTTCCACACAGCCTGCTTCAGCTGTGAGCAGTGTTATAAAAGTGACTTTTCTAGGGGAAATTTATATTCCATGTTTCCAAAATCATAGAAATGTGTCAGAAAATACATTTGTTTATGTAATCATAAACATCATTTAATTTTAAACATGATTTGTTTATCACTTATAAATATGAGAATTTCCAGAGGCAAAAAAACAGCTATTAAAGTCAAATATAGTACTGTTGGAGTGAGAGAAGTGGGAATCAGAATACACCAATATACCAGTCTTGATTTCTAGTGTTGGCTTCGTTGTTTTTTTGTTTGTTTGTGGGGTTTTTTTTTGTTTGTTTGTTTGTTTTCACTGCAGTATCAATGACCTTGACTACAGGGAAGAGCAGTACTGAGGTAAGAATTACCACATGCACAACAATCTCAGGTTAGACCTACTGTGAGACACAAGTTGCTTAAAAGAATTTGACATTTAATCTCTCTTCCTCAGTTTCCTCAGCTATAAAAGGGGCATAATAAATACCCGATTTTTTTAATTACCTCCTGGGTGTTTTCAGTGGTAATATGTTAATGTTAAAAATGTTAAATATATATATATATAAAATATATATAATATATATATAATTTACATGCCAGGAGTCTTAGCAATGAAAAAGTGTCTAATGCCTACTCTCACACTTCTGACCCTACTCTCATTCTTTCAATCCTTCCAGATAACATTTTGGAAAAATTTATATTCCCGAGTGGACATTATAAACATTTTATTATGTACTTCCCTGGAGTTATACCGGTCTCTGCCATGGAACAATCAGTAAATAAGAACCCATTTTTACAAGAGTGCTGCAGGCTTCTGTGTATCAAAAAATCATTCAGGCTGTCTGTTGCAGAGATGGTACAAGTCCTGCTTTGGACTGGGACAGTTACTTGCAGTGGGCATTGATTGCCCAGTGAAAATGATTTCTTTTTCTGGAGTCTTACTGTTTGTATGGTATTTTCTGAAATCATATATAACTTTTTCAGATGTAAATTGCCTATCTCCTGCTCTTCCTAGGCCAAACTTGTAGTTCTTGGGCAAAACTCCCACTGGAATATATTGCATTTCCTATGTATATCAGTTGGTTCATATTGACTCCTGTGCTGGGAGTTAACAGTGCAGTGACTCTGGTGACCTAAAACCTAACTCAAATTCCCCACTCTTGCGTACTGAGCAATCTGATCTAATCTGGCTATCACAGACAGTTGAGCTCTTCAATTTCAGCACTTCCCAAATTCATATTAGCCACAATTATATTTTGAACCGTCTCTTTTCTGTTTTTTGGCATCTACAGTTACAACCTTAATAGGAGTGAGTTGGTAGGAACAATCAAGCCAGTGAAAAGAATAAAATTATGACTCAAACACTAGCCCCCAGTTGTTGTGTTGTGTTTTGTTTTGTTTTGTTTTGTTTTGTTTTGGTGGTGGTGGTGGTTGTTTTGTGTGTTGTTTTTTTTTTTTATAGAAAAATCAGAGCTTCAGGCAGAGGTGGTCAGATAGGTCATTATTAAATAATGTTAACTAAACCCTCTGTCTCTTGTCCATCTACCATTTGTTCCTCGGGTTTGAGAGACAGAGAAAGGGGCATCACTTTTACTTTGCCCATAGATATTCTTTGCTAACTGAACAGAGGTAGAAGCTTGGGAGTCCCTTTTCACTCCTGATAAATTCACAAGGAAGTACAGCAGCTGACTGACTAGCTCAACAAGCGTGTTTTCCAGAGATAAAATTAAATGGTGTTGAAAAATTATATCTGTACGAATTACAAGGTGTTCCAGACTGTTGAGTACTTGAGTTTGATCCAAAGCCTGTGGCAGGCATTGTAAAGGCTCTCCTTGACTGCTATGACCTTTACATTGGACTCCTCCTGATGAGTACAAACAAGGATTTAGGAACTCAGGTTTAAACATCCCTGCTTTTCAAAATCTTGAACTATATCTTGCCCTTAAGTCATTTTGCTTTGCTTACAGAGCTGGTGTGAAAACCTTATGGCACATCCACACTACACAATGCAGAAATCCCTGCACCAGCTGGTGTGAGTACCCAGCATAGCACCATGCTGAGCCATTAGCTCGGGTCCAGGGAATAGTACAGATATATTAGCATGGCATTATGCCCAAGCTAATGAGCTCAGGCTAGCTCTGCTTTATACTGCCTTCATCCAGAGCTAGCTCCTTTGCATTTCTCTATAGCCCCACACTGCAAAGAGTAAACTTGTCTCTGCACCGCTGAGCCTTATCTGTTCCATGTATCACAACCCTGCTCCTGTGGACCCAGTGCTGCTGGAATGACGTTTCTTTGTCTGAATTCTAAACACTTCAATATGCAATAATGTCTGTTCCTAAACTGAACCTTATTTATCTGTCCACACATCTCAATCTACAAACAGAGCACCTGCATTTCAGAACATTTCCTATTCTGTCTTCAGTATTTCACATGCTTATATTGTGTGTGAAATAGAGTTTTGAATGAATCCCAGTAATTACCAGTTAGCTCGTGTGTCCTTAGTCTTGTGGGGAGGGAAGAATTCTTCATTTTAGTCCTATCACCCAGGCCAAAATTCGTTTTCTTAAAGCAACACTTATGTATTCTCCTTCTGCTGACAGAATCTCTGTCACTCTTGAATAGCAGGGAGTTAATCACTGAAATAGAAAAATTTCATTGGCAAGACAGGCTGACTGACAGCCATTGCAATTAACAGGAAGATTTCAATTGTTATGCATTTTTGTGTCATTGGCAACAGTGATTATTAGCGGGACATGCACGCATATGAACATAACTGTATTTGTTACTTAGCAGTTCTACTGTGTCATCACTGTTAAGAGATTTCTTTCTTCCTGCTTAACTATTCCAAGCGACCAAACATAATTCTTTGATCTGCCTGAAAGGATAAATATCCTACCTAGGGTCTGAGCACATGAATAGCTAAGCAAAGCTCCTGACACAGCAGAAAGCATTTGCACACACGCAAGACAAAGTTTAAATGCTGAAATGGAGCAACCAGAATAGAAAACACTGAATGGAGCAAACTTGTAATTACCAACAGGAGCAACATCCTTTCCTCATCAATCCTCAGGCATGCTTAGATTAAGCCATAAAGGGTTAGACGGTTCTTGAGGGATAGTGTTTCAGGGTTTTTTGTTTAATGCTTTGGAGCTAAATCACGCTTGCCTTTCCCAGGGGTGCACAAGACAAAGAAGAGGCCAGATGGAGCCCTCCTCCCCTCCCTGCCACACCTGGGCAGGGGCCAGCCTCAGCACGGTGCCCAGGGGACGCTGGCAGCCTGGCGGCAGCCCTGTGAGCGCTCCCCGCCAGGCTCTCACCAACCCGCAGGCAGCAGCAGGAGCAAATGGTCCCTCTATCGTGCGGCCAGGCGGCAGGGCATCTTTACGCTCACTGCAACACCTAATGTATTCCAGAGACGCAATTCATCCCCTTTGAAGCACCGATGCCTTTCCTTTCTGCAGGCAGCCACTGCCGGGCTAGGTCGCCGCAGCCAGGCCTGCCTCCAAGCACGCACTCTGCCATAGCAGGGCCCCAGGGAGCCTGCCAAGGGAGGACGCTGCGCCCACACTCCCAAAGTAGCAACGGCTGCTGCCTTCATGCTGCCCGGGGAAGGAGCTGCAGGTTCCCAGCAGGATACTTCAGAAGGTGCAGCCAGTAGCTGGAAGGACTTCAGAGGCAATGCCCTGTGAGTGAGGGACAGCACTTGTCAGGGAAGCACATGAGACAAGCTTCCAGGGCCACAAAACATCTCCCTGGAGCCCTAATAAACAAGGTAACTTAAGCCAAGAGGGCTTTATTCTAGTCCACGACACAGTTGCACAAGCAGCTGCACACTGCAGGGCTGACAGAGAAACGAGGACTTGAAGCAGAGTGCTGGCGGTGCAACACCCCACCGCACTGCTGAGGGCGAGCCGTAACGCTGCTCTCGTCATCGGCACGGGGCACACGGGGGGGGACGTGTTCAAGGGAGGGAAACACTACGGGATTTGAGGCAGGAGTATCTGAGGCAGAATTTGTCCTGTTTTGAGAGGAAAGAACACACGTGGCCAGCTTCCATGCAGCAAAACAGAAAATGGTGCCTTATCTGTCCCACCGGTGTAGCAGGTTTTCCTTAGCAGTGTCTCTGTGATGAGGCTGTACTCAGTCCTGAAACAAAAATCACGCACGTGAAGAGATCCAGACGGCAGCCTCCAGACAGGCCACGCAGGGGTGGCACATGGCAGTGGGACACGCACACGAGCAGCAGAGGAAGGCAAGGCGACAACCCAGGTAATGGGACCAGGTCGTCCTAGCGAGGAGACCACCCTGAAGCACAGCAACAAGGCCTTTGGCAGGAGTGCCCAAAACACCATGCTGCCCGGCGGGTGCTGGAGCAGCCGTTACAGCCACATCCCACGCCAGCGCCAGGAGGTGCATGTGCTGCCCACACACAGCCAGCCAGCCCCACGGTGAGCTGCAGAGCTCTGGGAACGCACGAGATGCTTCTGGATGGCCAGGAGCAGCGTGGGGTACACACAAATGTGGTCGGCACTCAGTGTGAGAAAGGTTTCTTGCACCAAGCAGCTGCAACCTGACTGTGCAGTAAGAAGAAATGAAAATATGGAGAAAAACAAAGTGCAACCTAGAAAGGACATTTCATATCGCTGGTTCTACTTCCTCACTTTGTTTGATTTTCATGGCACATAATGGGGAGTGTTCGGAGCCAAAAGGAGAACCTCAAAGCCAGTGCTGGCCATAAGAGAGTGAAGACGCCCTGTCACTCTGTCCTCCCTGTGTCCTCAGTGAAGTCCTGAGGCCAAGTGACTTGGTTCATCTCGCCTGTTGCTGAGGAGGTTAAAGCCACTCTCCAGGTTCTTTCTTTCTTTCTCAGGGGAGTACTCCAGGAGCAGAGAAGTGTACTTTCCAACTAAAATAGAGCAGCGCTAACAGTTACCTTTCCCTGTGTGAAGCAATGCTGTAACAGCCACTGCAGCTTCCACCAGCAAGCACCAGTGCCTCAAGTCACATTTGTAAAGTTCCCAGTGGCTCCTCCTGAGCTGCAGCACTGGTGGAGCCTGGAGGGCAGCCACCTCAGGGCTTGGATAAGGATCCTGCTCTGCTTTGTCTGACTTCTTGCTTCTCTAGAGATGACGAGGAGGCTCCACAGGCTCTTTCAAGGACGGTTAAACCAAATGGACAAAACACATCACAGGAGAACCTGGGAAGGAGCCATAAATCTTCAGCTTGACACAAGCTGGCAAGAATTACCAAGAATGGATGGCAAATTGCTCGGTGGGCTTCATTTGTGCTCAAAGGTTTTCTTCACACTGCCACAGCACGAATTTCACATATTTGGAGCTCATTACAGGTTTCACATGGGCCTACTTAACCCCCCTTTTCCTTTCTCTCTCCTAACACCTACTCACCTTTACCAAAAATTTAGCACCTGTGCAGTCTGAATATTCTGCAGCAGACATTAAGGACGGGAGCCAAATACGTGGCATGGCATCTCTCAGGTGCATTACTGACACAGTGACAAGCTCGCTGGTTACACCGGCACACCCCGCTCCAAAGCAAGGCTTCAGGCCTGCTGAAGGGGAGCAAATCCCCGTGACACCTGCCAGAGCCCCTGGTGCTCTGCACCTCTATCTGGCGCCGTGCACACAGAGAGGGGGCTAACAGCCAGCCTGCCCACGAGCGCTTGTGAAGGCTTCCCCTGGCCATTGGCAAGGAGCTGCTGATGTGCGTTCGGCAGAGGAGAAACCGGTCTCGGAAACACAGCTTGTTGTGGGACAGACCCCTGCCCACCTTACCAAATCACAAGCCACCTTCATGCACACAAACTGAGAGCAGATTTGACTGTTAAGAAGCATGTAGGAAAGGACAACAGTATACAAAGAGGATAAAATTCTGCCCACTCAGCATTCACTAAGAAGGGTTTTATCCTTTGCTGTGACTGTTAGAATTCAAAATAAATCTGTGTTCTTGCTGCCGGCAGCATCATCACCCCTATTTCCTGCCCCTCTTCCCAAAGACCCTTAATAGCAAAGGTATTTCACAGGCAAACATTTCTTTTTTGAAAGGCAGAGCTCATCTTATTTTAGAACCCAGCATCTATGCCAAGACTTCACACTGTGCTGAATGCATTACAACATCTACCAAAAGTGCAAAATACATTTTTAAAATGGTCAGGCAATACACTGAATAGTTGTGGTTTCTGAACACTTGCCAGTTTTAGTTAGAGGTTGTTGTTTTTTTTTTTCCCTGTGTAACTTATGGGCACATTGAAAAAGATGTGTAAAGTGTTCTTGCAATCTACTATATCAAAGCAAGTAGATTTGTAAATGCATTTGTTCACTGAAGCACACCACATTCAGAACTCTGCCTATAGTTCCCTCACCCATAATGTGTTGTTTTCCCTTTTCAACACGAAATACCACACAAAGCGGTTATCTTTGACAGTTTTCCAAACACCAGTCAAAGTCTAGAATACAAAAAATCTGGTTATTTCAGGGAACAGGATGCTGTGACAAGCAGAGTAAAAGATACAAATTTTTATTAATTTTAAAAACAGAAGATTGGGGAAAAAAAAAAAGGTAGGAATGATAAAGAGCAAAATCTAGCTTGGGATGAGTCAGAATAACATGAGTGGTTTGGTTGCTGAAATTACCTGCAAATACTGGTTTGCAGACAGTACAGCAAATACAAACCAGACAGAGGAATCAGGAATCAGATCCAGTTCTCATCAGAAATCATGATGTGAACCTTTCCTGAATTCCAGTGTAATCTTGATTTGAGTTTGAAAATAGGTTTGCCCGATTTTTTCCCATTACTTATTCATTATGGGTGCTTCTGGTGAAAAAGAGCAGTAAGAAAAGCCAGGAAAGCAGCAGGCAGCCTTTGTAAAAGAGACTGAAACAGGATTAGGACTCTCCCTAAGGAGAAGAAAATAGCTGCAGATGAGTCGAGTAAGAGAGAAATCTAGACGAAAGCAGAAGGAGCTTAAGAGATGTTTAAAAGCCCAGCAACAAGTACTACTGGAACCCTGATTGCATTAAGCAGATTAAAGATGGCAGATCAGAGGGTGTGAAACCAGAGCTGCTTGGTCATTTTCTGACAAAGTTGTTTTTCAAAAGAAAATGCCAATTAGTTGAAACCAAAGCTTTTGGCAGGGAAACACACACTGACTTTCTCTGGAACATTTTCTTGGGTACAAGATGGAATTTCTGAGCAGAGAAATCATTCCCCAAGAGCAGCCAACAACCCCATCACTAGGCCAGTGCCCTGAAATAGCATTCAAATCCCCACACCAGAGGTGAGGAAATACCCAACCTAACGGTGTTCCTTGGTGGTGAGCCCATCTGATTTCACAAAGCATCCTGCAGACATCCCAGCCCAGCAGAGCTGTATTTGGGTGAACCTGTGCCCAGGCTAATCAGCCCTTCTGATGCACCGGGGTCATTCTCACAAAACAACTCCCACCGCGCCCCTCCCCGGTGTCTCTGCACCTCCCTCCCTGCTGGAACTACCTCAAGCACCACTGGACCCCAACGTGCAACCACACCACTGGCTTTCTCAAGGGCTGGACATACCTCTGGGCAAATCCATACTCACTCTCTGGGTATCAATAGTTGTTTTGCTTCAATTCTGTCACTATTTTGAGGACGTTACTAAGATGCAAACTATATTCATGCACTCTAGTATCTTATATACATAAAATTTATAAAAATTCATATAAACAAAAGTTTAAAAGTTGAAAAAAAACATTTTCTCATAACCGAAACAAGAAAACCAAGAAGAGATTTTAATACATTTCCTCACCTAACATTTTGTTCAAAGCTGAACATTCACGCAAACACCTCATGAACTCTGATTTTACTAATACTCCATTTCCCCAAGGAAATAAGTCCCATCTCCACTCTACAAGTTAAAATCAAGCCTTTCATACAACGGATATATTTTTATCTTCTCCGCATATTTTTTATTTTCTGTTTTCCAGTTTCTATTTCATCTTCCCTGCCAATTGTTCAGAGAGCTCTACTACTAAACATTCTGCCCTAAACAGGAGACATGGTTCACATCAAAGGCAAGCAAGCACATTAGCTCATTACCAGAAATGGTCCAAGGTGCATGCAAACACCCCAGGAAAGACTCAGGATGTGTGCAGAGAAGACACACCTACAGATTTCTATCCTTTCTTACAGAGAAATGCCTGGCTTTTGTGGTTCTTCAACAGGTGAAGCTCCTGAGGAGTCCCAGACCCCGAGCTGGTTCTAGGTCTTGGAACACTGACTGCATCAGCCACTTTCTTACGGAGTGAAAATAGCTCAGCTACTGATTTTAATAACAGTATTACTCACTGCTGCGACTTAGCATGCTAACTATTTACAGCAAAATTTACAGTCTGACCATTAGTCAGCTGTTAAATTATGCCTCGTGATAAAATAAGGTTCAGATCTGCTTCTTGAACAAATACGATCAAACTCACAAAAAGTGAAAGCAGATGGGAAGTTCTATTGCAAAATTGCTGCAGAAACAAAAAAAGGGGAAAAAATCAATGGTGTAATTTTAATGAAAATAGAATTCAGATGGAATGAGATAATGTGCAAATCATTTGGTGAAAAATACATCACCAAATATGATTTAAGAGACATTTCAGTGCCATGGTTACTCATTTAATTTCCAAAACCATGCAATGTTCCATTATTGTAATAGCTTTGATTGGCTGTGATTCTGCCAGCAAAACTACTACAGTATTGTTATAATGATAAATTTTTCTGCAAGAAAAGGGCTATTATATAAGACTGACTCTTTCAGATATTTATAGAGTGAGAGTTTTTATTTATTTATTTTAAGAGGTTATAATGAGAGAGGCTGGATTGAAAAAAAAGAAAGAAAGAAAATTGGGGCCAATCAATATAATGCTTTCAATTAGCCTGAGTTTTTCATATTTTATGTCGTTTCAGGGTTTCAGAAAAACACAGAAGGAATCTACAGCTTCTATTTTTTTCGGATGTGTGCTTTTGCCTCTCTGTTATGACTGTTTGCTGATTCTTTTCTTCCTTCCTTTCTGCCTCCTCTCTCTTCTCCCCACTTTTCAGCCACCTGAGAGTTTGGACATGAAAATATGTTTTCCTGCCAACTTCTTTCCTCTTCTTTTCCAAATACTATGCAGAAAGGATAACAGTTTCCCAGAAATAACCTATAAATACATTAATATCTAGCTAGCTACCCATCTATATAGATAGATAGACATAATGTAACTGTGTGCAAAATTAATTTCAAAGGTCATGAAGCATCACACAATCCCTCCATAATAAGCCTCAAAAAGAATATTCAATAAATGTAATATTACATATGAAGTGCAATCAAAATTTCACACAGAGGTGCATATTCATGTAAATTTCACAAGTGTTGTGGGAAATACCTTTCATCACCAGTCCTGAAACCTGAGAGCAAAACCACCATTTTGTGCTAGGAAGTTGAAGTGTAAATTTGTAATATAAATCTTCCTCAGGCCTTTGGGGGTAAAATAGATTAGTAGGCAAAAGCAGCAGAAGTAAAAATATAGCTACAAGCACATTTAGCAACAAATAAAAGCAACAAACAGGAAGGTGTACAGTCGCAAGCAAGTCTGCTAAAATTATGTACTCTTGTCTTTTAGAATATGATCCAAAAAGTTCAGAATTAGGATCCATTAATGAAGAAGTTAATGGATTTATGAGAAGCCCAGAAAACAGGCTTCATTGTGTTAAGCTTTATCAACCTGCTTCTGTTGGTATTTTCCATTAATGAGAATGTGCCTAGCTTTAATATTTAAAGAGAGACACTGAAGGTGGCCCACATCAGCCCTAAAGCAGTTGCAGAAGTCAGGCATTAGCCAAGGGACTACGAAAGCTCTTTCTGAAAAGGCCAGGATAAGATAACAGAACAGACTCACAGCTTCTACCATTTTCTTCAAATTGCCAAGCACTTTTTAGGACATAGCTGTGCATAAAAAGCGTAACACCATACGCTCGGTGAGAGTCATAAGCTTGTTGTATGGACCTGCTCCTAAACAAGTTTATTTCTGCAACTTTCCCATCATGGCAGCCGGTTGATGCAGCAAGCGATAAAAAATACTGCTCCGGAGCTCCTCACCACAAGGCAGGACCTTGTGCCTCAGTGATCAACCATCACGAGCCTTCAGCATACAAACACCCAGTACAGCCCCTGAGGTCAGGAAGTCCTGGGGAAACCTCACTGCTGCTGGTTTTTGCATGCTGCTGAGTTGTCACTGAGCTGGTGGGAGGCACGAGGTCCTTCTCTAGCAGCCTGGCTGCCCTCCATGCAGCTCCTACTCCCAGCCTGCGGCGTGCTCACGTTTGTCAATATCTGGGTACACCGACACCTGCAGCACCAAACTTGTGGCACTGAGTCCACCTGTCGTTGCATGTTGCAACTCTTGGAGCCTGGACAGCAACAGTGGTGCTCAAAAGAGGGTGTAGGCAAAACCACGTGCTGCAGGGCCAGGCCAGACTTACAACACCATCACCATCCGTCTCCAGTCAGAGCATGCAGTATGTATGTAGAGTCCAAGGAACAGCTTTCTCAGTAGACACTCTGGGCTATCTTAGGCCACTTGTACACACTTCCATGGCTCCAACCAAGGCTTATATGCTGCTAGACTCCAGGCAACCAAGCCCTTGCATTCACAAGTGGGTGAGTGTGGAAATTATTCCATTAATGGATCTGCACAGACGCTTTGAACTACTGTAAAAACAACATACTACCTTTTTGTCATCTCACAGAGGGTTTGAATTAATGACTATGCATCCCACCTGTGTCTGTGTGTCACAGCCTACTTGGCTGAAATAGTTACTTAAATCCTCACTGAACACCTCACATTACTACGGCACACGGAGCTGACTCAACATCCCTCTCATGCCATGCTCAGCACGGCAATATTTTGGGACCTTGGAGGGTGATGGTGTGCTGCACTAGAGGCTTTGAGAGTAAGTTTGTAGGAAGATGATTCAGAATATGAGTAATTCCAAAAAAGCCTCTAGATTCATTCCCATCTGCCCTACTCCCACACCACACTCGATGTGTTTCTTCCCACTCACTAATAACAGCTCTTGCCTCCTACATGCTATCAACACCTGACTGTCTTTTCTCACTGCAAAACAGTAAGCTCTTATAATGCATTCAAAGCACAATTTTGTCTGACACATTTTTTTTAGCTAATTCTGTTAAGACTTTTTTTTTTTTTTTCCTGTTAGAGCTGTTTCGTTTGTAGGAGCAAATAAGCCATGTGTGTCTCCTGCCACAGCTGGTATCATCCCTTTATTCAATACACAGGGCCGAAGCCTGCAATAGGTTATACTTCCCAGAAAAGGCGTGCCCTTCCCCATACACACTGAACCTGGTGAGGAAACCAGTCAGGTACCAGCCAGGTAGCTCTCCATTCAAGCCACCAAGACCTATTTGATATGCTGTGGCAAGCAAGCAGCTGGAAATCAATTCCTATGTGGGCAGTTGTACCTACTTCAAACACTGGAAGCAAAGTCCACAGATGTCAGGCAGTGCTTTTTTCTCCCCCTTGAAATACTTGCCAGCTCTCTCCTTTCTGGGTCTGTCCACATTGCTGTAGACTTAATAGTCCTTAGAGGCACCTTATAGTCCAATAGACCAGGCTGAAAGAAAAAAAATGCAGTGGGGAGAACACAGTTGGCACTCCCTGACCATGCAGGATGCAGTACCCAGCCCTGCTCTCAGATGTAGGGCATGTTTCCTTTCTCGAGTAACATCATTATGGCATTGGGACTCCTGGCAAGCCATGAAGGAATCTAACTAGCCAGAATGCTTTAATGCTGTTTTAGGACCATAATGAATCAGAAAGTTCTGCCAATATTAAGCTTTTTACAAACAAATAAACAAAAAACTCCAGCCAGCAACATTTCCACACAGGCTCCTCTATTTTTAAAGTGTTTGCTTTTCCCACCTAATGACTAAGTTCATCAAGGAAAAATCAGAGAAGATAGAGAAGCTGGGTTTGAAAATTTCTCCATGTGCCATAAAAAGTTTCAAAAAGCTCCAGGCTGACTAACACCATCATGCCAGAAAAATCAGGAGAGAAATACAGGCCAGCATGAACTCTAACCTTAATATTACTGCAACTTTATCCACATATTTTATCATGGTTTCCTAAAGAAATAAGGCTCATGTAGTCACATAAAGCCAGCTTGTCTGTGTCTGATTATAAATTCCCTCTCCTCCAGTAACTTCTGAAGCCATTGGCCAATTTCAACCAACTTTTCCAGAAAGGCAGAGGTTCAAGAAATAGATGCCTCCTGTTTCTAACAGGCAGATAAGTGACCGTTTCAGACCGAGGCCTTTCCTTGCATCCCCAGCAGGAAAAAGACTTGTTCTGAAAGTTTAGAAGCAGCTTTCTAGTGGCTGCTCTTTGTTTTGCTGGGTTCTGATAGGTGGTGAATATAAAAATACTGGCAAACACAGTAGCTGCAAAAGGCTCTCGCATTACATTGCACAGGGGGCCTTGGGTGCCTCCCCTCAGTTACAGGCGACCAAAGGGGTGGAGGTAAGAACGAGATCCGTGTCCATGGATATATTCTTGCATCGAGCTTTGCAAAAGCTGCCTTCATTTGGTTCCATGTTGTTCTGCGTCACAACCCCTGTAAGTGCACTTTCTGAGTGTGACATCTGTGCTTGCAGGGGAGGGAAGGCAGCACTCAGATGCACACAGGTGTTCCTGCATGTGTCTGGAAAGCTGAGTGTACAAAAAAGAAGTGCCCTTTGTGCACTCTTCTGGGAGCTGGGAGCCACACTAGCAGCTGCACAATGGGTGGACAGTAAGCAAGATCAGATAGGTCAATTAGATGCAGAAGTCAGTGGCAAAACATCAGCTCCAAATTTCCTTTAGCATCCACGTTCTGAAAGAGTACAGAACTTCGCCGGTCTCCATATTTATTTGAAACTCTACAGGTTTTCCACAACCAGGATTTTCCAGCTCTCATATAATCAGTGTGCAGTGCACTCTCTTATCAGACCATTGTTTTCTGCTTGCTTAAATAGGCTCATTATCTGTTATAAATTCCATGTGTTTGCAGCTGTGATCAGCTGATCTTACCCCTTGCATATGAATCTCTGCAGGGTTTTATCAGGCGTAAGACCGACCGAGCTCTACACCCGTGTCCATAAGGAAGAAGGAACACTGGAGAAGGGAGTGTTCCGTCTTCTCATCCTGCTGCCCAAACAGGGCACGTATCGACCAACAGATCCACCACAGTGAGTACAGCAATGCCAGCTGGTAGCCCTGAACAGACGGGACTGAACATAACACTACAAATCAGCATTATGTTTCTTAAGCTGATGCTTAAGGCTCAACCAAATATAAAGCTCTTGGTGCTAGACACTACCAAAACAGAGAACGAGAACATCCCTGCGTTAGGCTCAGAGTCACCCTGATATGTCAATGCCAACTAAGAAGATTCCTTGAAATCCATTCAACCTCAGAGGTACTTTTGGAAGTCTGACTCCTCTGCTCCTTGACTTCTTCAAACTCACGTAGTAGATCCTCATGTAGAAGTTGGCTCCAGACAAGAAAGTCCATTCAAGGTGTCTGTAAAGGCCCTGACACAGGTAAGTTTGAGCTACCTAGCTTAGTAGGCTGATCACAACAGCATGGAACCCTACAAAGGCTGCAAAACATCTCCAACCTGCCTGCCAAGGCCAAATTTCACTGGGTTAATCTCCAAATTCTTGTGGAAAGATTGTTTCCAGTATTTGAGTTACCTGGTACTCAGAAAGCTCAAATACTTCCATAGCATGCCTGTACTTTCTCCATCACTTGTAAGAAGAAGTGACAGGAGAGGCCAGAGGTCAGGCCACAGAAATTTTCAATTCAAAGAAACAAAGCCGAGTGATCAAAAGTATGTGCTGAAGTTGTAACTGATACTAACTGTTATGCATGCACCTCCTTCTCATTATATTATATTTTCTTCCCCTTCATTTGTAAGCTTCTCCTGAGCCCTCCCACACTGTCTGGATACTTTCAAAATCCCTTTCTTCCAATCTGCACTTCCATTTACCATCCCTCTGTTTCTATTTTTCCCTCCTCCTCCATCCAGAAGGCACTCCCAACCCTGGGACATAGCACTGCTCCTTTTGTAGCACAGAGCATCAAAGCTCCGGGGTTCCCTATCCTACTAACAATATCAGGCAAAGAAATGCATCTTTGAGATTATGTACCTTTTGACTTTTGCTACCATACGAAATAAAAGGTTTCTCCATCCATAACTTTTCTATCTAAAACAATCCTGCGTTAATATAGACAGACCTTTCTTCACTTTGGACATTGGCTAACCTCTCAGTTGGGCTGCTGTATCCCAGACAAGTTTTCATACTCACTTTCCAGAAAAGTCTGACAGGCAGATCAGCAGAGTTTCAGCTCACCTGAGGGCAGCTGACTGCTGGTCACCGTTCTGCCCTGGCGGCGCTCTCAGTCACGAGGTCTCCTCAGGCCACAGTGACCACACTGCCCGCTCATAACCAGGACTTCAGTCAAAATCACACAAGTCACCTAAGTTTTGCAAAGAAAGCCAAAATACCACTGGTGCTCCAGCACAGCTTCCAGGGAAATGGCACAATATCACAGCATCATGAGAGCAGTGAGGAAAGCTCCTCCTCAGCAGAACAGGGGTGGGGAACAGCATCCTCCAACCCAAGGGCAAAGGCCTCTGCACCTCTGGCAGCTTCACTGGCATTAAGATGTGCTGCAAACTGCAGTTCCAGAACTGACACATCCCCCCTTTCCTGATCCTTCCCCATTTTGCCGACTACCTCATTTCAGTGCCATACCAGCTCCACGGCAGCACGTGGGGTTGAAGGCACCCTCTGACCACTGAGACCTGCTGTGCCTCGCAGACTGCACACGAAGACAGACCCTGATGAAAGCTGCTACTGCAAACTGCACATAGCACCTCCAGAGCTAGGAAGGAAGAAAGGCTAGAGGAAGAGCAGTTTGCAGTTTCTGCTTTTTATAATTAACAAACACTACGTTTGATTACAGTGTGTGTTCTTTTTTAAGAGACTTGCGGTCTTCTGCATGCTTCCCTACCCTTCGAGCAACCAGCCTCTACAGCTATAGAGGAAACCCCTACAAACTGCTAACCGTGATCTCTTACCCTTATGAAATAATAGAACATCAGAGCATTGCACGGTTTCTGTGTTTTCATAAATACAGTTGAACAGTTGTATTACAAAATGTCAAATGAAGCTCCATTGGGACTTCTGTGTTTCTAAATGACAGAATTTCCTTTGCAAGTAACTCTAGAATAGGCAACCTTCCAGTGCTTAGAAAGGACTATTCTTTTGCCTCTGTTTTTTCACTATCCAAGAGAGGCTCTTTTTGATCTGCTATTCATTCCTGGGCAATGTTAGCTTTTGGGTCACTGACCCATTTTGGTCCTCTGGGCAAGGCTGAATCTTCTGTGCTGTAAGAAACAATCCAAGCCCACAAACGTGCTGCATGGCAGACAGGTAGTACCGAAACTGTTTAGAAAATTCTTCCATCCTGTACATATTTCCCTAAGAAAATATTTATTTAACTTAACAAAGTATTAGAGATAATCACTATAATTTTCTTTAAAGATATCACTTCAATTTCCTTTTAAAACCACTTTATTAGTTTACCATTTAAGGCATACTAAGCTGAAGCATCATAAAAAATTGCCAGTGTAGATGCAAATGTCTCCTTCTAAAAACAGCCAAATAACACTCCCATTTATAATAGAGACACATCAAACAAAAAGTGGAAGCTAGTCATTTCAAAGTCTTTTTGGCATGCTTCCATCATAGTGAAATTTGTTTTATTCTGAAAACTAAAAAATCTCAAGCATTTCGTCCTGGGTACAGTGGGCTACGGTTTTCATTATTCACACTTTCTACATGTATGAAAGAGATCTGCTACATAATATTTCAAAACATAATTAATATCTGTTCCACAACTATCAATAGCACTGTACAAATCTCTCTCTATATATACATAATTTTCCTCGGAATTGTGCTCACAGAGCTTGTACAGACCTAGTAGGAAATCTACGTTAGTTTCCAAATCTGAGTTGCTCTTCCAACATGTCCTAGGACGCCAATGGTCAGTACAACAGAACTAGAATGCTATTACTTCTCAGAAGATGATCAATTATAGAAGATTAAACATGCTGTAACTGCACTAACTCTGAAGGCACCAAATAATAAAAAAGTGAGAAGCAAGCGAAGGCAACTGATTCCTATCACCGACCCAAGAAAAAGGCCAATTACAACACAGAGTATTCATTGTAATATTCACCAATCTGTTCAGCTACAGGAAAGAAAACAGCAACATAGAAACAAGCATTTTCCAGGAGGGTTTTACGTGTACAGAAGCCAATGATATGTGATAGCAAGAAAAGGCTCCAAAACTACAGGAAGAGCTGATGATGATTATACTAACAAGGAGTTAATTTAAAATGCGAGAACTGCAGGCAATATATTTGTCTAAGATCTTTCAACTCAGCACCATAAGGAATAGGAACACGGAGCACTCTGTCAGGAGATGTATTAGGTCCAGCAAGGAATTTGTTAATATTTTACATCCAAATCCTCAGTTTGAAGGATTGCTATCTTTGGCATCTAGTAAAGTCATGAATACAATAATGTTCAGAGCTTTACTGAAAAATCAATTTACAAAATGACAACAAAAAAATCCATTATGTGATTTGAAAAAGAGCTGAACACCTCTGCTGTAAGCACGTGATAAATAGCAAAGTATCAAACTGGGTCTACTGATATTGCCAAAGTAGCAATATAATTGCTCAAGTCTTCTTTAATCCTCATCTCTCTCAAAGAGAACACGAGGGACCTTCCAATATTCACAGGGCGTTCAATGCAGGGATTGCAACCAGCAACAAAAACTGGTCTTTGGAGGCAACATTTTCTCTACTCAGAGAAAATGTCTACTGTGAATGAAAAACTGAAAACTGAGCACTTTTGTTTGTGCACTGCTCTAGTGCCTGGAGATAAAGATGAGCAGATCTTTCTGTTCTCATCCTACCCCATGGGTTACTCCCCTTGGTTGAGCTTTATCACCCAGGATGTTTTATTCAAACAACTCCCATAAAATTTTGTTTTATTCTGCATCTTAGGTTTCCCACTCAAACAGTGAATTCTGAAAATACAGCTTAAAGAAGACCAGGGAAGGACAGTGGGAAAACATGGCCAACAATCTTTATAATAGTTTAGTCAAGCAACATTTTCTCTGTTCTTCAAAACTAAAGCAAGAAGCCCAGAACTCCCCATAAGGGGTGGGTGCTTTAAAACAGTAAATATTCTAAGACCCAATATTCAGTTGAAAAAACAACTTTTATAGAAAGTGCTTAATCCACCTCACAGTAATATTGAGGCACATCTGCAGTTGTGCAAAACCAGAGAAAAAGCTAAACCAACTACATCCAGTGGAAACACTCAGTGAGAATGCCAAGGCCTGCAGTGCCTAAAGATGCTGCAAATGCATATGAGGTAAAACCACAGATCAATTTCCTTTTTTAATATTGAGGCCACATACACACCTTTGCTACATGAGTGGATCAGCTGAACTGTACTAAACATGCATTCATTCCAGGAAGATGGACACATGCCTTTAGCATGTGTCTGTCTGCAGCATGGTAATATGGAGACATTGCTCCCCTGTCAGTGAAATATTTTTTTTTTAAAGTTTTCAACACAGGTGTCAAGGTCCTCACCTACATCCCTAATAAGTCCCTAATTCAGAACCTTTGGACTAGCTGTCCATAAACCAGGACATCATGTCCCGCAGAAGCAGAGGGAACGTCACTGAAACGGTGGCAAGTGCATCTTACACGGTGGTTACAGAACCGACACTTCAGCAATTATGGATTTGCTCACACAAATCCTAACAGAAACATCTCTATCAGTTGTAAAGAAACCAGACAAAATACATTATTTCATTTCAAACATATCAATCTTCTCCTGCCTAATTTTGGCTCATTTCTCTCAAATTTGCCAAATTTGGGTATTTTCTAATAACTGTAAAATATAAGCAAGCCTTTTGATAAGAAGTGTGTGCTTCAAATCCCAGTTTCATTTCTTGAAACTATAGAATCCTAATTTCGTGATCCTACAAAGGGCTCTGTGCTTTACCCTTCAAGCATTCTATTGCTTCTTAGGGAGTCCTTAAAAATGTCTTCACTGTTTAAAGACCTTTCCTCCTATTCCAGTTTCTTTACCATGCTACTGCTGCCTCTCCCTTTCAGTAGAAAAGTGCTCTCTGTATTTACTTTCCAGTGGTGTGGAACCTCTAACAATTAGCAGTTCCTACTTGTCTCTGCTCTGCCTCGTTTTTTTCTCCCCTGGCAGTTGCTGTTCATAAAGTAGATACCTGTCAAATGCTCAAATCAGTTACTCAAAAATAAATTTATTTAACTGCTATTTTTTAATGGGCATTCATTTGAGGGGAAAAAAAAACATTGTATTTTAATATGTTTCATTTAGTGCACAAAGCAAGGGTATTTTAATAAATAATTCATATTAACAGAACACAAAATTTATTGGACTAATACTTTTAGAAACACGAATACAATGAGATGGGATGTATGCATACACACATGTATTCAGCTGTATTGTATTTTCAGATTCCCATTAGTGCAATATTCCTTATCATCTCTGATCTATGAACACTTCTGTCTACACCAGGATAGAAAAGAGATTTCTTGCTAACATCTCTCTCAGTAAGGAAAAGCAGAAGAGAACACACTATATCCTCCTAACTCTGCAATTTGGTTTGTTATGCAAATACAAGCAACACCAAAAAGTAAAGACATTTAAAAAATTATCAGCTGCAGTTCTGATTCTTTTTAATTTACTCTTGGGAAAAAAATAAAATAAAATAAAATAAAATAAAATAAAATAAAATAAAATAAAATAAAATAAAATAAAATAAAATAAAATAAAATAAAATAAAATAAAATAAAATAAAAACAGGCTCCACGTATATAGAACTGCAGGAGTGGGTCTATATTAGGTATATATATCCAAGAAAAACCCACAGGTTTCGTGTGGCTCCAGTTCCAAAGCACTGTCCAGGAAAGAAGGCTGAAATGCAGGCAGTCCACAAATACTCACAGCACAAGGAAGGATGCAGTCAACCCACAGAAAAATTAAATATTTCCTATCATTTAAAAGTCCTAGTGATAAATTTGTTATCTGTGGAGGTCAGTCCCCAGGCACCACTTGAATTCTGATACTGGGCAACAAAATTAGTAGGGCCCACATGCAGAGCAAGCATGCAGAAAAGAGCACCAGTGAGCATGGGCCTGGAAGCAGGCTCGCAAACCAAACGTGGCTCTTCAAAATCCCCAGAAGGCTGCTGAGTCGCCAAGCACATGCACTCTCCTCCCTACCCCCATGCACAAAATACACCATGAGATTAATTCCTAGTACTCATTTGGCCAATGACCTCATTGAGAAGAGCTTTAAGTCACTGTTGAAAATGTGCATTTTCTACAGAAAACTCTATAAAAAGTAAATTATATTTAAAAGAAAGAAAATCTGTAAAAAGGGAGGAAAAAAATGCTTCTTTCATCTGTTCCTGTCTTCCTTATTATTTCAGTGTTGGATGTAGAAGAGTAAATAAATCTCATTTTATATCTGTGACACAATTCCCAGCTGTGGTTTCCTCAAGTCCTTCCAAAGCAGCTTTTTGGCAACTTAAAATGATTTGGCACCGTCATAGTCACAGAAAATATATTTTATTCCTGAAAGGATTATTCAAAGTTTAACTGGCTGTAATAGCGCCACATCCGCTACGACTCTCCGAAATTGAACCCTGGGAGAACTGGTTCTCTGCTGCCTGATGTATAGCCCGCACACACGTTACGGAAATTTCCTCCCCTACCCTCGATTTGGAAACTGACAGCTTTTCTTCTTTTCTCCCATCCTACAAAGCAATTATTTCAGTGACAGAGAACTGGAAACCTATAGCCTTTCTAAGTCAATGAAATGACGGAGAAAGTATGGGATTTCCGCAACGGCTGGGGAGCACAGGCTTCACACCGCCAGAAACCAGCGGCACAGTGATGGGTATTGTGGCAGTTTTCACGACTGGGACACTTGGTCATGGGAACTGCACTGAAACTCCATTTTTAAGACTCGCTTAGGCTCTTCAACAGTCCTAATTCAGCTCTGAGTCTGGGTCCTCCAACACCAAACATGAACCACTGCTATGGGGCAAAACCCGTTATAAATCCTCAAAGAGCTTTTCCACTGAGATTGTGACACAGAAGTGTTTCCATTTCAATATCACCTGAAAAAGTACCATTTATTTTTGCAGTGTTTCTCTAGCATTTCCCATATATTTACCAACTGAAGAGAGAGAAATCCTCCGCGCTGTCCCGAATTTCCCATCACAACACCTGCTCTCTGTCAAAGCCCACCCAGGACCCCCAACACCCCCCCTCGATGGGCTGCCAACCGCTTTGCAATTTTGTGTTGTTTTTCAGCACGCCAGGCACATCCCAAACAGTCAAACCCACAACCAGATGGTCAACACACAGGGGAAGACACCCACAGACTTTAAAAACAAACAAACAAACAAACAAAGACATAAATCAGAATTCCCACTATTTAGCGTCTGGTTGTGTTTCAGCATTTAGGCCAGACCCTGCAAAAAAGCCTGAGAACACATTCACCATGTAGGAAAACATTCCCAACCTAGCCTTTATTTCTGCCAACAGGTTGGGAGGGGAGAGGGGGGGAAGAAGAATAAATCTTAAAAGTACTTCCTCCCCCCTGCTCCACCAATGCATTATTCATAAAAGCCAGGAATTATTTTATTATTTTTTTTATTACCTGGGGATTTCATTTTTATTATGTTCAAAGGATTTTTGCAGTGAGCACTCACTCCCCTGCAGGCAAATATTCAGGGGTTTCTTTTGTTGTTGTTTTTTTTGTTGTTGTTGGTTTTTTTTTTACACTGCAGTATAAATTACAGTGAATATCTAAATAACACCAGCAAAACCTCAACAAAATCAAATAGCCAAAAACATTAGGGACAAATTGCCCTAGCACAATTTATTCTATTGTTTGGTGGAACTCCACAGAGAATCTGGGGCCCCTGGTATACTGGATCTAAATTGATTTATTCTTACTATCACAGGGGAAGTCCATAAACTACTCTTTTGTATAAGTTAGATCTACATTAAAAATATCCTAGCAGGCTACCAAATGGCTATTTTTCCTTAACTGCTGAACAGAATGATTTCTACAAAGAGGCGAGGGGTATTAAGGTATATGTAGTTATTCTCATAAATCTGATTAGTGATGACAAGGAATAACCCCAGTTTAAAAGAGAGAAGAAAAAAAAAAAAAAAGAAAAAAACATTTTTACTCTTAACAGGACATTCTTCTGATGTTACCTCTGTTTGCTGTAACCGCATTTCCAGTCTGAATCACAAATACTCCAGTAATCTATCTTGTTCTGAACAGCCAAAATATTTATTTTTATTTGACCTCCTACTAGGTGCATTCACGGGAAAACAAATGGATTCTACTTGGGGCATGTCCATTTGTGCCTGTATCCCAGAAACCTGAAACCAGGCCAGCATTCTTCTGATTGAATAAAGCTGAGATGTCTGGGTTAAATCTGTTGTCAATATGCCTTGCTTATACAGTGAAATAGTTTCTTGTTAAGCAAGACAGAGATTTACTGTAGGCAAGATATGGACTTCAAATGCATCAGCATGGAGGGGAAGGATAGAAATGTATTAATTCTTCAAGAAACACCAGATAAAAGTACTGTATACCTTAGCAGGGAGCTCTTTTTCTATGAATAATCATGGTCTTGAGTCAACAGACTTTGCCTACTTAAGCTATCTCTCGCATCAGAATCCAATTATAGCAAAGCCTACAGAAAACAGGTTTGGCACACTTTAATATTTTGGTATTGATCTAATTTAGCTCTGGTTTCAATTACAACAGGGAGCATTTTATCAAGAGATAGACTTTGTTTGTTGGACTTTAAATTGCTTTTTTCCTTATTGTCTCTGATCTCACTATCTGGGTATTTTTGCCACGCTTATTGCTGTGGTTTATTAGAGGTTTCACCCATTTTACTATGAACTTCTTTAGGGGAAAAATCAAATCCAGCTTCTCTAAGTAAAAAGGATTGAACTCAATACATATAAAAAATGGGCTGGGGTTTCTGTAGCAACCATTCCACAGTGATGCAATTCGATTTGACATCAAAGAACAAATGTATCAAGTCATCCTGACAACTGAAATACTTGCTGTAAGAGGAATGCATACATATATCTGGAACAAAGACAGATTATCCTAAGTAAAATGAGCATTTTATTTAGTAATATATGTATACCGTATCATCCTACTTGAGGCATCTTTTCTCCCATCAACGTGCATAACTGCCACAAAAATTAGCTGAAGTTACCCACAGAAACTGGAGGAGAATAGACCTCTTTATTTAGTTTTCAGATGTATGGAAGAATTATCTCATTTTCCATTTAATGACATACAGAAGATAATATGGAAGTAATTTTCTTTCTTCCTGCTGAATTTGGCTTTAAACTCTGCAGCTTTCCTTCTTACATTCATTGAGGGGAATGTCATCTCTGCAACCCAAAATAGTTGCATATATTTATAACCTATATCTAAGAAGTTACCCCTGGTTAACACTATGCTTCTTTCAGCTACAAGACCTAAAAGCCTGACAACAGGAAAAATTTGCTGCAGTGTGCTCTCCCAAACTACAAATCACATATGTCGATAATCTGGAATGTTTGCTGAATTAAAGGGGGATTATGAAATCATAGCAGTGATTAGAATCATACACTGCTGCGGGCAGATAGCTGGAGTGTTGAAATTTCTAAAAAGGAAGCTGTCAAATAGTAGGAAGCAATTTGCAATGATCCATAGCTTTGTGAATAAAATCGCAAACCTAGTGCTCTGTTAAGCTCCAAGAAGTGATAAAATTTGAATTCAGAGTTTATAGCTCCAAAAACAAGCCCATTTCATGGACTGCCACAACTTCTAGGAAAACTTCACAGAGTTAAAGGAACATTACAAACTCACTGCAACTGAAGCACAGTTGCTAGTGTTTCTTCAAATATGGTAAGACATGATATTCAGGGGAACTGTGTTTTAAAACTCCCCTTTGGTATTGCTAGATGTGAGATACAACTATTCTACCCAAATAAGAAACATCCAGTGCATTCCCCTCCACTCTGAACAGCAACAAGAGCAATGAAGTGTTTTTGCCAGAGGTAGCGTATACCTGCCACTCGCCTCTGATGTGGAAGAGGAAAAATGCACCTGAAAATTGCAGCTTGTGCTCTTGGGACTATTTGTTGACTTCTTTCCTAGGTAAAGTTTCAAGTCCCTGCCCTGCCAGAATAGTGTTGAAACACAAAATGGTATAAATCAATTGCTGGCATTAAAAAAGAAAAGTAACCAATACTCATTTTTGCAGACACTGGAAAAAGTCTAAAGGACTTGCACAACTATTCACACTGAAGGGATCAGCTGAATTTGGGGTACATGTTAAAATAAAATAAAAAAAACAAAAAACCTCTCATCTGTCTCAAAAACCTCAGCCTAGTTTTGTCCTGGTAGCATGATACTCAAAGATAGCAAATTTATCTGTGTTTTGCCAGGTCTGAAAAACTACAAAACACAAAACATTTTCCTCTAGAATAGCTATGCTGAACTTCTCAGCAAAAAAAACAACAAAGAAAAGGAAGGGCAAATATTATATTTTTGGATTGACCAGATAAGATTCATGAAGAAAGAAATCCTAGAAAATCTACATTTAGGAGGGAAAAAAAAAAGTTTAAAAACATTCATGTGCTTTTCAAATGTCAATAAAAATTAAAATAAAAATTCATTAACTTGTTTTTTACTTTAATGATCACTGGCACGTTGTATTTTTATTTTATTTTATTTTATTTTATTGCAAGGTTCTGAATCTGTAGAATAGAAGTTAACCCACTTTGGTTATCCTTGGAGTCATCATGGGATCTCTACCACTGCTTGGCTATGACAAAGAGTAGGCTGCAGGCAGGTTTTTGCCTTGGACCCTCAAATTGCTTGTATAGCTTTTCTAACAAGAGATACTTACACCAGCAAGCCCCATGGTTATCACTCCAAGTGGAAGTCCACTTGCTCACCTGAATGCATACTCAATACATCTTCCAGCTGCAGTACGCCAAAGGCATTATCACCTACTCCGGAAACATGGACACTGTATAACCATTGCACCTGCCCTTAAGAGTATGTTCCTCCCAGTACCAATAGAAATTCCTGTAGCGAGATGTCAGGTGAGCATTAACTCAAAAGAAAAAGATTATTCTATTCACAATGGTTATTCATGCACAACCCAATCCTAACAGGATTCTGATGAGGCATCACTTAACTATTCAAAGTTATATTTTTAGCATTTCTGCCTCCCGAACAAGGAAACACCTTTAAATTTGATCCCTAAACTGAAGAATTTGAGCTGCAACAACAGTGAATGTGCCACGTCAGCATATGCAAGGCTTCACCCAGCTGGCAGTTACTTCCCCAAAGCAAGATAGCAGGCACTAGCTACGTTGAAGGGAACTAAAACACACTGCAACCAAGGTTTCCATCTCCATTTTTACTACTGTATACCAGCCCAGGCAGCTGCTTCTCTCCCAGATTCTCTGGGCTGCACTGAGCTGATGAGGGCACCTCTCCCTTCAACATCAGCAGGGGTGTCAAACCCCTCTGGAGCCTGTCCTGGTCCGTAGCTGCATTCTCCTCAACAAACTCACATGTGTTAAAATACAAATCATCTTGCTCACCTGAGGCTCTGAAATGCATGAACTCTTCCACCTCAGGTATTGATTTTCCTTTTGAAGTTTGTTTGTTTTAAAGGCACAGGTCTACACAAGGCCTAAATGACCTGGAAAAGACATAAATGTAAGGTCACTGTAATAAAAAAATGCTCTGTAGAGTAGTGACACCAAAAAGTTTAGCTGCTGGTTGAACAAATTTCACACAAGTGATCACAAAGACCTCTAATCCTCTCCCTCCTACCACTGATTATCTCCTTCTGCCTTAGCTTAATTAGCTACAGCTTCAGTGGCCAGTGCCTTAGCTGACAGAGCCAGGGCTGTTATGGTTGCAGACAATCTTCCTCTTGTGTCATCTAAAACATGGATGGCTGACTTGTGCACAGAGAAGCACTCCCTTGTCCAGCTGGAGAGTCCATAGGCAGGAACACCAGAGGACACATTTGGGCTACACTGCACTGGATGAAAAATACAGTGCTCCCAGCCTGCCCGTCTTTAAGAAGAGAGAGAAAATGACACATTCCCTCCTGTACCCCCAGAAGCATTCATGTGAACTGGCCAGTGTTCCCAAAAGACAGAAACAAAAACACCCTGTGGCCTGGTTCAATTCCTGGACCACCAGTTGGCCATCCCAGATGTGAAACATCAGACTCTTAGATCCTGTCATCAGTCCAGGATTTGCTGACCTCACTTTCCATTAACTCAGTCAGCACAAGGCCAGCCAGGTGCTTTCTGTACACTGAGATTTGTCCTGTCACAGCTACAACAAGGACTACCCTCCGGCAGTGAATCAGGGCTATTAATGAGCATAAACATGGCCTTCATAGAGTTGTCCCAATTCATGTAAGGACATCAAGCTGCTGTCCTTAAGTAGTGGTGTTTTAGCACTTCAAAAATGCTGAATACTAGGAGCCAGGATTCTACAAGGTCTCAGGCAGCCTCAGAGTTTCCCATAGCTATGAAGGGGCATTCCCAACACCTGGCTGGCTCTGTTAAAATTGGTGCAGTTGCACATGTACAAAGAAGGAGAGGCTTGCCAAACTTCCCTTGCATGCACATTTATTGCTGCCGTGCCCCAGGTAATGTAATTTGAACATTTCTGTCCTTATTTATGTTCCATGTGATTTCCTTTGCATAGCTGACATCTTGGGTAGCCCAAGATCTGCTTTTTGCAGACTTTATAGCCATATAACTAATAGTGTGAGGTGAGCGTCTTTTTTATTTTAAACCAACCCACTCAGCTCTGCCTCTCAGATTAAGCCAGCTATGAAGGCACCCTGTAGTGGTACAATGTATTCCTCCTGTCATCTTCACAGTGCTGCAGCCGAGGCCCAGGCTATCGGGGCCTTTAAAAAGCCACAGCTCAAGCAGCGATAAATCCTCTTAAATTGCATACCCATAACCCCCTCACCAAAATATGGCTGTGACATTTCCTTTTGTTTGCCTGGAGAAATCCCGTTGTGCCTTGAGGGGTGGGAGAAACAACTTTCAAAAGGCAGCTCCCCCAGGGGCAGCCAGCCCGCCATGGGGCCAAGCGTGGCCCCGGGCCCCACAGCCACCTGGGCCAGGCAGGCTCTCCACAGCCTGGGTGTGCACTCGCTGGAGGCTCGCACGCCGCCGGAACGGGAAGCCCTCGTTGCATTTAATTGTTTTCCTGAATGCCTTTATGAACAACAGCAAAAGGAAATATTACAGCCTGGCCGGCAGCCAGGGGCCTGCTCAGTGCCACGGCACGGGGCTCAGAGCAGCCAAGGCAAACACACTCCCAGCGCTGCCGCTATTTTCGCCTGTGTTTCAAATTAACCGCTGCCTTTCAGAGGGCTCTCTGGCCCCTGCTTCCAGACTAGGGGGACACAGCCCTTTTGTTTCTAACGTGGCCGGCTACCTCCAGCACTGCTACCGGTGCTCCTGGGCTGCCCGGGCACCCACCACCCCACCGCTGGGCCCTACTGCTCCTCCACATTGCGGGGCCCAGCAGCGAGGGCTGTGGCAGTGGGCACGCGGGGTCCAGGCCCACGCAGTGAGCCCTGTGGCAGCAGGGCTGTGGTAACCAGCCAGGGCAGGGGCAGCCAGGAAAGCCCTGAGGCCCTCAGAGCTGCGGCAGTGCTTTGTGCTGGGATGTGTATTGGTTCATTCGGAGCAAAAGCCTCTCCACAGCCTGGGAGGCAGAAAAATGAAAGTGGTTTCCCCTTCCACAAAGTGCAGTGGGGCTGAGAGTGGGGCAGGAGGGAGCACACCCAGGCACATTGAGCTGTGTCCAGGCCAAGGCCTAGGGAGCCACCATGAACCCCTTAACAGGGAGGGTCAGGTCAAAGCAAAGCCTGGCAGCCAGCCTGGCCCCCCACAGCACCCACAGGCTCCTAGTGCCAGGGGGAGAGGAGGGCGAGGGCGAGCCAGAAGTCACACCATCGCCTGCACTGCCCTCAGCCCAGCTCCCAGGGACCTGCCCTGTGAAGAGCAAGACCCAGGGTGCTCCTTCTGGCCCGCAGCACAGTCGTGCCCTGGTCACTGGCTGGCTGCCCGTAGGGCAAAGCTGGACCGAGATTTTGCCTTTCAGGATGGCCATGGTGGGAGCACATGTGAAAGCAGTTAACTGTACAGCTATTTGGTCACAGGAATTTACATGCTCAGCTGCTGAATGTAGCAGGAGGCTGTATGCTTAACTGGAGATGTTTAATAGATTTGTAGCAATGGGTGGTGGGGCTTTTATGTGCAGCAATCTGTGTAGCTGTAGAGCAAAAAACATGCAGCAAGTCCGTATCACTAAACCCATTAACTTCAGAGCAAGGGCACCAGGGTGAAACCTGGCACAGGGCTGAGGCAGGACCAGCCATGCTTTACTCTCCAAACCAGCCAGCGGTGGGACTGGAGTGGCACAAAGGACCGCAGCTGACATGGTGCCAGGAGGTCAGTTCCACCACCATCTTCCAAGCTCCACAGGCAAATTTGAGAATCACCATTTTACAAGTGCTAAAAGCTTCCAAGTAATTTTCCAGGCTCTACTAGCAACATGTTTTGAGTTTGCAAGAGGCCCGGGCAGAGAGAGAGCTCTTTAAAAAGTAAAAATTAGGGGGATCAAGATAAGAAAATAAATACTGCTGACCCAGCATTCCATTCCTGGGGTGAAACACAGGCAAACCAGGCATTTCCTACAGCTCTTTTGCAAACATTGCTGCTTTGGAGGCAGGATGGATGGAGCAGTGGACTGGGGCTCAGGACACCTGGACTTCATTCCCAGCTGCGTCGCTTATCTGCTGGGTAACCTCGGGGTATCACTGCCTCTCCACGTAAAATGACACTCAAGTCCTCAAAGTCTATCAGTGAGAAGTGCCGCACAGGAACTAGGATCATTCGCCATCTTCCCACAGTGCTGACATGCAATCCTATGTCACAGCTGGCATTTCTGTCACAGCTTGCTTACAGTCCTAATCCTACAAAGAGATTTCTGTGGAAGGGGCTTCTATTAGTGCAGTTCAGCTTGCAAGGAATGAGTCCAAAAGAGATGTGTGAAGCCAGAAGCGTACTCTACCTGGATTTTTTATAGAGTGAAGATCTGTGTTACAAACTAAAAGCCACAGGACCAAAATAGCATTCCAATTTCAGACATACTCTGTGGCTTTGACATTATTGCTTATGTTTCCAAAGTCCCACTCACAACTGCAGCAGAAATAAATGATAATGGTACATGATAACTAGATCTGTTCAGTCAGAAAAAAAAAGTACCAGTCAGATTCAATTTCCATGGACTGCTAGGATTTTTATGCCATTGAGAACAGTATCCATATGGCTGTAACACCATTTTTCCCTACTCTCAGGTAGAAGTTTCACAGAAAACACAATAAGGGAGAACTTGTTCAATCTTGCAATGTGTTATGTGCTAGAGGCCACCTGTTTTCAAGTCAACCCTTAGCTGAAGACAGTGAATCAATGTGCCTTATACCGTAGGACTGAGGCCTACATTTTAAAATCTTTAAGGGATACTTAACAGAGCTTTATCATCAGGATAGGATCAGTTTAACATCTGAATCTCCCAGGAGCCATACACATGATTTATCTGTCTGAAAGCTTGGAATCCCATCCAGCCTATGAAACAGAGCTTTGGAGAGGCCATACGACATATATCTTATTTTAAGGTTTGTAAAGTGCCCGTCACCAAGCTCTCAAATACTGAGCTTCAAAAGATCACTCAGAAAAAAAACTAAGAATCACATTTATCTAACCCAGCAGTATCAAATCCTCCTGGATCTCTATTAGACTGAAATAATCAAACTCTTTTGTGACAAAACCTTTTTTTCTGTTGTGAAACTATATCAAGTTTTTCATAGGTTTAGAAACTGCAGTTTTGGCCAAGGTACATAAGTGACCAAAAGAGCAATGAGGAGCTGTGTATACAAATATATTGCATTGTAGACCATTTTATCTGTTTGCATTAAGTTACTTATTACCTGAAAATACCGGCATGTACAGACTGGATCTAACTAAATCGTTTGACTATTTTTTTTTCTCAGTTTGCAGGTTATCTACTCATTGCAAAATTATCAAATATATTATGGAAGACCATACAGGACTACATCCCAAACAGCAAAAAGTCAAAATGAATGTCATATACATGTCTTCAGCTTCACATCCCTCGTTGTAAGAGAGGATGGGTATATCATTCACATTGTGCTGGTAAGGTAAAAAAGCCTGTCATTCAAAAGCAGACTTGAGACTGATATGGCTCACAGAACACTAATTTCAAAAAGTGTATTCACTGGCAACATTCTGAGTCACAATCACTCTTTATATCACTCTGTCCTGGTGGAATTTGAAAGAAGCAAATACAAAGATGGTCACACACTGCAGGAATAGAAATGTGTTCAGTTCACTGATTTGGTACTGTAGAGAGCTTTACCAAAGAATATGGTCAAGTATGTGGAACTGCTGAGATCTACATTTCCAAAGCTGGGCACGGCACCAAAAACAAGGAACCCACCTTCCAGAGCACATGCCCTCGATGAGCTGCCCCCATGCTGAGTGCCCAAAGCCTCCAGGTGCAGGACAGGCCACTATTGGTCAGCCTTAGATCTGAGGCTCCAAGGGGCATTGAGATCACATTTCCAAGATAGCCATATGCCAGATGCAAGATTATATTCTTTAGCAAAGCTGCAGCAATTCAGCAAAAATGCATGCAATTCCAAACATTTCAGCCTCAACAGACCTGTGTTTGTAGAACTTGGCGTCGCTGGAACATTTCCAGACAACTCCACTCCCATCTACTTTGCTCATCCCAGATCTCTGGATGGTACTACATCTCTGACACACAGGTACACACAAGATAGAAAGCACGTTGGAATGAAATTACGGCCCAAAGCTTCGGCAGCATGAATGACGGAGACAAATGATTAGATCAGACCTGAATTCAGCTGTGATGTTCAACAGGTCCTGGCTGACACGTTGTGCTGGGAAATGCTAATAGGCAGAGGCAGATGGAAGGGAGGGAGAAGAGGGAACTAGCAGACTCCCTAGTAAATTCGTCTGTGGTGAAGTCATGAACAAATCACTGAGGCTATCCCTGTTTGTGGCATATCTAGAGACACCTATAATAAGAGGATGTGAAAAAGGCTAATATAGAAGGAGTTTATGATTTATTTGGGGAGTAGTTATTTATAAATAAACAAACAGGCAAAGGGCCTTTTGGATGTGTTGAGCAGCTCTGCCTATCAAAATAAAAAGGAGCTTTGGATTCTTCCAACCGAGATTAAGAAAAATCTTTACGTTGAGCTGGGGTAAAGCATCTGTGCTCATCCCCAAGTCAACAAGGCACTTCACAACTCCCCTTAACTACCAGTTTTACAAGGAGAAGACATTGATGAAAACAAATGGTTTTCTGGTTGCACATCCCAAAAATGGAGCAAACTATGCAATCTTTAGTCAGGTGAGAGCATAGGCTTTAATTCTACACATCATGGTAGAATGTGGTGCAGTAAAAAAAAAAAAAAAAAAGCACTGATTTTTTTCTGAAACTACAGTCTAGATAAGATCAATAAGAGTAAAACATGATTAATTTTTTTTAATTTTAAAAGATGATGAGGTAACCCTGCCTCTTGCCTACTAGAAACAAAAAAGGCTGCATGTTACATTGCAGACATTATTTCATCTGACAAAAAGCTTTTTTGCTAGCCCACAAATACACAGAATGTCATGGAGAAGCAATTTGTTTGGCTTGTCAGAACTGGTAGTAAGGGACTGAAGAAAGGGGAATGACTTGTTAAGCAGTTGGTTTGCTTTTGTCATTGCAGGAAGAGAAGAATTGCCCAAGTCAGGGATATTTGCTGGTATGGCACAAGGACTTTGATAGTCAGTTGGTAATACATTTACCAGCTATCTAGTTTTCCCAGAAGTGTCTTGACCTTAGGTGACTCATCTGTGTCCCAGGAGGATGACTAATCATTCTGATTTGTTTTACTGTGGCCTGCTAGCCATTTCAGCTCTGTTTACTTTGGTGCCAGCATAATATTTTATGCACAGAAAACTAGGTTCTGCAGAAAAAGAGTTATTTAAACTGGATTCAAAACTAAGAAGAATTCATCACCAAGCATCCACAAAATGAATTAAGTACAAAATGACACTCTGGGCAACATTTGGAAAAAAGCTGAAACTTTAAAGGGCATGCAGAGTTACAGGACAAGCTAATAGGCTAATTAAGCCTGAAGATAGTTGATAATTGTAGGCATCTTCCAATTAAATTGCAAAATCCTGAGGACTGCATGTAACCTACAAAAAAAACCCACATGATTATTTTTTTACAAGGAAGCAGTGGAGCACTGTGTTATGGGAAACAGTCTCAATCCCATTAAATTAATAGGTCTTGGTGTTGAATATACTAGAAACCACACTGTAGAATCAAGAAAAGAAAAGAAAAAAGAAAAGAAAAAAGAAAAGAAAAGAAAAGAAAAGAAAAGAAAAGAAAAGAAAAGAAAAGAAAAGAAAAGAAAAGAAAAGAAAAGAAAAGAAAAGAAAAGAAAAGAAAAGAAAAGAAAAGAAAAGAAAAGAAAAGAAAAGAAAAGAAAAGAAAAGAAAAGAAAAGAAAAGAAAAGAAAAGAAAAGAAAAGAAAAGAAAAGAAAAGAAAAAAAGAAAAGAAAAGAAAAGAAAAGAAAAGAAAAGAAAAGAAAAGAAAAGAAAAGAAAAGAAAAGAAAAGAAAAGAAAAGAAAAGAAAAGAAAAGAAAAGAAAAGAAAAGAAAAGAAAAGAAAAGAAAAGAAAAGAAAAGAAAAGAAAAGAAAAGAAAAGAAAAGAAAAGAAAAGAAAAAAGAAAGAAAGAAAAAGAAAAAAAATGGAAAAAGACAGCTCATAGTTTGGAGCGCATGGGCCCAAATGGCTTAGTCTGGGCCAAAACCTTGTCTTAAATGAAGCTCTACTCCAAAACAACATAGTTTGGGATGGGCATCACTGCCCATATGTTCTTTTCTTGTGACACTGTTATCACCTGCAAGCAGCAATCAAGGAAACTGTTCTGTTCATGAGAATAAAGTAGACTAATCTGAGGACTCAGCAAAGCATGAAAAATAAGGAGGACAGCACAGCTGATAAAGGGCAATTTCAGAAGCCATCTAAAATTCACATGCTCAGATACACCATCAGTACCTCACTAGCTACAATAGTTTGGCTATTCTTACTAGTATTGCACTTGAGGTTCCACTCTGTATCTTACTGATTTCCACATAAATTGTGCTCATTTTATTTTATTTTGTTTGCTTTGGAAGCTCAGCTTGGGATCTTAGAACCACTCTGGCAACTTTCATTCTCCATCTCAACCCATAATAATAGTTTGTGGGACAAATAAAGACATTGATTACATCTCTGCACTGGACTACCATACTGCCAGGTTTCCTGCCCCAGAATTTTGTCTCGAAATGGAAAGGAGATGATTTTCCTTGCCCAGAACTCCTCTACTGCCCAGTCTCAATACGTGCACAAGTTGTTATTCTGAACTGGCTCTGAGCCCAAGGCAAAGGAGTAATAGAGTGTACTCAACTCCCTTTCTGGTCCACCAGGATGAGAAGGCTTGGGGGAAGAGGAACAGTGGGAAAGGGGCAGGAAAGAGCTTCAGGTCTCAGGTACAGTTGGAAGGTGAGTGGGAGAGGGCTAGGGAGGCCTGTGGAGCAGAAAAATTTGAAGGTCAACATGGGTAGTTTCTGCTGAGGCAATTCCAACTTGTAATGGTATGGGAGTGGGCGCATAAGCACAAGTCTGTCCAGCCGAGTCCTTTCACATATCACTGTGAAGCCCCTTCACATACCACATCTGACTCTTTCTTCTCAGCATCCTGTCAGAAACGTGGCAGTTGAGTGCCTCAACACCTGTATGCTATGCTGCCAGGAACACCCAAGCAATCTCAGGCCAACACTTGTGTAACTGAATGAGAATTTGCATGGACTTCTGTAGAAGCTGCACAAAACAGCACTGAATACCACACTCTTCCCCAGAGCCGGGCTTTGAACAGTTAATGTAGAACTAATAAGTAGTTGAAATGCCATAGTCATGAAAATCAGCAGGTTTACAATAAAAAGATGAGATATACTTGATAACGGGCATCACTTCTCAGAGAAGCGCAAGCTCATCCAATACTGAAAATTCCTTCCAGCTGGTGGGAGGTGTGCAAATACCACACACACAGATGGGCACAGCACAAGCTTTCTAACAGTGATTGCTCTGGGTAGCCATGAATTTTAAATACAAGGTACTGTGGAGGTAACTCTACTTACTGTGGGACCAACTCTTCTGCTCCCTATGAACATATCAGCCAGACGTTCCCTCAAAGCTGTCTGAGTAGTTCTTTCAGGCTGCTCTCTGAATTTGTCCTAGAGAAGAATTGGGGACACAAATCTTACTCAAAAATTGGAACAATAAAGAGTAATAGCACCAAATCCTTATCCTAACCTCAAGCCAAAGATTTTTATTTTCTTTTGTACTTGTTTCTTTGAGGTCTGCAAGGAATTTCTTACCTTTTTTTTTTTTTCCCCTGTTCATTTTTCTGTGCCTCTGCACTTTCTGTTTCTGGCTGACAGCTACTAACACACTTTTAGACAGGCTTCCTTCCTCATCCTACCTCTTATTTTTGGCCAAAATACCAGCAAGAATTTTCAAGCCCAACAAATTCCGAACAAGAGTTTTTTCTCATACTGATCAACACTTCATGTTGTTCCTGAAATCAAGATTTTACACAATGTTTGTTGATATTTGCATTGTCAAAATAAAAGGTAAAAGAAATTTTTCTTAGCATATTTCTTGTTTATAAATTAATATTAAAGAGAATAACAAATTGCTTATATAAAGAATGTGCCCCAAATTTGTAATCTTACATTCATTTCTGAGAACTGGGTTGCTTATAGTGGCTTTCATGGGGGAAAAAAAAAAAAAAGTAATGATGCAAACAAATGTCTACCAGTTGTGCATTAGAAACACTCCTTTTATTATACTAAACTTTGTATTATTAGTAATGTTTCTAATACACATCTTCAGCCACTGATAATATTTTTTATTTTCTCAAATCACTCTCATGAAATGGTCTGTTCAAGTGGATCTGTCATTGTGGTTTCCTGGATTTCTTCATCCTCGTCGGAAAGCTTGTAAATTCCCATGCCTGATAGTAAGCTAAGGAAGGAAATAAAAAATAGTAAATACCACTTCAGTGGTGTAAGCCCTTTTCTGCTCTTTTTTGGCTGAGAGTACATTTTAGGAGATTATTATTGACTTTTACACAAACTTCAAAACAGTTCCAGCTGGGGGTCCATCTGTATTTCCATTTTGCGCCCTCAGTTAAATTCCCTTCCACCAAATCGGTCTTTCCTAAAGAAGTGTACTGGTAGACTTAATGTTTGGCTGAACTAAGTGGGTCTGAGCTGCCAGTTTATTTTACAGGAGTACTAGATGATATCAATACAATAAATGGATGAAGCAACAGGAAGGAAAATCACTCTTTAATATCATATTACTTCCTGCAGCTACAGAACACGATGTGTGAAAGAAAGAATAAAGTAAATCAGGTGTTCTGTTTCTATATGCAGTGGCTGGATACTTAACATATGCTACTTTTTTCTTTTTTGTTTTGTTTTTGTCATCAATGTTTTAAACTCTGAAAACTAAATGCATATAGAATATTTTTACTACACAAAGGAAATGACTGTACATCAGGAGTACCGGAGTGCTGAATGCATTCTCATGTTATACACTCTTCTTGCACTCAGATCGCGTACTAAAATTACTCGTGCTGCTTACTGTTTTTATTGTTGCAAATGAAATCAGAATGCACACTGGACAGCACACTCGTGGAGAGCACAAAATACGTGACAAAGACTATTAATTACTAAGTTTAGTTCTACTTTTCTTAAAGCACCTAAGTGTCTCATAGGCTGTAAACAATCCCATGGCTTCTGGAGAACATGCATAACAGTGGAAGGATCATGCCCTCTGAACAGAAGATCCCAGTTTTTGCTGCAGTCATTCCAAGAGAAGACGTAAGAAGAAGAAATTCTGATCAGCATAATGTTGTTAGAGGAATATTGACACTGAGTTGACCCGCAAACAGCACTCAGAGTTGATGAAGAGATTTAAATGGTGCATTCTGGTGAGGGGTTCAAAAGTCAGAAGTCATAACCCAAAATAATTGTGTATACCGGAAATTCAAACTATTTCACTCAGGGTCAGAATAATGAACTCATGGAATTAGTTGCCAAGTAAGAACATGGAAACAAGCACTGCAGCCTAAGTGGCTTGGAGACATCTTGGCACTTTTATGGAGAGAGAAGGGATTAAAGGATATAGTGACAAAACAGAAAACTGGGGGTTAAGATAAACTTAAGGGGGGACAAGCCTGTGAGGTCAAGTGGATTTTCCTCTCCAGACATTTCTTTTATGTCATTCTTCCCCAAGACATCATGTCAGATTGAATAAACAATCACTAAAGCTTAGATGAGGAATGGACTTCTACTGGATTGTAACAGGGATGAAGAAGCTCGATCTTTTCCTCTGCTCCATAATAAAAGTAACTGCTAACAAACAAGAATTGACTTCTTTATCTTTGTACAATGCCATGCATTTGACCCACTCAATCTAATGTAGCACATAGGGTTTTCTCATATCAGCCTCTTCCTGTAACCTTATCTTCTCCAGTCCCTTCAGAATATCACAACTAACCAGATTAAAAATAAATAAATAAATAAAATAAACTGAAATGGCTTAATGTCAGAACACAATACAGCTGTCTAATGTCCATTTCATTGGCAACACACTTCTTCAAGACAAGTAGTATTTCTATACTACTCAAGCCATTTGCAGTATTTAGCATGTGTACATCATATGCAATTGCAGGAAGCATACAGAGTTATTGAATCACTGTTTCAAGTGATGAAGAACCAAGAAAGAAACTATTTTAGACATTTTTACCCTGCAGTCTTTCTGGGAGAAAACTTCTTAAGAGGTTGCATCAAATATAAAATCATTTCAATTAGAAGCTACATGTGTAAAAAATGTGTAAAATGGGGTGCATTTTTAACTTGTTAGATATTAAAGCATGACTGTAGTAAAAGTTCTTACTACTTGACTGTTCCTACAAGTAAATTAATTCTTCTACATTTTAGCTGCTTTCCTCTGCCTCTTGCATGAGTTGACACAAGCTCCAACTGTTGAGGCATATAGACTTCTCCATACAGCTTTTGCTGACCAGTCCCTAGGATGTGTGGGATACTCAAATATTCTGAAACGCTATCTCACTGCATCATGCTATGCCCTAGTCTGTTGAGTTGGGCTCTAGTTTCTTGGCCTCCAATGTTCCTGCAAAAATAAGATCCAAGAAGGAGAGTAGCTAGATTACAACAGGGCTGACACATCGTAGAATTATGAGTACACTTATAAAACTACCTGGGAACTTCTTTTTTCTCACCAGTATAAACCAAAACACATCTTCCAGAGAGAAATCCACCTAGGGACCTAACCAGCCCTTTCTGTTCCAAAAGATGTCAGGGGGATTCCTTTGCTGATAATCTGTGAAACACAGCTGTATCTCTGCAGACTCAATAAATGCTCTGCTGGGTTATCTCCAAATCTTGCTTGCTGACAGGCTTTCCCACAGACAGAGGAACTGAATAGATTTTGTACCTTTCTAATGCTGAGAAAAGTCCCTGGAGCATGCTCGATACGTGGCAGCGGCCTGTCAGGCCAGACGGACAAATATTCTTCAGGCAGTGCAGGAGCTCGAGTGGGAGCTGATTCAGATCAGGAGTGAGTCAAAGCAAGAAAGCACAGGGCCAGCTTGCACTTAGGCTAGGGAATTTGTCCTGAGATAAGAAAGAAAAATTTTGATAGTTTTCTGAATCGCAGGGGGGTCTAAACAGAGCAAAGCTTTGAACTTGGAGCATTGCAACAATTTTACCAGAGGTCCAGCATTTTCGCAAAAGGCATGAAAAAGATCGTGTCTTACGCTCTTTGCATAGAAACCAGCTTTGTCAGCTCAGATCCTAGGATGTGGCACTAAAGAACATTCCTCTGACTGCCCACAGAGACAGCTCTGTAACAGCGTTTTCCCAAAGCCCTTAAGCTTTCAGTTACCACTAAAAACTGATGTCAAAATCTTTGCAGACTGTCTTATTGAAACAGGCAAATATCTGTTTGTTTTTCCTCTCTCATCTTCTTAAAAACATACTAGAATCACACTTCCTTAAAACATCCCTGAGCTGCCCTAGAATTTCAGCTAACCTACATTTGTTTCTAACCAGTATCAGTCTGATACCCCCGACCTATCTCTGAACCCCATAATACTATATAAACTGCCTCCCAAACTTACCTGTGTTGCAAGTAATACAGAAACTTAATTTTGGGGGACTGATAAAAAGAAAATTCAAACAGTTATAACCTTTTGCCCCATTTAACCTTACAGCATTAAACCATTTTATCAAATCTGAATTTTGGTTTATTAAACCTTATTTGGCTTCTCATTTAATCTGCAACTAATAACTTTTAGTATTCTGAAATCTTAGGGCATCAAAACTCCCTCTAAATTGAAAAGAACAATTAATTATAGCTCAGAATTCAATTATAAGCCATGCATTTGGTTACAAAATTTTGTATTCCGAGACAAGTTATACAGACAGAAAAACATTTGTTGATGACTACTTCCTAAAAGCAGACTCAAGACATAGTTCACCTTTCTAGAAATCCACACTCCTGATTCTATAAAAATTTATACACAGAGATCCAGTAGGAATTCAACGAGGAGAAGAAGGCAAAGTAAGATTTTAATCTCCTTCCCCCCCTCCCTCCATTAGTGTAATTAGGTGCAGCACCGTGGTCACAGACCCCACATAGCCCACGGACATCTGACAGCCCTAAGGCCGGCATAAGAGCAACACTCGCAGGACCACAGCTCATGCTCCACACTCACGTTCACGCACGCAGTCAGCCCAGCAGACTGCACGAGATTTCTTGTGCCGGGACAGTCACGCAGGCAGCATCTGCATAGGGCTCGGCGCAGTGCCTTCAAGCAGAAATGTGGGTCTTTTAAGTGTTCGCTCTGATTTTACATGATGCATTTGGTGTCTTATTGCTGCATAGGTTCCCTCTTACCCACATTGTTTTGCCATTTTGGTCCACTGCTTTGAGTGCCCTATAGAGGTCTGCCTTTAATGAAACAACATGCATGAGCATTTGTCAACCTACAAGATCAGCGCTCAGGCAAACCAAGTTGCTATCCTCTCTGAATCTTCCCATACCATTGCTGTGTTAAGAGATTTGTAACAAAAGATCTGAAGCTCATTATTCAATAATGGGTGTCATTCAGATTTCGAAATCAATCTGGCTCTGTTAATTACATGTCAAGGATCCTTTTTTCTCTTTTTCCAACAGAAAAATAAGGTGCTGCCACTGGCAGTCTGCCTGAAAGGTTCAAACGTCAGGGCAGTAATTTTGAATGGAATGGATTTGACTCAACTGATGTGAGAATGAAAATAGCTATTAGTGGTTCCCTGACAAGTTGATGTGTCAGGGAGAAGCTTAGAAATGCTTTCACCCTCCTGCCTGTGAGAACTTGGCTCTGTCCTGAATGCTACAGTGTAAAATGCACCAGGAGAATAAAAAACTGGCCTGAAATCTCCACGGCTTTTCCCAGGGAGAGGAGTACTCAGGAAGAAGTACGTGAGCATATCGTGGCCTCACCTTTGCCAAGTGCTAAATTTAATGCACAGAGGTGCTGAGTGTGGTGGGCACAGCCAGTAGGACATGATGCTCCTGTGTCAGGAAGGAAGCCTGGAGAGGGCAGTTCTGCGATTATGACAGAAAACAGCAATTTAGATATAGTCACTGCAAAAAGCACGGGGGCAGGACAGGGCTCAGATCAAGCTTCCATTAAGTGATTTGCCCACTGTAAGAACACACAACAGCATCTCAAGCTTCTGACAAGCCAAGCTGTATACCCGAGTTCAGTACCTCACTGATAATTTAATGCACCTTCGATATTTATCATTTACTTAGCTTTTAACCGCTCTTTCTTGTCCAGGTTATAGAGAAAGATATCTCAAACACAGGATTGATTCTGCATTGGACAGTTAACACCATTGCTGGTTTGCTTCTGGCTATCAGCCCAGGTCTGAAGATGGCACTGCTTCTTAACCCTCTTGAGGGTTCAGCAACACACCAGGCAAGCAGGCAAGCAAGCAAGCCAGATAGAAACTTTGAATGCTGCAAGTAGGCAGGGACCAAAGAGACGGGTTTACGTCGCTGGATGTTATTTAGCCCAGACAATTCAATATCATACAACTTCAAGTCACATAGCTTCTCTTATACAAAGAAAGAGCATCCAGTATCCCATGGTATTTCACTGTAATAGCATTAAAGAAAAGTACAGCAGAGAACGTATCCCCAGGGAGCCAATTCCCCTCTTGAACACGTTTACCTTTTTCAGAATCTCTTTTACCTGAAGATTTTATGAGGACAACATGTAACTTGACCAGCCTTCCAAGAGGCCAAGATTTGCCACATGTCAGCTGGCCGCTTCTGATGAGCAGGGGCAAGGGGTGAGGGAGCTGTTCTCCACACTCACTCCTCTGCTACAGTGGGCAAACAGCCTCTGGAGACTTCCTAGTGGAAACCTCCAGTCAGGTACAGCAGGATCACAGGGGCAACGCTGTCTTGCCTCTTTCAACCTCACCTCCTCTATTGTAAAATAAGACCCATCCTGACTTTCACTGTGAAGCACTTTAAGAGCTACAACATAGAAAAGGTAAATAATAAATGGTAAATTTAATAAGGATGGCCTTATTAAATGAGAATTCAAGGAAAAGGTGAAACCAGGGCTATAGAGATAGATGAAATGACTTTAAAATTCTTGGAGGATGCCCCAAGAGAGGGATATTTGAAATAAGAGGCTCTGTTTTCTCTCCCTCCTCCCCTAAGGGAAAATGGCATCAGGAGGTAGGAAAGATGCTGATTCCTCTTCGGACCTGCATGTCTTCACCATAGTGAGTGGCAACTAAATATTCGTGAATTACAAGTAAACTGAGACAGGTATGCCTCACTAAACACAGTGAGGGCATTCTCTCTGGCCATTTTGTTAGCCCCTTCCAATTTCCTTAGTACTATCACTCACAGACTGCCTGAGATCTTCAAATAAGCAGCTCTGAAAAGCACCACAAAAATAAAAATAGGACATTTAAATAGTTTAAAGGTTTCCTGGGAAGAATATCTAGCTGCATAAGACCAGCTCACGTAGCCATAAATGTCACATGTATAAAGAAGGTTCTTTAAACATTGAAAGACTGTGTCCTGTCTTCCTCCATTATGCATTTTACTGACCTTTTATGGCTGTCTTCCTCTCTTTAGATTTATCTGTCTTCTATCTCCTCTTCTCAAAAATTCTTTCCCCTATCAATTTTTTCAGTTCTCCTGCCATATCTCAAGACTTCTGCCATGCTCTAGCCAAGCTGTCACACTGACCTGACTTCTCTGAAGGCGCTGCCTGCAGCTAGTTCTGTGCAGAAAAGCCACCAGCCTGGCAGAGCAGCAGGGAAGGTTCAATTAAAGGCAGCACAGAAAACATGCTTCATGTGCGACCTCTCTCCTGCTCTCCAGTGACATATCAGCCTCCTTGATCATTCCCAGAGATAACAGCAAAAACAACAAATGACACAAGAGAAAAAGACTTGTCAAAATAGATGATGACCTGTGCCACCAATTTCCCTATTTAAGGGATCTTTTTGTTTCCTACTGGCACTTATTTTCTGCTAGGGACACACCAAGGCTCAGAATTCTCAATCTGTTTCTGTTGTCAGGCCAGAGATCTCGCTTTCAACTTTCATTTCTGTGATAGAATACAAGATTAAACACAAAAAAGTAATGACCAAAATAATTTTTTCACCAGAAAAGACAAAAATTGCTGTTGAGTTCTTCCATTATGAGATCTTTGATTTACACCTCTTCCTCCCCAGATGTATTTTTGCTTGTCTCATTTGAGTGTCTTCAGACTTTCCTAGGTTCTTCTTTCTTCTGCTGCTCATATTTTTTATTTTTTGCAGACACAACCATAAGTACACAAGGAGAGCGCCGTAACACTGTCCCCATAAAGATGAAAGACCTGGAAAAGTAATATGTTCAACACCTTTCCACCAGTCTAAAGAACTTGAGAAAGTGAGGAGAGAGGATTCTCCGTCAATGCATATTGGTTGCAGTACAAGGAAAAATCCCCTAATGGCTGCCAACCTTTAGGCTTACTTGGTTACAGGGTCATGCCACTACTATCCCAGTATTGTCTGGATTAAATCCCAGGTAAAATGGTCAGAGTTCTTCTGCACCTTTACACGGTCTTACCCACCCAAAGAGGAGTCTCTGTCTGCTAATCCATAACAGATTCCTTGTATTTGCCTCTGTACAGACAGTCCTAAGAAAGCCATTATAGAAACAGTGTTCTAGATTTCTTAAACAAACAGTATACATTGGAATAGCTACTGCCAAGGACTAAAATAAAGCCTAAGTGATTTTTTCCAGGCACTCAATAATAGAGTATTTTTTTCATCTAACAGCCTTTCATGTGATGCTTTTATATAAAAATGTTTACAGGAAACAGCGAGATTTCTTTTTATTCTTCAGGTTGCATTTACACCCATAAAATGCAAATGTTGAGTGAAGTCGTCAGACTACCTGACACTTAAAAAAACTCATCTCAGCATCCTGCTCAAGATCAAATGGTGGCTCCCAGCAGCTAAACGGATGTTTCGAACATTGGATAACTGATATTCTTCCTGACCTCCAACTGCCGCTTTTAATGGGGAGTTACACAGAGAATCTCTATTAGCAAAGACTATGGGCATTAGAGGGATCAAACAAAGGTGGTTTCCATTTGCACTTGCACAAGATAATGTCCGAGCCTTCACCTTTTTGCAGAATTTTTAAACTTGAAATGAAGACTGGGGACTGTCACAGAGGCAAAACAAGCCAAGGAACGCACAGTCCTGCAGCACACCAGAGCCCATGTGCTTTCTACCAGACCTGTAAGAAAGCTGGCAACAGCTCCTGGGGAATGCCAGCCAAAATCCAGAATTCCACTTCTGCAAGGAGCTTTCCAAATATATTAAAATCTTTCCAGTCATCAGAGAACTTTCAGGATTCTTACTCGCATCTGAACAGTTCCATAATGATGTAATAATGTCTGTTGCATTTGGTTTTCCCTTTTTCTCATCCTTTCTCCAAAGTTTTAGAAGGGGTGCTTTTCCACAAAAATGAGAATCAAAAAGCCAGAAGGTCTCAAAACTAGTTTGCAAGCAATGCCTTCACCAGCAGTGGCACACGCAGAGGGATGCACATGGAGCCTGTGGAGTTCCCAAAGCTGATTTCAGAGGATGTTTGGCTGGTGAGGCCTACACTTTCTGTGGTAGAGGCTTAGGTTTCCTCCTGTGCTGGGCAAAGCACAGCAGGAGGCCCTCCAGCTGTCTGGGAGTGACTGATAAGAAAGCAGCCAAGCTTTCCTAAAAAGCAGCCTTCCTAAAAAGAACCTATCCTTTTCCTCTTTCATTCCTGGTGGAGAGGTCTCTCCCTCCACCTTTCCTTGCATATGCAGCTTTTTTAAACGAGTGATTTTACCACATTCTTCTTTCCTCTTTTGTTAAAGAAAAATGGGCAACTCTTCAGCACACCGAGATTACCTGTGACAGCCGTGAACAAGAACAACACGGGATGTGCTGTGTTACTTGGCCAACAGATGGGAAGGCTACGCGCCCTCGGGCTACACTGGCTGCCCAGGGTGTGCTGTGAGCATCCATTTTCCCTCGTGGTTACAGTGCTGGCAGCCGCAACGCCACAGCTCGCTGTGCCAGGGACACCGGGATACTTACAGGGGTACCCCGGGGCAGTGTGCGTACCGGTTCTGTGACACGATGCAAGCTAAAAACTTCTGGACAGGAACAACCTGCTGGGGCAGGAATTTCTGACGTTCCCACTGCTCTTGGAGGAAATCAATCAACAAGCTCCACTTTGGGCACAAAGATGTTGCAGGCTCTCTTCATGTCTGTTCACTCATTGCCAAGTTCAGGAAGAGCAGCTGCTGCTAAAGAAAAGGGACTTCATATTTTGTGCTGTTCCTTGACACATTTTTTTCTCCTAAGGCCTTATCCCAGTTACTCTGGAAGTAAAATGGCAGTTAAGAAATGCTGGCAGTTAGGAGACCTTTTGCTGAAGGGCTGCTCTGTTTCTTAGTGTAAATAGTCAGAATATTTCATGTTTACCATCAGAGTGGCACTTGGACACAACAGCTACATTTTCAGCCTTGCAATTGTGAGGGGAGACATCACACGACTGGGCAGAGGTGACTTGGTAGAGGGAAAGCTGGGGTACCTGCACGCCTGCCTCCCTGAGCATAGCCAGGGAAAATGTAAGGTTTTGGCAGCTGGGTCAGAGTCTGGTTCTTTTGCATAACAAAGCCAATTGATCAGGAGTATGAAGTAACAGACACTTAAAATTGTCAGGGTTTTTCCAAGGAAAATGCTGCTCATTTAAAATGTCTTGTTCCAAACTTTCCCCAGGTCAGAAACCAGTGGAGTCAGGACCAAGCCTGGATTCCTGCTCCAAAGGCTGGTGATCCTAAAAATTGAAGTCCAAAATCCAATTAAAAAACACCAACAATAAAATTTGCTACAAACCAGAAACTCTGTTTTCCACCACTCTGGAATATATTTCATTGAATGCAAAAATGAGAATCTTGGCAACGACAGCAGAATTTTATCACTTAAATTTTCCAGAGGAGTCCTGTAATATTTATTACCTGCACAAGATGAGCATAATGGAATTCATTCTAATGTTTCATCCAGAAGAGAGTTCATGAGAAAGTAAGAACTTGTTTTTTAATGAGTAGAACCTAAGGAAACGTGATTGATACTTAGCCAATTCGACTTTTTTAGAAGTTTATCCATTTGCAATCATTCAGACTTCATTTCCTCACACTTGGGACACACACCTGACAATCTGACTACACAACCATACTGTACTTTGAAGGAAGGGTGAGTCTGCAGCCAGACAAACAAATTGCTTCAGCTCTCATCTCTGTTTCTGGCATTTTTGTCTTTCTTCAAGAAACAAGTTGGATAAAAGCAAATCTCTTGAGGGGAAAAACATGTTTCCATTTAGTGCGGGACCATCACTTTATCCATTCTCAGTCTGGGAAATGAGTAGTGTTGAGCTCTAGGATTAGAAAAGGAATGCACAAATGTTAAACTAGCTGATGGGCAGCGTTTCTATGAGAAGGCAGGAAAAGTACCACAGTGCAAAAAATGACCTCTGCAGCCCGCACCAGGTGTAATGCTTGGGGTTTTCAGAGAAGTACATCTTAGGTGTACAACAGGAAAATCACCATTCCGTTTGAAATAATTCCCAAGAAAATGACAACATTCTTAGGGCTGCAAGTGCCATTAAGGAAAGGAGGAGTACCATGGGTTACAGGGGCGATACACAGAAGCCAGGCAGCGGAGTTGTCTGGATTCAGGAAGGCACTGCCATATGTAGTCACTGTATCTTGCTCGCCCTCTTGAAACCAGCTCCCATTCCCAGCTAGAAATAGATCTGTGGGATGTGAGAAGGGAAGGAGCAAGCAGAAAAGGAGAAATTACCCTTACTTGCCCCAGATGTAAGCCTGCAGCCTGTGGCAGCTTTGTCTGCAGGCGCAAGTAGGCAGCAGGGGCTGTGAAGCAATAAGATACAGACTACCTGATGACACAGCAGAGATTAAAAATAACACTGCTGATCGGAAAATATCAGTGTCCACTATGCAGGTCACACACTTGGGGCTATCTGAAAAAAGCTTCGGAAGGGTCTAGACCATGAAAGCAGGATAGCAACATCAGCTAACTTGGGAGAACAGACAATTCCCAGGTTTATTCAGGCATCCTGAGGGTGCCCTGAAACTGCCTGCTATGTCAGAGCTGTGAAGGGAGAAAACACAGAGGTCTCCGACACATGCGTTTGTACAGGCAGTTAGACCTCATTAAGGTGTTCAACATTGCATTTCAGATTTGAGGTACTCAGGAGAGCCAGAGTGGAGTGTTCAGGACCAAAATTGTTCCAGAACTTGGGCATGGAAGTGGCTGAAGGAAAAGCTGCTTCTACACAATCAAAAAAAAAAGAAGAAAAAAAAAAAAAAAAAGAGGTTTAGGAAATATCTTGTTATTTTGCATGTACTGAATAATGGGTAATTTCACAACTTTCAATGCCCATACTTAGGAGAAACTTTTACAAACCAAATTCAATGAGGTCTGCTCAAGGGACTGTCTTGCAACACTGGAACATGCAATATCCACAGGTATTGCAACATCTAATTGCAAAACCAAGACTGTTTTCCTCCAAACCTCCTCATGCCCTCCTTTCAGCCAACAGTGACAGTGTTACACAGGGCTAGTTTTCTTTTTGGTTAGTGAGTTGTATCAGCTCAATAAATGTCTGACAGTCGCTCAGCACATCCAACTCGAGGGAAATGGCAGAATTGCAAGGCCAGGGGCTAAGAAGGGGAGTAAGACTTCTCCTGTCGGTAATATTGGGCTATTAACAGAGCAACTTCTGAGACTGCAGCATTACTTGCAAACTGCTCAGTTGTCCCCTGGGTTACAGGAGAGAGTTCTGCATGTCAGTACTGTGCCCAGAAGCTACAGCACTGACAGGAAAGCTGTGCTGCACTCCCACCACTGGCACTGTGGCCACAGTTACAAAGACCAGGGGGATGCAAAGTTTAATGAACATATATTGGACTAGGTGATCTTGGAAGTCTCTTCCAACCTAGATGATTCTGTGATTGTTATATATTGGTCTGGAAAATGCAATTGTCTGTGAGTGACAAACTAACAGAAGGAGCTTTTTAACACACCAGTTCAGAGAAGAAGCACAGCCGTTCATGACTACTGACCAAAGAACAGTGCGTATCTTGAAATAACTTAGTACAAATACCTGGTACCTATTCCCATGTTCCTATGTGGTCCTTATGCCCTGATCTCCTTTTCCATGCACACTCCCAATTTTTCCTCTACATACCGTAGCCAACTTCTACCTCTTCCTCCACTTTCCATGTCAGGATCACTGTAAATGGAGTAACACTGGCTGTTACAGACAGACAAAATATGGTACAGAAACAGTTCAGGTAAAAAGGTGAGCTGAACTACCCAGATGGTCATCAGAGAAAAACAGCGCCTTCCAGCAGAGTTCAGTGAGACCCAGCTGAAAGTTGAAGGGCTCTGGAGGACCCCCTGAGGCCATGGCTCAGCTACCTGTCCATGCAGTCACAGACGGAGGGCTCCTGTTCCCTCATGCTGTTATTCTCCTTCCCGCTGTGTCTCTGGGTGCTATCTGTGCAGCCCAGCCCCTCCTGCGGCAGGGGCCCTGCTGATTATCCAGGTTGGCTCATTGTCACGGCAGACAATTTAGCTTCAGTTCCTCAGTCTTACAAACTAAGCAGGTTGAGCAAGCAGTGGCGGTATGCCAGAGCTGGTGTAGGGAAAGCAGCGGGAGAACACAGTGGGTGACAGGAAGATGGAAGGAGCAGGACTGCTCCCTCTCACTTGATAAACTGAGCAACATCTTCAAACCTTACATGACTTCTGCTGATGGAGCAGCGAGTCAAGGGGGCTCAGCCCCAGCGATGCTTCCACTGAAGTGCTGGGAGCACCCCTCACCACCAAGGCTTCACATGTGGGAGAAGGATGGAGGCAGCAGGAGGGTGGGGGCAGCAGTACTGCACAGAAGGGACACTCTGAATGGAGGAAGACTGCAGCAAACACACAATAGCTAATAGACAGTGAGAAACCTGGCTTCGAATAGCACTAACAATATTTCAGGGACTGGACTGTTCACACAGCACTGGTGTTTACATTGACCTCGCGGGGTGACCTGTTCTGACAGTGCCAGCTTATTAATGAGTGGTTAATACACGCAGTAGATTTAAAATTCACATAGGCAGAAGTAACAGCTCTGGGTTTTAAGTGTCTATAAGCTTGATTGCAGTTTTGGAAATAAATGAAAAAAGTGTTTCGTTATGTCAGTGTGACAGAGCACCATAATAGGAGAGTGCTAGTTGCCCCTCTAAGCCTCTGTGACAAACAGGGACCATTTCTTATTCATCGTACTTAAAGCTCTCCTAATACTGCTCTTATTTTTTGCAACCCTGAAGCTACAGAATTTGCAACCCTGCCCCTCAAAGTGGCATCCTAAGACCAGGGGCAAAAAGCAACCACCCCAGCACCGAGCAGTGGCAAACATAATGGGGATACATTAGCTTTGGCTGACAAGCATGGACCAAAGGCAAAGCTGAGCTGGGCATCTGAGGCAGCAGAACTCTCAATCCCATGTTCCTCAACTCCTACTTGAGCAACAACAAACAAAACCATCCCAGATCTCAGATCAGCCTAGGTGTTTGTATCTTACTGCCTGCTGTGACACCAAATGAGTGCACTTGCTCAGAGCCTTCAACGTCAAATAGCCTGGAATTATTTGTAGGAATTACATCTCTTGATCGCCTCTAGGAGAATCATCTAAGCACCTCTCTGCAAGCAAATTTGCTTTGGAGGAAGGAGGCAGTTTCCCACATCCAAGGAAAAACATATTGCCATTAATATAGGCCACACGTGATATACGCACCATCTGAAAAAAACAAAAAACAAAACAAAAAAAAAAACACAAGGCAACAGGGCTGATCAGGAAGAAGGACAAGTCCTGCTGTTTGCAGCCCACAGCCATATTAGGTTCTAGATACCACAGACACCAAGTGAGTCTCTCCCCAGCCTCTCCCCTGTGCACAGGCCTCATCACACCAGGATAACCCCAGGGGGTGGCAGGTAGAGAGGGAGAGGCGACGACATGCAAAAGCTGAGTGGAAGGTGGCATACACCAGCCAGAGACTGTGGCGTACACTGTGACATTTACTCCTGCCTACAAGAAACCTGCCAAGTGCTGCACGCAGTCTGCTGTCTCCTTGGCTCTCCTCGGCACTCAGTCCAGGTGCATTACCTCTCCAGCCCTGGCACTGTCCCTGTCACACAGAAGTCACACTCGTCCCCCATGGTGTGCTAACACTGCGATAGCTCCCAGGAATTTGGGGGCAATGCAGTTCTGAGGAGGCAAAAGTAGGAAAAAGATAAGGCAGTGCATTTCTCACCCTCAGAGTGGAACAGCCTTTTATTTCAGTGCCATGAGCTCTTGGCAACCCCATCCCCTTCATAAATCTGCTTCCACAAAGCTAGAGCTAGAAGGCAGAAGGGACTGGGAGCGAGGGGGCTCATTGTGAGCTGCTGTCTCACAAGTGACTCTTCACATGGGCTTACCTAGACAGGTACCTACCTACCTCCTACAGGTACTTGTTTTTGCTGGCTTCTTATGAAGCAAAGGCAAAAGCTGTTGGAATCAAGCTGTAGACATATATATGATCTGTTAACTCTGGAGTTTCTGTGTTGCATGGCCTCTATTATCTACTGCCATCATCATCAGATGGTGGTTTGGCTGTTAACTTCAGAGGACATAAATGTAGTTCCAAAAAGAATATTGTGTGAAAAACACTCTTGATAATACAGCAGTGGGCACAAACCCATTCATTAAATAAAGTAATTAATAGTCACCTAACCTCTTCCCACTCACAAGCGAGTGATTAGATGCCAATTGTAGTGCTTATTGAAAATTACCATAGACAGAAGCGTATATCCTAAATGTCAGTAAATGTGGGCAAGCTCAGCCATGGCTACCCACTGGTGCCCAGGGGAGGACTCAGGGCAGCAGGAGGCAGAGGCTCTGGCTGAAGGAATTCCTACAAGAAGCTGTAGGAAACGGCTGTACCCTGGATACGCCTCTCTGCTCCCACCAACCACAGGAAGGACACAAACACTCCATGGATTTTATAGCCTGAAATGGTGGTTACGTTGGGAAAGCAGTGGTGGAGTCAGTTTGTGTATGTTTCCCAGGCCCTTCTGTGGAAGTTGGTGGTGAAAATTCCCACAAACAACAGGTCAGGATCCAGCCTCTCTCTTTATATCTCTGCATAACCCTGTCACTGGACACTCAGGCGCTCTCAAATAAGAGTGAGAGGAAAAGGTTACCGATCAATCAAGTATTTCCTTCAGCTGCAGTTCTTTTTCCTACAGGAAGCCCTGGCTTGTGTAAGCCACTCAAGAAGCAAACATCAAAGGACTCCTCTATCACTTAGATAGAGGAGTAATAGACTGTACTTGAACTCTACTCGGTGAAGTGAAACTTCTTAAGCTGAGAGCTGAAGTTAAATTTGTTATTCCTGGCAAACTGCCCAGGAGGAAATGGATCTAGGGCAGAAGTTTGTTTGTTAGATAGTAGAGAAAGATTGACACTTTTATAACATGCCACAAAAGCAGGGGAAGTAGAAAGAGTTGCTCAAACTACTGCTTGAGCTAAGATCTACTCTTAATGCTGTAGTGGTTATAAGACCTCTTTTTAGTAATTGGCAAATAATGGAAAGCAGAAAGTAGGAAGTACTCTGAGCAAAGATCCTGCCCATCAGGCCAGTTCAAAAGTAGAGGAGGTAAAATCCTTGTGTAGCATCAGCCACTTTAGGTCTTTGCATACAAGAGTTGTTACTTCAGAAACCGACTCGGATCAAAGATGCTCCTCCACCAAAGACACAAGGTACCGACTTGCTGGTCCTGTCCACACGCGGCACTTCAGAGCACTGTGTGCCCATAGCCTGCCACCCGCTCTGAAAGGAGTCATGCAAGGAGCTCTCAGGTGTTTGATAAAATACACTGCAGCACACAGCTGGGATCCCACTCCAGCACGCTCTCCTGGAGATCTGCTTGCCCACGTACCTAGAGGTACCTCATCACACAGACCCTCTCCCATCCGGTGTCTCCCAAAGGCTCAGTCAAGCTAAGCTCTAGAAAGCCAACAGAAAACCTGGACTTTGGGCAAGCAGCAAGAATGGTTTCACTGCACTGAAATTCTTTACTGTGTTTGTCAAAACAACCAACTGCACCTAGCTGTCAGCCACACCTCATGCAAAAACATCACGTGAACTTTGCCCAGTCATCTCCCAGGTGGAGCTCAACTAAGATGCCTTCTCCTAAATAGGAAATCTGCAGTTGCATTTTGATTTTTGAAGTAAAGAGGTTTACCTCTTTATTACCTATTAACAGGAAAAATATTTCATGCTAACATGCATTAACAGTAAAAATATTTCATGGTAACGTGCTATGTTGGGATCTCCTTTACCGTCTATAACTATGTTGTCTATAAGATGCATTAAGACAGAGAATTCAAACTGACAAAACCACACAAAAGCAAAGGCAGTGCATTCACCAAAGATACCAAAAGCCTTGATCTTTGCATTTTTTTAATATTTGTTTCCACTTCATTATGCCTGGAGTGTAGTTTAAAGAGCTGATTGTGTATAGATACAAGAACAACTCCAAGTACAAAGAAGTGTTACTGTGCACATTTAGTGATGCCTCAAACAAAGTTTATTGCACAGATTTTGCAATGTGGAGGAATTATAAATATTGTTATATCCTATTCCTTGGTGGTTTTTTTTCTTTATTATTATTATTATTATTTTATTTGGAAAGGCTTTGCCTGAAGGTTAAACAGTCCCCATGTAATCTATGAATGAAACAGAAAAACCTGCTTAGATATCAGGGCCCACACCTGCCACTCCTCCCAGGCTGCACAAACACTGACAGCTCCCAAAGCACATTTGCCACCAAATCCTTTCCTTCCATGTGGGCAAAACAGACAGATCCAACCACCAGGCCCTCCACAGACACAGAAAGCAGTTTTCAGTTGTTGGACCATGATCGCTGCTTACAGACAGTCCTTATCTTTCTGAAAACAAGCACTCCAAGCATACAGAGGCATCCTGTGAATGAAACGGAGGCCATGAGCTGCCAAACTGACCCACACTGGTTCTGCCATACGCCATAAGAGAGGCTACTTGAACGCTGTCCAAATACATTTCTTGACTGGGCCTTGGCAAGACTGTCTCTTAGGAAGGAAAGATTAATCAGCAGTAATCAGTATGCATTCATCCATGATTAAGTGCATTTGCTATTGAACAAATATAATAAAATAGCAAATAACTCATGAATGATATTTATATTATAAAAAGATAAGGGAGGAAAGAAGGGAAGGAAGGGAAGGAAGGGAGGAAGGAAGGAAGGGAGGAAAGAGAGAAAGAGAGAAAGAGAGAGAGAGAAAGAGAGAGAGAAAAGAGAAAGAGAAAGAAAGAAAAAGAGAGAGAGAAAGAGAGAGAAAGAGAGAGAGAAAGAGAAAGAAAGAGAGAGAAAGAGAGAAAGAAGAGAGAAAGAGAGAGAGAAGAGAGAGAAAGACAGACAGAAAGACAGACAGAAAGACAGAAAGACAGAAAGACAGAAAGACAGAAAGACAGAAAGACAGAAAGACAGACAGAAAGAAAGAAAGAAAGAAAGAAAGAAAGAAAGAAAGAAAGAAAGAAAGAAAGAAAGAAAGAAAACCCTAAAGAGAAGCAGGAGGAAAGCATGAAATCATGTTTTGGCTTCTTGCACAAGAACTACAGAATAAATCATATGCTGTTGATACATCGCTTTAAGATTCTCACCCAATAGCTGTTATGATCAAATCTATAGCAACTCCATATGTAAACAACAAGGAACGGGGCTGCTGGAAACTGTTTGGTTCTTCAAAGCCAAAATAACTATAAGCAGGTAACAACTTTACCTTTAAATTAACACTTTTAGCTAATTGGGCTGCCACTTTTCCAGCTGCAAATCACTAAAGCATTTGCCTCCTAAATTCAGGGAAAAAGTCTCCAGAGACCATGAGTCAGTGAATGAAAACTGGTTTGGGTCCCATGGCAAAGAAAGCACTTTGCATTCAAAAATAGATATATTTCTTGTGGGAAAAAACAGCCCAGCTCCTTCCTCTCCCATAGATAATGCAAAATGTCAGGCACCTCCCACCCTCCTGTCCCAGGAGATCAATAGTGTTGCAATGATTATTTTGTTTTGATTTGTGTTGTTTTTCCTTAAAGGTTAGCTCACTTCTAATTGCAAATTGTGACCCAACAGCCACCAAATCCAGCTCCCTGCTTATGGGAGGATGAGGCATGGGACAGCAGGGTGCCACTCGTGTTGAACTGCTACGGCTGCAGAAAGCAGCAGGCTTTGGACACTTGGAAGAGACAAAGCTGAGATGGGAAGGCCAGGCTGGGCGACGGGGAACGGCTGGGTGCAGGGAAGCGGGTAGTACCTGTGTCCAGTGCACAGCAGCAAGGGGCTCCAAAGGGACTGGGAGGGGATGGCATGCTGGGAAAACCTACCTGCACGCTTGTGTTTGCATTTACACAGCAACAAGCCTGTAGGATTCATCTCCTACACTGAGAGCACATCCTAAAGGTTGGGGGCTGTACAGAGGAGCAGTGTATGGTGCTGAACCTCAGAGATAACATTCAAAGTTATGGCATGTCCTACCATTTTAAGTCAAGGCTTGCAAGCAGCAGGTTCAGTGACTCCAGCATAAGGACGCCTGCAAGTTCCACGCCGTAGCAGCTCCAGGGGTGCAGCAGAGCCACAGCGCTTGCCTTCCAGCTGCTGCACAGGTGAGCCTGAGCCCTGCCAGAAAACTGCAGTCCCAGCACGGTCAAGCAGAGGATCTAAGACAGTCACACAGCATCGCTGCAACACCGCCGTGTCATGCCACAGCAGTGCAGCCTCATGTAAAACCACAGCTTATCTGGAGTCTTGGTAACTCGTGCCATTAATCCTCAGCCTTCTGGGGCCTCTCAGCTCTGCCCTCTCCACCTGTACTGCCGCGTTTGCAGGCAGCGGGGCCAGGCACGCGAGTGTAGAAAGATGTGAGGACGCTCCCTAGAAGTTCCTCTGCTCTATTGTTCTCATTTCACTGGATAATTTCTACATCATCTACATTCCATCTACATGGAAAAAATAAAATAAAATAGACTAAAACTCCCAGACAGGCAGTTAAACTGAACTCTAGGCTGTGTGCTACCACTACTGGCTAGGCTAAGTTCTCACAGCCCTAGGGGAGTTAGGAAAAGGGGGAGTAAATATCACAAGGGATGGCTTTGCTTACTCACATCATTGGCATAGGCACACTTGTTTACGTTGGATTGGCCTCATCTAAACTTTGCTGGAGGTTGACCATAATATTTACAAGCTAAAAGAACAATTATGTAGCTCAGAGCAGCTAAATGGAACAAAACAAAACCAGAGAGGCAGAAATCATGTCATTTGCAAAAGTCAGAAAAACAAACTGAGCCATCAGACCACACATCTTCCCCACTCTATATAAATTTACACCGTGGCACAATTTGTGCTGCTTTACTGCAGTATGGATGTTCTTTGAGTTTATAAACACTTATGGTGCTTATATTCTCCATGTTCTGATCTGTACCATATAAATTTATATGAAAGGATATTTCCTATGCCTCATCGGTTTGTTTACAGAGTCCACCTTTAAAAGACCAATAGTTTTTCCTCCGGGGCCTGTTTACAATCTGCACCTGTGATGCTTTCTTCAATTCGAATCTCATGGGCTGTATTTATTACATAACTGTTTTCCCTCTTTTAGACACTATTAATCATCCCTCTGCCAAGATCTTCTTCCCACACCAGGCTTTACTGTACATTCCTTGCATTTTCATACCATGATGTCAGTCCAGAGTTGGAACAAAGATAAGAATGGCTCATGATTTTCCTTCAAATGATCCCTTTTCTTCAAAGCTATATATAAAATAAAAACCTAATATCCACCATGGAATTCGGGGGGGGGGGCCAGGCCTGGGGATTTACGGTCCTCTCATATTCCGTATCCTTATTTCCTGAAAACTAAGAGAACATATGCAAAATGATTTTGGAAAAATGATTGTAGGAATACAGAGCACAGCAAGCACAGCATGGCTTTCTAATCAATGGTAAAGCAACTAGGCAAATATGTAAATTACATCTGCAAATGTTTTGAAAATAGTTTGTCAACTATGCTTGAAAAATTATGAAAATCTTTCACACTTCCGAATGTTTGGAAAAGTGAGACTGTTGCATACATTTAACACTTTTTTGCTATTGTGAATGATTTTTTATGTTTTAGAATAGCAAGAAGAAAGAATGCTGAGACAAGTTCCATTCATTTGCATGTTTCAGAGATAGGATGGACTCTGAATTTTTAATTATGAACTTCGCTTTATGAAAGCAAAAAAAAAGAAAAAACAACAATAATCTGGCAAATCACTGTTCTGGGGCAAACACTCATCCTACTGTGGTTTTCTTTGGCCTGAGTACCCCAAGTAGGTCGCTTCCAACTAAGTTATAACACTCACATTATAAAGTGTAAAGACTCCACATAACGTCATAGCAGCATATCAGAAGAGCAGTGCTGTAACATGCCTGGCTGTCAAATCTCAGCCTATAAAAATACCTAGGCAGCTCTGCTCTCTTGGAGCAAAGAAGAGAGCTGCTCAGGCAGAACAGTATTTGTTTTATTGACAGATTTTACTGTTATCTGTTATCCACCAGTGGGCTCCATTTGCAGTTTTCATCACAGAGTAATTGCTTATTAGAGACATTAGCAGGTTGTTTATTTGAAAACTATTATGCTAATAAGGAGCAATCATATTAGCAAGGTGTGCTCTGTACAACTTTATTTGTTTATCCTCAGGGACTAAACTTCTGAAAACCCATACCTTTTGTTCCATACTGAAGGATTTGAAAGTAAAACATCTGATATTTTTCTGTTTGAGAAATTCGTCCAATAATAATCAGTAGTTTTATTGCCATCGTAAATAACAGGAGCTGTCTCTGACAGGAAGATATTCCTAGCATTGAAGGCCATTCTGTACACAACCATTTACTTGCTAAGCAGCCTGGAAAAATTACGTTGTTGCTGTATTTGCATAATTTCTTATTATAAATGTTACCATAGTTATAATGTACCAACTTGAGCACATTATTAAGCCCAAAGGAAAGGAAGAAACTAATAGCAGCATAACATCTAAGGCTCCAGGAAAGCACCTGTTTCTCTTATCCTTTGAGCCTCAGGGGGTTTCTGACCTCAGACTCACCAACAAACTCCACTATGAAAGCCTAGATTGGGTTAGTTATATTTACACATCCCAAGATGGCTAACAAACCAAGAAATGCTCACAGCACATTTGCAGTCTTGCAAGAAAATACATTCACCATTGGCACAGCTTAAAGTTTTTGCCATGCTGTTGCTGTTTATTATTTTATTGTGCTGGGGGTTTATTTGTACTGTACACAGCGTAACTTTCAGGCAAAAAAATAAGAAAACGGTCTTGCAACGGGTAGTGCCCACAAGCACAGCAGAGCTGCAGCAATTCCAACCTGACTGCATGCCAAAGCAGCTACACTTATTATTATTTATATTGCACTAGCACACAGATCCAAATTTGGGATCAGAGCCCAGTACTACTAGGCGTAATGTAAACACGTAGGTGAAGAGCCTCCTGACCTAAGCAACGCATAATCTAAAATGACAACAAAACACAGGAGAGAAAGAAAGAAAAGGAGAAAGAGGGAAAGAGCGAAAGAGAGAAAGAAAGCAAAATGCAGAGCAAGGGAAGAGAAGAAAGAGAGAACGTGTATGGGGACTAACCACACACCACTCGGCTCACCTCCTGCCTGCCTGTTAGCTTTGGCAGTAAGCGAGCGTAGGATGAGGTCTGGATTAAGTAATCAGACAAGTCCCTGTAAAAATGGAAACAGAATAGGCTGGATTTTGTTATGCAAACACATACACATTAAGCACTCAAAGTATCACGGTGTATTTCCTATCTCCCTGTTTCTATATACATACAGACCTGCATGTGTGCTCGCATATGACTCGTGATACAGTGAAGCCCATTTAGATCTTACTGCAGTATAAGCAAAACACTGAAAAGGGAGGTAACAATGCAGGGAATCAGACATGTTGCATCACAATTGCGTGTGTCTATGGGCTGGAGTCCAAAGCCAGCAATCCGGGTATATTTTGGAAATTCTTAAACCTGAAGTTGGGTAAGCACACCTAGATAACTACCTGAACTTTCATATCACTGCCTTCAGAGGAGAAACAAGGAGCAGACATAGATGAATTCTCACAACATAGTCAAAGGTATTCATGCGGGAGACTTTAACACAGTAACAGCAAAGGAAAAAGAAATACATAAAAGGCTTAGTGCTTTGTTCTGAAGTTTCAGCCACTCTTCAGGAAAGAGACCTATCACTTTACATAATACTTTACAAATCAATGCTTGCTTCAAAACATGTCTATTAACAGCAAGACTTGCAGATCTGGCAGTCTCCCAGTCCAAGCGCTTCCTCTGTGCCAGAGAAGTCTCTCTGAGTAAAGGCTGCTTTACTTTACAGTGAGTCCAAAAAGCTGCTCGAAGTGAAAGCTCAGCTAAAACCCAGGCAGTGGGTGCCCTCGCAGCCAGCCCCTGCTCTGCCAGGCACTCAGCCCCCTGCTATGCCAGGGGAGGCACTTCTGTGCCGAAGGACTACCCCACAGCTGGAGCCTCAGGACAAAAGCCAGTTATAGACAGCCGAGAGCACACAAGAGCATGTAGATGCCCTGGAGTTTGCAGGCTGTGCTGTTCCACCCCGCCAAAGCACCAGGGTGGCAGCCCCACAGGCTCCAAGCTCTCCCCTCAGATGCTTACATCACCCGGCAGAAATCCTTCAGAGATGGAAAGAGGGCTAGATATTTAAGAGGGGTGTTTATTTTTCTGGAATAGCATATGCAGTCAGCTGCACATTCTCTTCATCACACAGTCTGGTAATCTGAACATCCCTTAGCCGGTGTCCTGTGTCTCTGGTCCCTCTTGATCTTCTTAAAAAAAAATAAAAATAAAAAAAAAAAAAGAAAGAACACACTGCCACTTTATAGTGCTCTTACAAGCACAGTCTTGTTTGTCAGCACTTAGTGGGAGTACAGAATGGCTTTGTGAAGAGCTATCTGTTCCAGCAGGTTTATATTTGAAGGTGACAGTAATGAATGGGATCAGCCTGTTCCGTGTTAGCAAGAGGCGAGGCTCAGGCTGAGACAGGCAGGGCGCTGAGGCAGATTTGTGTCCATTTGGGCTCCAGCACTGCAGCTTTAAAGCCCTTCTCTTGGACTCACCCTCGCTCCAGGTTGTTGCTAAGGGAACCAGCATTTAAGGATTTGTTTTGTTCCTCCATCCATAACGCACTGACAAGCTCTGCTTGTATCCGAACTTCGAGGGAGAGCCGTACCGGCTGCACGCACAAATGACTACAAGTGAAAACATACCAGCGATGCCACAACAGACAGGAACAGATGAGCTGAGACTTCACAGCGTGCTCAGAAACACCTACAGGGGGGAGGCAAAGCCAAGCCTGGGCAGCTCCAACCACCCGCGCTCCACCCACCAGCACCACCTTGGGTGGCCGGGGCACCCGTCCCGCCGCTCTCGCAGGTCCCTCCTCGCCAAGGCAGCAGGGTACTGACAACCCCCATCTGTTCCTCTGCTCCGTCTGCCCATCTGCTGGTTGTAAGGGCAGTGTTCCACATGAGACAGGCTTGGTCTGACTGGGATGTCCAGGGTGTGGAGGGAAAGCATAGCACGATGTATCTGCACAACCACCGCTATGAACCATCAGGGCATTTCAAAATCACCATTTTCTCTTTTACCCAGTAAGTCTTCCACAGCATGCATTGCTGAAAAATAACTCTTCCTCTCTTCCGCACTTCAGAATTTATTTTTTCTTCCCTTTTTTCTTTGTCTATGTCAGTTCTAGCATTCAGCAAGAACGCCCCAGGATCAGAGCAGGTGGGGATTTTTCTAGCCATTACACTGGACTAAGCTCTGTAGGGCATCCCCCAACCTCGCTTCAGGGTTGGCTTTCCTGCTCTGCCTTCCTCCCTGGCATCAACTCAGCCGCAGTGTTTGGGTTATGCACTGGATACAGAATTAGTCCTCCATTCTGCTGCTCCTGCAGCTCCATTCATTTCCCACTGAGTACTTGGAAATAGCATTATATGTGTGTGTATACATTCATACACGCACACGCACATAAAACAGAGCTCTCGAGAGTTCGCATCCTGGGAGGAAGCCAGCATTGATTTCTTTAAACTCCGAGTGACTCCTGACTTATGAAGGAGGTCATGTGTCTAAGAAACAGCAGTGGAAATTTGTCTTTCAGTGTTTCCTCTTATCACTCATCAAGGTTCTGGAGTACATTCACATCTCTGTAAGGGCCCTGAAGAAGCTTTACTGAAAAGCCTTTTTCCCCATTAGCAAATCTGTGAAATTGTCTGAGAGACTGACATATGGGAATACAGACAGATGCATCACATTCGTTGATCCTTGCTACCCAGCTTCCTAGCTGTGGCGCTTAGCTCTCATGCAGCATCACTAAGCATTAAAGCCTTGATATTTTATCCATTCTTACACTTGTCACAATGCAGAATTAGTCTTAATATTTTTAAACAAACTTGTGAGCTCACTGGAGGGAAAAGTAATTTGGCAAAGGTGAGACACGACCGCCTGGGTGATGGCTGACCCACCGATGTTGGTGAGGAGCTCAGGAAGCGCACGCACTGCAAACCTGCAAACGTGTTGTTAACGTCCAGGGAAAAAGCCTGCTGCCATAAATCACCTTGTCTAGGAAAATACTCTGAAATGACAGTAACATTCTCTATATTTGGAAGATAAACTTCAGTTTCTTCAGCCTCCTTCAAACTTTATCACAAACACAAAGGAAAGGGAAAGAGAACAAGAAAGCAAGCTACCTGAGAAGCCGTTTATTTTCATCTGCCTGGACCTCAAGAATATAATTCACCCAGTTTTTCTTCAGCACCATTCCCCTTCCTGGAGATATCACACCTAAGAAATAAAGTATTGAATTAAAGTGAATGTAGACACTCTCCTGGGACAGAGAAGTCCTTTGCCCTGTGCGTTGAGAACAAAAGGACAGGAACAGGGAACAGGAACCTATGCGTTCAGTGGGTATTGGCACACAGAAACTCGGAAGAGGTGGCTTCCACTTTCTGTGCTTATACTACTGCCTTTAAATGTCGATGTGTCAGAGCAGGTGGCTGCTTATCGTGTCGTACCAAACGTCTGAGGCTCATGAGTGAGAGCTGTGTGTTTGTCTCTGAGGCTGGCTTTGAATGCTGCGTCCTGAATGTCCCTGGGGCAGCCTCTGGTCACATCTCTGCAAACACCTGCAGGAGAAGTCCTGGCCCCTGCAGAAACTCCTGCAAACAGAACCTCTCAGACAGCAACACCCACAAGTGAGTGTATTATAAACAGTAAAGAAACCCCGAATGGCTCTTTTCTACTCAAAATTAAGGCTGTCGTCAAGTGATTTCATTTCCCCGGAACACTGTATAGTAAAAAATAAATTGCATGTAAAGAGCATGTGACTGGGAACGGAGAGATGCCTCTCGTTGTAGGCTCTCATTTGCCCTTTATCACACTGTTTTGCTTCATCTTCTATAAATAGATTGCATGCAGTGCTTTTCCTTTTGGCCTCATAACCACAAACTGGATCTTCACTGGCTTTGGGGAGTCTGAAGAAAATCTGCAGAGAATGCTACAACCGTATTTGATAGAAGCTCACAAGTGCATTAATTTCAGAACAGGGCTCAGCCGGCACATTTTAAAATACATAATAATCAGAGCTGGTTGTAATAGATTCATCTCCTGCAGCAGAAATCAGGACTCCAAATAGCTTGGTTTCTGCAATCTGATTTTAGTTACAGTTAGGCTGCAATCTATTTTTAGTAACATACTGTTTCCCTGAGACAGATTCAGCTGCTCATTAGCATTGGGAGCCTTCTCTACAAAAAATATATTGTGAAATTTCCTTTTAGCTCTGACTAGACCTGTCCATTAGAACTCAAACTCAGTTCTGCAAAGATTCCTGTCCATCTTTTCATTGATGGAAGATACGGACACTGGAAATAAATTTCCCCTTTCCCCTAATTTTTGGGTTAGCACACAGTTTCCATTTAAAAAGGCAGGAAAATCTGTTAATCTGATATATGAATTAAGTGCTTAAGAAAAAGAAGCATAATTTAAAATGAGGTTGAATTAAAAATAGTAAAATGCCAGTTGTGTTGAATTTGTGGTGTCATATCACTCAACTACTTTTTTGACACAGAGGCTGGGGGGATTCTCTGCAGTGACTCCTCCAGATGAGATGGGTTAACAGGGGCTTGGCATCCAAACCATTGCTTCTACCAACCGAGCTTTCCAGAAGGAGTTTAATCTGCTTGGTTTCCCATTTCACTGCTGGTCCAGCCCCTGCTGCTGCAATCCACCTGCCTGCTTTTCCATATTAATCAGTATTTTGCAGGCTGTTTTTTCTGTGACACCGTACAGGTAACCTCCAGGCACCCTGACTTCTAGCACTCTGATTTCCAGCATCACAAGCGCCAGCTTGGGTCAGTCCAAGGGTCCCCTTAGTCTCCCTCCAACAGGAGATCTTGTAACCAGCTGAGACTATGGTGTTTAATAGCTACGAACTCCTATTCTCCAGATGCGCTTACTTGTGCTTATGATGTCTTAAAGTTGCACGCGGCAAGCAGAAGAGATTTACTTTAGCTCTACCCTAGGGCTGATGAAAAATGCCTCCCCCTGCAGCACACTGACAAGCATCAGCAGATGGTGGTCCTGACACAGAGCAACCTCTTGAGCCATGGTCCTGAGAAATGTAGCTCCTTATTTTGCCTCAAATTCTGGAGTAAAAGATAAACTCACTTCTGTACAATATTTGCTTTACTGAAGATGAACCCTACCAGCTGTCCAAAGGAGCTAATTCCAAAAATGGCAAGTATCAGAGTTCAGATGTGCCATTTGACAAATTTGGTGCTTGCTGTGTTTGGTTTTGTTTTTTAATTCTTCATCTACTACTAATGATGTAGTATGTTAGAAATTTTGCTCACTTCAATTATTATCAAGGTAGTCAACCTATTGGAGTGGATTTCTGTCTATGCCTGCCTAGAATTTCAAGCTCTAAAACATCCTTGACAGTTTGAGCATTACAGATGTAAAATTTGAAGAGAGTTACTCTTAATTTGCTTGAATTCCCAAACAAACAAATACATTTAAATACAATTCTCTGGAAAGATATTTTTTTCCCTGAAAAACAGTTATTTTTGGTTACGTTCAACCACTGTTTTCATGCACAAAAACAATAATAAATCCCACTTCACTTTAAAGTATGAATGCAATCTTAACTATTAATTGTGGTGCTGTTCAAACAAACAAACAAACACCACTGAAATGGGTAAGAAAATCGCTCAGAGCGATTGACAAAACCTTTTCACAAACCAGTGCAACTTCTCCAATCCATACATATTTACACACAGAGCTTTCAAATATAGGAATATGTTTGATTTTGGAAATGAAGTCAATTGGAAATACATCATTTCCTGATGTAAGGGATGTTGTCTTCATAGATTTTCACTGAAATCACACTAGCTGATCCAAAATTCGTAAACCCCTTCTTGTAACTAACCTTGACCCTTCAACCCTGAAAGGTTTCATGACTAATTGCCTGAGCCAGGCACTTGCTTGAGGGAAAGGTCTTCAAATGATGGGTTTCAAAGAAAAACAGAGATCATTTTATATCAAACACTAGCACGCTTGCAGGCTATGGCATCCTCCTGCTTTGAATTTGCCTTATTTTGACTGCCTTCATCTTAACTGATGTTATTTCAACAGGAATTTGGGTGCTTAGCTTCCCTGTGATGGTATCTGTAGTAGCACCACAAACGGCCCTGCATTCTTCGCATATTTGATGGCATGCATCAGCCCAGTGTGGAACAAAAGCTCTTGTTTTGGACACATCACTGCAGACTGTTGCCTGATCCAAACTGTCTGCTTCCTTCTGAACTCTTAAACAGAAATGACAGATCATTCTGTAGTTTTTAACAGATCTAGACTCAGAAATCTTATCTGACATTGCCTAAATTTGAACTGCATTCTGCATCCAGTTTTATTTTATTCTTTAATTTACATCACAGCACCAAACAGCATAGCACCAAAAAGACAATGAAAATTTAAACATAAGCTCTAGCTGGGGAGGATTTTACTTGCAAAAGAATCTGAATATATGCAATTAGCCAAAGCCGAGGTGTTATTTGAAGAACTGTTGCAAATGCTAATTAGGAATCCACATACACAGCAACTGCATAAAACAGCTTCATTTGCAATGTCTGGATATTAAATATGGCCTAGCTGTTCACAGCTTGCAGTCTTCCATGCAAAGAAATAGCATCTCTTACCTCCCATACACAAGCTGCAATGCTGGCTGCAGTGGGGTAGGGGACAGGTTATCCTCCAGATATTCCTTGACACAGACAAGCAAGGAATGGAAATGTGAAAATCTTAGATGCAGCCTTGGTTGCTTTCCCTACTTGCCAGGCCAAGAGGATTGTTAGGAACAGAGAGTAACAACTCTATTTTGAAAAGTAAATGAATAAATTTAATCCCCACATACCTCAACTATTAAGGCAAAACATTCCTACTCAGGAGAAAAAAGATCTTCGAAAAAGAAATCAGATAGGGACACTGAAAGGACATCTAGTCCATCCCAGGTCCCGAAGTAGGAACAAGTTTCTCCACGTCATTCTTGAGAGATATTTCTCTAACCTGTTCTTGATTGACTATCAGGGATTTCATAATCACCCCTAGTTCTCCTTTCCAGTGCATTGCTGCCCCTGCTTTTGGACAGGCTTTTTTTCCCCTCATCTTCTTCTACTTTTCTTTTTTTTTTCCCTGTCTTCTTTGAATCTCTTCTGCTGCAATTTAGTTCTAATATTTCTTGTTCCATCTACCACAGAGCTTTTACTCTCTGCAAACAACACACGGCTCTTCCTTAGAGCAGCCTTTTCTGTATTTGAAGAGTCTTGCAATGTCTCCTCTGGTCTTTTATCCTTTAAACAAGCCAGGTAGTTTCAGTCCCCATTCTAGGCTTGTTTTCTAGTTGTTTGATCATTTACCCTTTGGAGCCTCTCCAATCAATCCACATCACTCTCAAAGCTACCATTCATCTTGGGATGTCCTCCTGGGACATTATTACCACGTATGAAGCCATGTTTTCCCATTCAGGTTTTAAAACGACCTCTATTAAGCTGAGGGTTGCGTCTTCAGTGCACAGTTAACTTGAGTTATTTGTGCTTGAGTTAATATCTCCCCAGTCACCCTCACGTCACAGTCACAAGAACAGAGAAGTGGAAGGAATCTCAGGAAATCATCTCGTCCAAACCCCACCTCTGAGGTGCAATCAAGTGCCATATATCTACACTGCTTTTAAAAGACTCCAGCAACAAAGTCTTCATGACCTCCCTTGGCAGTCTTTAGATTAGAAGTTTTAAATCCCCGTTTGCTGTTTCATCCCAGGGATGTTTCAGTCGGTTGCGTGCTCACCATACCATGTTTTCATGATAAAAACATAATTTGTGCATGAGAACATCATGTAGGACTGTATCCTAGCTGTCTTTGAAAAAAAGGTTCCACCAAATCTACTAGACCAGTCACACACAGTGGCACCATGGTAGTTATCTATCATATTCGTGAGGACAATACAGATTTTAAAGTATCAGCTAATAATTTAGACCATTACCCATTTTTGATAGTGAATAAGCATTAGCTTTCTGTAAATTCTCCATGACATCCTTCCTCTCAGATTCCCCTGCATTTTCAAGCACAGATAATACATTTGGCTTCTTGACATCATCAGGAGAGTTACTCATCTTCCAATTTTCTTAAAGATAATGGCAGATAGCTTAGCATTTGCAATTTTTTCATATTCTAGGATATAGTATCAAGTCCTGCTGACTTGCATAATCTGTCTTATCTGTCAAGTACACCTGACCTGTTCCTTTTTATTTCTGTCTGTTTTTTGTTAAAATTAACTGCATTAAGCATCTGGTCACAATTCATCTTTTCTTTGGTGGCTGAAGGGAGAAAGACATCGAATACCTTTGCCTAGGTCACCTATTATTCGCTCATTTCCTCATTAAGTAATAAACACCTACTTTCCTCTACTTGATTACTCAGGTATGTCCTTGCTATCCTTCCTGCCTTAGTAGCTGCAATTTTGTTTTAGCCTGAGCTTTCTGACTTTTACCTACACATCCACGAATCTGTCCTATCAGTCCTTGGCAAGTAGAAATGCACATTCTCCCCCCTCCAGTGTTGTAAGTCATGCTCATCTCTCACTTTTGGGGATTGTTAGCTGAATGCTCATCTCTCACTCTTTGGGATCATTAGCTGAGAGCGGCTGCGCTGCAAAATAACACTTGCATTGCACAGAGGGATTGGATTACTGCACAGAATAACTGTGTTAGCAGCTGTCAAACTGTGTTAACTCGAGCTGTAGCCTATTTGACCAGACAAGCCAGGCAGCTCAAGCAAAACTACCACCATCCTCATCTCAAAATTTCTGCATTTGGACAAGACTTGAGCTGGGACAAAACTGAAGTCCTGACTCCAGCGTACTGCATAGTCAAGGCAAGTCCAGAGAACACTAGGAAGAGACATTAAGTGAATACATTTCTTCATCTCTATTGAAATAAAACAAAAGCAACAGGCTACACAGCAGGAACAGAGGCCTCGCTGCCCACTCGTATTTCAGCTCTAGTGACAATGAAAAGGATAAGAAAGTTTGATGTTTTCAGGATGCGGTTACTCCCAGGGTTGCTCCTTCTCTGCTTTCACACCAGCTCGCCTGTCCCAGAGGGTGCACAGGAATGCTCTGAGCCCACAGAACATCCTCAATACACCTGCTAATGGAAAAAAAGGTTTCCAGCAAACCCAGATGAAACACTACACAGCATGTACTGTAGATAAATAGGATAGATGGGGGTCCTATTTATCTGTTCTACAAATGGAAAACATTGAGAAACTAATGCAAATGGGAACAAGCTCCCAGAAATGTCCTGCACCCATAAATTTACCATCTAAGAGCACAGCAGGCATGATGCTGGTAGTTCTGCGCTTCGTTTAGCTCCTGCAGTCATACAGCTCTACGAGTTTCAGTGGAAAAGAAAATAAAATCCTCCAGTCCTTGGGGAAAAGTCACAGTTTATCTCTAGAAAGCATGAAGCCGCAAATCTGAAAAGATGCCAAAGTTGACAGTTAACTGCCACATACTACTGAAGCCTTTTTTTTCCTCCCTTTTTCTTAAACTCTTTCTTCCCACTCCCAGGCCAGGCTCCAGTTTGGAAGTCACTGAATGAATTCCACAAGTACTACAGTTTGTGCTTTCACAAACAGCTTAAAAGCTGAGCTATCAGATTTCACAGCTCTGTGAAGAGGCTGGAACAACTTCAAAGCACTTCTGAAATATCTACTACTTTATTCTGGAGAGACAATGGCCTCTTCGTAGCTAAGGCTGAAACAATCCTTCCGTTCGAAAGCTGATTTTGACACATGCAGTCTCAACTTCAGTAAAATAACACCACCATGTCTGAAATTCACAAGCAAGACATTAGGGCAAGGCAAAAATTACCTGAAAATACTGAAGCAAATCAGTGTTTGAGATCTCAAAGTTTTTAGAGAGATTATGTGATCTTGGCAGGCTGCATCTCAAAAGCAGGGTGAATTCAGAATCCTAAATTTGCTTTCATGTGCTAGTCCTGGTGGAAAGCAGGTGTTTTTGACAAGTTTTTTTAGTTACTGAATGTGGCTCAGTTTTACACTATCAGAACTAAATCATCTTTAATTTTTCTCTTGACTTTAGATAAATTTTAGAGACAAATACATTCAGCCCTGAATTTATAATGCTTCATAAAACCTTCCTATCCTGAATTATTTCAGATAGCCAATAGCCATTTTTTAAACAAACATCATTTTCTCATTTGATACTGCAGGAATTCTCTACACTTTCATAACTTCTTGCCTACAGAAAACATGCAAGATTTTATACACTCTTTACCAATCAATCTACAATCAAAACCTTCCACCCAATCTCAAGAATGGTTGCAAATGTCTTTTCCCATAAAGACAAGGGCAGGCTAAAGAAATGTATGTTTACTAGGAATAGCAAATTGAAATAAGAAATAGGAATAATAATAATAATTTAAAAAAAAAAAAACAACAGATATTTATATCAAGAGCAGTGAAACTGACTAAGCAAATACTGTACTGAGAGTACCCTTCTAAGCTCCAGGTCAATGGAAAATTTTGATTTACAACTGTATCATGTGTAACAGAGCTGCTACAATTCCAAACATGACAACTGGGTGACACGTGTCATTTCCCATGTTCTTATATGTCCTAGTATTTCAGTTATTAAATGACAAGCTAGGAAACAGTAATACACCGATCAGTGACAATAAAGCTGGTGAAAGGATAGTCAAAATTTATCAAAGTGCAATGGGAGCTATAGGAAGGAAAAAACGTTAGCTGTGCTGATGTCTAGGAAAAAGAAACAACTTGAGAATTCTAAGCAAGGACAAAATGAAACACTAGATTCATTCAGGAGGCAGGATGGCATGTACTTGTATGATACTTGATAGAAAAGTTTATGTGAAAAGGACAGGAAAGGCCAGCTGAAAGCACGGCAGTCTAATGCTTCACCATCCCCTCTCCCTCCTCCTAGGAACCTCGTGGAACAAACTGCACACAAAAAAGAAGACAAACTCCACACTGCTGATTAATCATAGCTCTCGTTGCTAAAGAATCAGAGACAATAGCAAAGTTTCCACTGAGTTTATCAGGAAGAGGAATTTACCCTGACTACTTAATCCCCTTATCCTCTTGATCTGGTGCTTTGCATCTGTACTACTGCTATCCAGTCCCTGGGAGACAAACTGTTCACGTGGCTCACCCTCTGCCACCATCCTCCTCAGAGCACTTATCTCACCTGTTTCATTCACAAAAAAATGACGGGAAAAGACATTTCAACTAAATTAGCAGCTGGCTTTATCAACTCACGCTGGTCTTCACCTGTGGAGCTGGACGAGGTGACAATGTTGAAGAATATGCCCTGCTCTGTCATTCCCATCTGTGACAGACATAACTCTATTAACAAACTTCAGGTAGATTATGAAAAGTGTGGAAACTGCCTCTCAGAGCCTCAGCCTTTAAGCCACTTAAAAGGCATGAGCTGTTCTTAGATGACACTACTAAATTTGGGAATCTGTCTCCAGTACTGAATGCAAAGCTGATAAGCCCAACATCCAGTTTCTCTCTTCCCACTTCCTTTCCAATAATCTCATCATGTAACCTTTATTTTTTCCTAGTTTCAAATGCTACAAATTATACTTCAAGCTGAACTCCCCAAGCACTGTATAGCCAATAATTAGCTCAGTGTTCTGTTAGGGGTCCCAAAGTCACAAAATTCAAAGGCAAAGCAGAAGAAGAGACTTTGATGGAAATATAGTTTACTTTCCCTAATGACTCCTCAAAAACAAAACAAAACAAAACAAAAACAAAAAAAGTGAGGGGGGAACTTTCTTGAGCTAGCACTTTAAAAATAAAGAAACAGACTCTGAAAAGATAGCAGGTAATAAAGATAAGCCAGAGTACCGGCTTCAGTTTAAACTTATTTAAATTAGGTATGCTTCCTCTACTCCAAGTAGAGAGTATATTGTTGAGAGAACTTTTTCCCATGAAACCCCTTCCAATCCAGTTCAGATGTAGGCATTATTGTTGAGCCACATTTTTAATGATAATGTTTGGTTTGGCAAGTTTTAGTGTGGTTATCTTGGAAAATAAATATTTCAAGCTATGCTGTTTATTTGATTCCAGTATGTTCCAAATTATTTTGATGAAATTTCAGATGTTGTACGAAGGGAAAGTCATAGCTAGTAAATCACCTGGAAAGCCCCATAAAGGACAGGTACTGAGGGCCTTGCCTTGACAAAGAAACAACAGTAGGTTGCTGATCTGTTGCAAATTGGAAATGCCTACAATAAAAGCAAGGGTTCTTTTTATTGCAAGAAGGAAAGCAAATATATACAGCAGAAAGAATAGTAATATGACCCTACAGCAATGCTCACCATTAAACAGAAGGATCATAACTCTTCAGAGCAGTCAGCACTTAAGTTCATAAAGTTATTGAGGTGGTTCTCACAGCATTCACCTCTCTCTCTTTCTAAAAATTGTTATTTATGTGCATGCATGCACATGTATGTTATGTGGTTTATTAACTTAAAGGCAAGAGTTCATACCAAGCAGGAAAAGAGCTATTTCTTTATCAGCACTATCTCCTTTAAACAGAAAAGAACCGAAAAAAGCACTGCAAATCCTAATAAAATGCAAAGAAGAAAGATTTAAACCCCAAAATGATGCATAGCTTACCCAAATGTGATTTTTTTGTTTTGTTTAGTTTTAGGTCTGTTGCTCTTTAATGATGTCATAAGAATGGCTCTATTTTTCCCGAAAATACAAGGGTTTTGCAAATAATTCACAATATCAGAGAATTATATAAATCACTTTTTATAGTTCTGGATGCCTTAAGAAGTTAATTTCAGGAGTGCAGAAGTAGCAGCAAGTGGCTTGGTTCTCAGAAATGCTGCATAACCTCCGATCCCAATGGAGAAGACAGTATCTGTCATGGCCTCACACTTAGGGAAATCAGGCCTATTCTAACACCTGGAAACAAATAATAAAGACACTTTCTATGTCTGTCACATTGAAGTAATTGCTAATGACCTTGTAAAAAATTCACCTGTTTTAAAAACAATACTGCATTGGAAAACTCATAGGTTTGTATTATTTGCACTGTTTTTCACACAAACGTTCAGATGTATCTCTCCAGCTTCTAAACTGTTCTCAGTGAGAAACACAGACATGAAATACCTCCTTTTCATCTTCCTCCAACACAAATGCTGTCTGCTTAGGAGTTAAGAATAGCAGCAGCAAGCTGATAGGAAAAGTAGGAAGAGGAGAGCATTTGAAAATTGATGCTTAGCTCCACAGCGTTATCAGAATAGGCTGACTGACGACTATGATAACCTTACATACTTTATGGGAAATTTCATTATTTCATTTCTTTCATTACATACAGTATTATAAATATGAACCGGAATTAATATGCAATGACAGCAGGTAACGTAAACATTTGGCCTCAATGTATTTCCTTCTCTAAGCCAGTCTTTTGTATTGCATATATACCCAAAATACTGCACAAGCATTTCAGAGAAATTCTTCAGGTATCATCTAAATAGGTAGGTAGATTTATCTGTGTATTTGTCTTTTTCCAGAAGAGAGAGCCCTCAAACCTACCAGCAATACAAAAGGATTGTCTAATTTACTAAGTAGCCTGCTCAGAAGCAAGGATCACATACTGACTGCATTTACACTGACAGAGATCCAGGATGACTATCACCTTCAGGAAAATAATTCCAAACTTCCCTTGCTTCAACAGAAACTGCTGAACCGTACCCCAATCTCACAGAAATGTGTCTGTTAATGAAATTGAGTCCTGAGTGAATATTTTACACATTTAAAACACAAATAATTGAACGTTTCCTCTAAAAGATACTCCTCTTTAAAAACATCCGCTACAACATGTGCATCACAACTGCAATATAAAGCAAGCCATAATTTGAATCCAAACAAAAAACATCACTTGTAATTCACTATGTAATCCAATTATGAATAAATGCCTACTTAATACAGATGTTAAGGCTGTTGTGGGACAAAAATAGAGTTTTCAAGGATGATTTGTGACTGTTGGTTAGTTTGCAATAGGTGCTGTTTGTACATTTGTTGTTTTTACACACAGATTGATACACACACACTTTGATAGTCACTTTCTGATTCTTCTCCCAGTATGTCCTTCCTTATCTACTACACTACTATCTAATTCATTTTTTCCTTCTTTTTATTTTCCTTTGGATGGCCATAGTGCATTTCCTTTGAGAAAGAAGAAAACAAATACAAGTAATTTTCACTAACCTTCGCACAGAGAAACACCACCGCTATGGATGCTGTCTTCTGCTACCGTCCAGTCAGGTTCTCTAAACAAGCTGCCCTCTGCCAAGAGACTGAAAAAAAGAAAAACATTTTAAAAACAAATTAATTAGCTTCCTACAAATTAAGCTTTTCCTTTCTGCAGTCTTAAAGCTTTTATCTACGTTTTCCTCTTTAACAATAAAATTGATTAAAGTCAAATTGCATTTCTGTAGGCATAGATTTGCTAAAGCTTTTGATACAGCCCATTCCAGATGCAGGAGCCGATATGATAGATCCTGCCTGGGAAGCTGCCACTGACTCCAGACAGTGTTTGAAGTGCAGTTATGCAATGAATGCCTCGATGCCCAGCTACTCAAATTATTTGTTCTTCACAATTACCTGGTTGTTTTGGTACGTGGCTAATTCACACAGATCTGTGCTGGTGGCTGCATATAGAAACTGCACAACTCTTTGGACAAGGCACAGTTTAATACGTGCTGAGAAGTTACTATATACTGACCACAGAAGTGGTCACTGGGAGTAGTTCAAAATGTTTTACAAGAATGCTTTGATGCTATCCAGAGCAGCGCTACTGGCCAGTAGCAAAACTGTAATTACACTAGCTGGATTTGAAAGCCAGGGTTGAATTGCAAGAATTCCCTCCTCAGCTCACCCGTTCCAGAACTTTATCAAGGCCAACGTACTTTTGGAAAGTTCAGTTCCAGCTAAAATGTAAGGCTACAGCTGAAAGCCTCCTGGGCAGTTTTTGTTTTAAAATCTAGGTCACGTCACTCGAAGAGCAGCTGTAGATTTTCCACACAGGTGCAGAGGACGCAGGGATTCTGTATAGACGAGAAGATACGAACACAAAAATGTTTACAAAACTCTAACTGTATGTGGGGAAAAAAAATATTAACACCAATTCATTATAAGCTTTGTCTCTGGCCTTGCTGCCATCTGCGGTGGGGATTTTGTTATGCAGTGAAACAAGAGCAATATACAGCCTTAAACACTGCCTGGAGCACACAAGCCCTGTGTTTATTTCCAGTGACATATTCATAAATTATAAAACCAAAAGAGGACCACTTTGACTGTGTGGGCTGCAGGAATTTACTTAGTCATGACATGTTCTGTCTGCTACTGTGGCCAAGGCAGGCATTCAGGTGCTTGCAGCCAAACGCTCATTTTTTTTACTCAGGTATGTTGCCACTGTACACCTGAACAATGGCCCCATAACTTCCCCCATTGGGGATGCGTGGTTGATTGCACATGCGTGGCTTCCCACTGCTGGAGATGGACTGGGTGCAGCTGCTGCTGGGCTGGGACCCGGTGGCAGAGCTCTCACAGCACTGGAGATGCTCCACAGGAAGGGCCGCGGAGACTGGTGACCACGGGCTGAGCCCTCTGACAGTGAGGTGCACCTTGCCCCGCAGGCCTCGAGTGCTGCGCGGGGTCAGGCAAGGCCGGCGCGGAGAGGATCGACGCTCTGGTGCCAACCGGCTTCAGGTCAGCAGCCAAGCTTCACGCTGGTCATGCAGTGTCCGTGGGCAAAGATCACAGCTGTGGATTGTGCTAAGCTTTTTCCAGTCTTTGCTGGCTACGTTTTTTAACCTGTTGCTTCCCTGTGTAAACACGTCCAAGCTTGAGACTACTGCCTAAATTTCAGCTCAGCCGAATTTTGCTGATTTGAGGGACTGTTACCTCTATTCTCCACCCCCTAAACTGGCTCTAAACCAGGGGATTGAGTGACCGATAATAATACAAGAAGTCCCTATTTGCTTTGTGCCTCATGGCACTGGTTTATGGGAGCTGTGCATGATGTTCTCCCACACAAGCCCACGTGCAGTTCCCGTTACCTAAAACACTGGCAGGGAACCACTCCTTTCCCTTCGCCCCCAAACAAAGAATCCTCACAACACCAAACTCCCTCCTTTGTTTAAGCAGCCTCACTGCAAGCTACACTATTTAAACAACATACAAACACCAATGTCTTAGATTACTTTATATCATATAATTATTTTCAAAATAAGCTGCTGGTCTAGAGAATTATCTTCTTTTAACTCAGTTTACTCTGAAAAATGAATGCTTTTTTCCTACTTTAGGACGTCAGGATACCTTATCATGTTCACATATTTCAGTTCACTCTGCCATACATTACCCTGATTAATTTTGGCAGTGACAAAGTTGTAGAAGGAATTTAAAGTTGTGATCATATGGAAGCATTGTATTTACTGCAGCAAAATCAGCATTGACATTTTAACCCTCGTGACCTTTCTCCTCTGCAGAAGCACAGGAGGTAAAACCTGTATCGGGAGGGGTTTTTTTGAATATTTTGATCATGAACCCTACATGATCAATGAAAATGTGCACAGTCCTGCACTTGGAGAGAGAATTTAGTTAAGAGAGGTAACAATTTAACTAAGAGTACTGTAGTACAGCAATAGCACCAAATAGGTATATTAAAGATGGAACTACAGAAGAACACTAAGGCTGTTAAATCAAAGATAGTCGTAAATCTAAATTCGGTTTGTCAATATTACAAACCAAGAATGTAAATGATAGACATAAGAAACCTGACTTGTTTGCTGGGTAAATTTTCCTTAAAAAAATAAAAATAAATAAATAAAAATGCAGAAACAATGAAAGCAACAAAATAGGCAAAGATGACACAGGAGGAATTTGAGTACATTGGACCTGTAATTTATTTCCTTTATTGAGTTTTGTTTCTGGTTTCCTTCTCATTATAGCTATTGAAGTATTTTTTTTAGGGAAGTATTATATCTAATGACAGTTACCTATGTGAATTGTATGTCATTCATGTCTCAACTCTTCTTTTTGAGAATTGGCTTGAACTATTTTCAGACTGAGAGTGCACTTCCAGTAATTTCCCAAAATAACTTCTGGCCATCCCTGGAGCTAGAAGAGCTGCTGATTTCTGCAAAGTGACACAATAAGTGTCTACATAAAGATCGAGTATGAATTTATTAGAGAGAACCTATCTGAATGTCTACTGTGATGTGATCAATCATAGATTCTTCACTGACAAGCTTCTGAAAGTGCTTTCAACCCTGCACACACACACACAAAGGTACTAAGTAGCAAAAATATACTAAGCAAACAACAACCAAACAAAACAGTAAATTCTTAAAGCTGTGATGTTCATCACAGCTCTGCTTGAAAGAGCTAACCTATTTGGCATCAGTTTATATTGCTGTTATACCTGACAACCATTTTGCTTAAATAACAACACTGCTACGAAAATGGATGAACACACCCACATTACTGTTATCACTGTGTTATTTGCTTATCAAGGATATGGGATGATTTTACAGTGCTGGAAGTTTCATTAGGAAACAATTTCACTGCACTGCCAGCCAGCAAGGTGTTAACAAACACATTGGGTGGAAGAGACTCTGCTCCTAACACGAAGCTCATTCTGGATCTCATCAAAAGAAAGCAGCAAACTCACTTAGCCATTAGTCTTCTAGTTTCTTGCTACTTCTCTTCTAGAACCAGAATAAGCTTAATAGGTTGCTATGATCCACACTGGAAGTTGACAACTTTTGAGTAGTATTGTGACCTATGTGACAGTACTTGAAATTGTACTCATGAAATAATGTTTAGAAAGGAAAAAGAGAGGAAAAGAAGAAATATGTTAGCTCACTTTTTATTTCAGAGGTCTTATTTCCAATGAAATCATGGCATCTAGCTAGTCGGGAACAAAATTACCCAGCCAGACAAAACCACCTGGTATTCCGTCCAGCCATCATTTTCAACCAAAGATAACAGAGAGGACAGAGCCTTTTTAAACCAAACTAATTCTAGACTGTGGAGAAACAGTCTTGTTTCCCCAAAAAATTAATGCTACAAGTTCATCTGCTCCTCATAAAAATCGCAGAGACTGTAGTTGCATGACCCAGTGGCACCAGGCCAATTTCAAGTTAAGAGTTTCGCACTTTTCCTAATTCTTGGGTCATGTAAGTCCAAGTCAATTCAGTGATATTACTCACAGTATGTCTCCAGAAAGCTTTGCTGGTATGTTCTCCTCAATCGGGGACAAGTGTGACTTCCATTAATAGATTACAAAGAAGGTTTTTGAGAAGAACTGCAGACCTGGCTCAAAACACTTACATTCTGGTGGGAACACTTTGACTGTGCAACAGCTAAAAAGAAACACAAGATCGAAGGGGACTGCTGGGATAGAGAATGAGACCTTCCAGCAACCAAGTGATCTGACTGAACAAGATAACACTAAAAAGAACAGAGGAAGCATTAAAGCGGAAATCTGGAGAGAGAAGAAGGGCTGGATAGTACTACTGTTCTGCAACAATGAAGCTCACGTATTCTCTTTACAAGTAATTCTGTGTTACTCAACACTGCAGGAGTTGAGTAGTTCTTATTCTATATTTAATCCTCCTAGCAGCTCTGTGAAGAAGGTAACAATCATCTTCATTTTGCATATGAAAAACTAAGACAACAATATTAACTGGTTTATCCACACTCACAGCGTTTTGGAGGAGGTAAGAACAAACAGCTTGCTCGCGTCTCATTGTTAGCTCTAATTTTAAAAATAACACAGCAGACAGAAGTGTCTTGATCTTTCACATACATGCGTCATGTTCAGATCCTTCCCCTCATCTCTCACCTCAGATGACAACCCTCTGGATTAGCCACATGACTGAGAGACTGGTGATGAGCCAATAGATTACCACACCACTTCACACAGAGAAAGCCTGAAAAAGAATCAGCCCAGGCAAACTCTTTTCTGGCAGGTTTGGGAAAGAGCAGAGTTTCATCTTACCTTTTCCTAGGGGGTGCCCCTTAGGTGGCACTGAGGGCTGGGATGGGAGGAGGGCCATGTTACTGAGGGAAGCCAGCAAGCTCCAGCAACAGGCAGCATTATGGCCATCACAGGCCCACTGAGAAGCAGCTAAAATTAATGCAAAGCATGCTGCTGATAAAGGCACACTGACAGTATGAATGAGATTACTCTGCCATGTAGCTGAGGAAAGCCAGATGATGAGGTAAAACGGCAGGCTAGGCAGGACATCGATGACTTCCTCCTCTGAGGAGGTGAAAGCATTCAGATTCAGTGCACAGGGTCTTCAGACTGCACTGAAGAAAATATAATCAAATTCTAGTTACTGAAAACTTGGGAGTGTATAAAGGTTGCTGGAAGTTACTGAAAACTTGGGTGTACATAAAGGTTGCTGGAAGACACCCTTTTCCTCTCAGGTCAGTCATATCATATTTAAAAGACAAATAACCACCACTTTTTGGCCTTCCATGGGCTGTAGTGTTTGGGATCGAGACTGTGACCATGGTCACCTCATTTCTGTAAACTTTAAAAGAAAAACCAACATCTCGTTGTTGATTTCAGAAAATATGGCCAGAGGACAGAAAGAGATGAGTTTGCCTTGCACTCACCTGAGCTGACTGCAGAAAGAATCAGGCTGTGAGAAATTTTGTTGTCCTCAAACTCTTGCATTCCTCAAATTTCCAAACAGTCTAGAAAGAACTGAATCCTTTCTTTTTCAGTTAACGTTCAAAGAAGTGGAAAACCAGCACTATGCTACGCTGAATAAACCTGAAGGGGCAGTATCTCACTGTTGAGGAAAAACTGAGAACACCCTGACATTTCAACATTTTGTTGACAATAAAAGATTCACAGAATAACTGACATTTTACACAGTCTAATTGATAAGTGGTTATTTAAAAAATAAACAAACAAGCAAACAACAAGGAAATGAGAGATAGGAGCTATCATTTCCTAGTTAAACAGGGTGGTGGGCCCTGAGGCCTGCTCCCACTGCTGTCCCTGTACAGGCCAGCTTTAAGCAGCAGGCCGGGATTTCCAGGCCTTCTTCCGCACCAGGAACGTTGCTTCATGACGTGAAATTAAAATTAAAAAATAAAAGTATACAAGAAAGACTGATTTTGTGACTACCACATACAGTATACTTAAAATGCCACAAACCTTTGACTTCTCAAACAGGAACAGAACTGTAAAGAGGAACTTTTCAAAAGTTACTGGCAAATTGTCACAGACGTTATCCTGTATTTTTATCAATTCTGTGGCATCACTGCTGTTGTAATAATTTTTCCCTGTGACATTCTATCCTCCACAAACACAGGAGGCAAGTTCTCCAGTCAGGTCTCATTCCTCCAAATACTCTGTGCTCCATTTTCCATAAATACAAGCAGGGCCTGAGAGCAGCTGAAAAAGCATAAATATATATATATTTTTTCCAGTCACAACACATTATCTCATTGTGATTCAATATCATTTAGCTGCCTACAGATTAACTTGATTTCTCCGAAAAGATGAATTCTATTTGTTTAATCTACAGAGTACATCTACAGAGTACATAAGTTTTATTTCATTTGTTTGCTGCCAATCTGCAAATATAACTGTCAAGTATCCTAATACAGCAGAAATAGGAGGCTGGGGGTCCCAGCAGCCAGAGAGGTACCTACCAAACAGAACCTTTTCATAGGTTGTGCAATGTTGGGGGTATTTCCCAGCAGTTACTTTTGCATGGTTTTTTTTTTTGTTTGTTTTTTCTTCCATGCATTTTGGTAATGCAAAGCACCGATTTTCAAACCATCTACCAATTCAGATCAGTAGATCAGAACAGCACAGAGCTTCTTACAGAAAACTTACTCTTGGTACAATTTATGAGGCGCACAAGGTGTCCAAGCTCCCCCTCCCTCCCAGAGGCCCATCCATTGCAAGCATAGACAAACATTTGATTATCCCGTTACTGTTATCCCAAATGTAGAACGTGAATGTATTTAAATGAAGAAGTTCTAATAATGTCTGCTTTTTTATTAGTCTCCACCTTATCTTCTCATAGAAGTTTCACATGTTTTTTCAGAACATGTATTTGGAAAGAAGTGTGTGGGGCAGATCATGGTCCCCCCCATCTCAGCTGGATTTCTCATTTCATCCTTTATGAGAATAGTGTCATATTAGAGGCCCCCAAAGGGAAGAAAAAAGGAAAAAAAAAAAAAAAGACCTTTTCTACAAACTCAAAGTCCTTATTTTTTTTTTCCAGTTTCCACTCTTTTTCCATTCACCATCCTACAGACTGGATAATTTTATATGGGCATCCGGTACGTTCACAAACAGCTTATTTATGCTATCTTCAAAGTCATAGCAAAATGAAATTATTAATAAGTAGATAAATACAAGGTGAACTGGACAAGTGTGAATACTGTAACTTTACACCAGTAAACTAGCCTCAAGGCTTGCAGGCCAAAAACATAGGCTTCACCCAAAGATGGGTGGGAGGTCACACAAGAGATGGGCAAAGATTCACTCTCACTTTAAGAGGATAGGTTATTAGTTATTTTCAGTATCACTTCTTCAAGGTAAACTAGCTTAGGTGAATTAAGTCGCAGAACAAAGCATTTTATACATCTATCCAGACTGATTCAATTAACAGTTGATGTGCTGTACTTAAGCTCCTACCAAGTACTAGCTTTGGCTAATCATTTCAAAAGCAAACGTGAAAGCTGTTCATATTGCACATTAATCTTGGTTATTGCACAGTAGACTTACGTAACTAAAGTACAACGCATATTGAGTTGATAGAACTCATTTAAGCACATACTACTCATTACACAGCCCTTGAGTGTTACAGAGGGCATGAATAAAAGCATCAGCTAAAAGTCAGCTGGTAGCAAGATGGACACGGATGCTTAGTTCTTAAATATGCATAAAGTAAGGCGACAGCACTGTAATATACCTACAAACGTGGCCTGAGTTTCCTTTTTCCTTTCTGAACTTGTACTTCTGCTAGGAGAAAAAAAAAAAAAAAAGAAGACTTGACATTTTAAATGCTAATTAAATAGGTTAATATAAAAGGCTAGAAGAATGAAAATTTATCTGGAGCTTGACAACATTTGTGCCAACTCAGCAACAAATTTAGCTTTAACACGGCAATCCTTCCAAAACAAACAAAAAACATCTATCAGCATTGCTAGTACTCCTGCAGACTGCTTCAAACCATTTTTCCAACCCCATTCATTTTCAACCTATAGCACTACTAAATGCATTCGGCATAGATTTTTTTTGGGCGTGGGGGTGGATTGAAGTTGCCCCAGTAAAGGAAGCAGAAAGAAACAAATAATAACCAGCAACTTCCAGTTGAAACCAAAAAACCAACCAACTCCTGAGCATCTGAGTTTGACAAGCTTATGCAGGACAGATCCCATTTTTTCATTTTCCAACTTAAAGAAGTGATCTCTTCTGTGTCAGACAAAACAACAGAATACATAAAGGGATAAGATAGGATAGTACCATGTTGTTGACAAATTTGTACTTTAATTTAAAAGGGTTTGTTTTATAACATCATATTTATTAAAGTCTGGAATTTGTAAGAATAATTATGAAAAAACATCAAGACGATCATTTGGTTACAGATTATTTTTGTTTAAAAATATTATCAAAACATATTTGCTAAACAGGCAGGTATAATTTTACTGAAGGAAAAAACAATCACTAAACCAAAATGTTAACATGCATGTTAACATCATTAATAAGCACTTTTTTGTGGCTGTATGTACTAATGACATGAACGGACAGATCAGCCCATCACAGCAGCACTATCCTCCACCCACTTCTCCAACCAATATAATCACCATTGCCAATTTCTACATTTAAAAAATATATATACTTCATAAATAAAATGTGTTCATAGATCTATCATTGCAAAATAGTTCCGCCTCAATTAAATGTGCTCACTAACGCCTCTTAACATTTAACGGTAGCTTCCAGTACCAACAAATCTGTTTTAGTTATTGCTGGAGCATGCAAGTTATCTGAAACAATGCAAAGAACAATGGCCAGAAAATACTGTTTTATCCAAGGCACTTCAACATCAACACATGCTAATATTTAGCAACCAAATCAAACACTGAGAATTTATGTTAGGATGGAGAAGGCTGTGGGGAAAGTGTTTGACAGGAGTGATTATTTATTTACTTTACTTCTGAACATATGCAGATTAACATTGCAACTAAACCCCATTAAAAAGGATTATAAGATAAAATGAAAATGAGTAACTTCAAATTTTGAGCACTCGTCTGAGGCATGTGGCTTTCTTTATGAAGCAAATGCTATACTCTTACATATTCATGGTTCTTTAGAAAAACACATATTAATGCTCTTCATGAGCAAGGGATAAGCTTCTGTGGATCAACTTGCCCCTTCCTACGTAAACAAGGAGCAATGCCTCACATTTTTCCAATCAGTATCAGCCTCTTTTGGTGGAGACTGTCCTGTCAGCGAAGGCCAAGATTTCCAAAGGCAGCAGCCTTGGTAGCCACAGGTCCATCTCAGGCTGCAGCCACCACCATTCAACAACACCCTCAGGTCTGCCAGAATCACTATTCATGCAGTTTTTGCTAGTGATCGGGAATGATTCAAATATTTTAAATATTTTTAAGCTGTAGGATCCTTCTTAACTGAATATTTTGACTTGGCAAGGTCAAAAAGGGGTTATATATGTGCAATGATACGAGCAGATCTAAGGGAACGATCAGCCTCCAAGCAAAAGGCGAGGTGAAAAACAGCTGTGCAATGTCCCCTTCATCTATACTGCGGTCAGAAGAGGACACTGCATTAACCTCAGCCTAACCCCAGACATCATAAACACCTCAGGGGAAAGAAATCCTTTTTTTGAGGATTTGACAGCCATCGTGCAGAGGGGGCTGGTGCATTGAGTGCCTGACTTTTTGTGGTAATAAAAATCCTGTTGAACATGCCCTGGTCCATAGGGTTGCTTTGCAGAAGCAAGAGGGACGACCAACAGGGACCTGACATGGCTTCATGTTCAGTTATCACTTCAACAACATTTTGCTTTGAGATCCAGGATCTCAACATTTCTCCAGTCCCCAGAAGAATTACGGCTCTGCAAATGCTACACACAAAAGAATTTCATATGCATGGACCCAGAGTAAAGCACAGGAGAAGTCGCAGAAGAATTCTTCCTCATTCTTCCTCTTGCACCGAATTCCAGACAATCATCTGGGCTGTTCTGCAAAAATCTCATGCTGAAGTCTTGCTGTGGCTTCCAGTGGTTTCACTTGCTGCGAATTCTCCTACCGACTTAAGTGGAAGGAGGACTGTATCCTGAAGATTCCCCAGAAAACTGAAATAAGAATTTTAGTGAAATATTCAAGGAAGCGTACTCCCTGCTACACCTAATTACAATATACTTTTTTTTATTCTTAAACTGTGGTGATCCACAGCTGTTCTTAAAAACACAGTGGCAACATCAAAGAAGGCTGGTGGGACAATCCGAAACATGTGAGACAGCTCACCAAGAAAAACAAACAAACAAACAAACTACAGCAGATAAAACAGTATCTAGTTTATTACATATAGAAAGAGATTTCCAGAATTTACAAACACCCACATTTTCATTCCAGGGAAAGAGTTAATTTGAAAAGTTCACCCTTTTTTTGTGTTCATTTTGTTTTGTGGTTTTCTGTTGGTTGTTTTTTTTTTCTTTCCTTTACAATATATACAATGGAAGACTTTGATTTCTTTTTTTTTCTGATTTTTTTGTCAGTTCCTGTGCAATTGATGAATTCAAGTTGACACTTGTAAATACCATGTACAGTAAATTTTGTCTTCATTGTAGTTAATACAGACTATTATTTTACAAGGAGTACAAAATTACTTTTCTTTTGGAAAGAACTCAACTCAACATCAGGGTTATCTTACAACTGATAGTATCAGTAAATATGACTGTACAATCAAGGCCCAGGGACCAATGACTCGTATTATATTATTTTCTGAATTACAATCTTAAAACAAGAATAGTACCCTAACTCTATTCTTAGAAGCCTTGTTTTAAGCAGGTTTCCCACTCTGTTTACAACAGAATATAGTATACCTCAGTTCCACATCAAAAAAGATGTGCTGTAGGAAAAGTTACATTTTAATTAAAAAAGTACATGTATAAATCAAAACCTATGTTAAATATTTAATACTCTTCAACCAACATTAAGTTTTGTATGTAATAATTTACAATGATGATTTGTCATACAGGTTTTCAGCAGCAAATGAAGTTGTGTAAATGTGCTAGTAAAATACCCATTCTCACCATGACATAGTGGTGGGCACATCAGTTCATTGTGGCCAGCTAAGTCCTTATGGTAGAGGATGAAGTAAGAGAGACTCATTGTCCAGGTGTCACAGTGCTTCTGCTTGGCACAACACAGGATGTGCAGCTCAGTCAACTAACTCCTGAGGTTTGTGTAAAGTAAACAAACTGAACTGGATGCATCGTACCCATTTACAGAGGAAGAGGAGGAGGAGGAGGTGAGGTCCTAGTTGTGATAACATGAAACATTTAGAGTCTTGATACCCATGAGTTAAAAGAAGGATTTGCTGAGGTTGTATAGGTCATCAATCTGAAATGGAAAGAGAAAGAAAATTAGCATCATGGGCACTTAAAAAATGTTGCTGCAATCACCACACTACCAGTGCCATTCTCCATTGTTGTGTTTTTGTTTTGTTTTGTTTTTTTGTCTGTTTTGTTTAAAGCATTATCATCCCAACTGAAAACGTTAGCACCTTGATAAATGATGGCATTCACATTTGAACTGTACTGGAGCATCTGAATCCCCAAAAGCATTTCAAACAGATGTTGGCGATAAAATTCCAAGCAGTCAGAAATACACGTAGAATTTGCAAGAGATTCACCTAAGCAGAAACAATTTAAGTGTCTATAATGATTAACCCTGACAAACTTCTGTGATAAAAAAAAAAAAAAGAAAACCTCAAACCTTTAGCCTGCTGCTGGCATTTTTACCCACTACAAGATCTGGGCCTCCTTGTAGGGCTTCCTGGCCACCCACAAATGCCACGTTTTGCATCCACACGATGGAGCGGGGCTCTCTGTGCCCTTCCGTCTCGCATCCCGCTGGGAACCCCAGGGCAGACCCTTCAGCCCCTGGCAGGACGCGGTTCCCCTGCTGGAGGAACCAGGGCTGGAGTCGCACGGGGGGCACCCCACAGCCCCCATCAGCAGCCAGCCCCCTCCCAGCCCTCAGACCGCAGCATGCACAAGCCCAGACCGTCCCTCCTCGCCTGCAGCCATACGGAGCCGTACCCACTGGGGCCTGAGTAACACCCCCATGAAATGAATACTATTTTTGTTTGAGCTGGGGTTAGAGGACTGCCACCATTTACATTTGGGGAGTTTCACATAGAAACTGATGAAGCAAGACTCAGATTTTACATAAACGTGTGTCTATTTCTATATTTAATATTAACTATGCTCCTGAAAAGATATGTAAATAGCGTATTTTCCTCAGTACAAATAAAGGCTTCCCATAGACACGTTGAAGTATAAAACTGAAAAGACCTCCTGTCCTATATTCTTTAATTGCCCAAGAAACAGAATTTACTTTGTGTGGTCCTTCAAGTGAAAGGAAAGCCTATCCTTGCAAGTGATGTGTGGTATGCTGTGAAAACTCCCCAAAGAATTATCTCACAGATCTCTTATTTACTTTCAACTTTCTTCTGCACTCATGTTGCGATCTACTGGAATGTTCCTACCAGGATATCTATATACAGCTTCGCAGAGCCTTGCAGCTTTCAGCTATGCTGCACCTAAAATTAGCCAGTAATGCCATACTGCATTAATAAAGACTAACGACAAAGAAGAAATGATTTAAATTAAATTGAGGAGTGATGTGAGCATGGAAGTGTGCGTTTCACACCCAGCTGGGGCCCAGCAGGGCTGCAGGAAGAGTTTAGTGACCACCAGCAGGGCCCCAGCCTGACCCTGCATGGACAGGGCAAGACAAAGGAGACAGGTGCTCACCTCATTGGAGCTTATTGTATTAAAGGAATTTTAAATATATAAGCAATAACTTGCAGTGTCACGATTAACTATCGCATCTCTTAACTAGCATTCAGGTAATCTCAACTGAAATATATAATCTAGAAAACAAAATGGTTTATCCAATTCAATTCCTCACCCTTTCAGTCAATGTAGTCCAAGTGCTACTCACAGGCAAGTGAGTAGCATTGGTGGATTGAGAAGTCAGAAAAGCAAAGGAAGAAAGAATAACAAGTCTATCCGAAAAAGAAAACACTTCCTAGAGGAGTTCACTAACAAAATAGTACTGAGGATAATCACAGTTACAGCAACCCAGACACTCGCATATTGAAGTCCTGAGCACATGTCAAAGGAATAGAAAAAAACCAAAACAAAACAAAACCCAGCAGGCTGAAATATCTGGGAGTTTGAGACTTGGGATGACGAAACAGAGTCACGCAGGGTGTGAACAGGAATGCGCTGTGTTTCATCCAAACTTCAGCTGCAGGTGTGACAAGGGCACAGACCCTGTCTTCAAGCTCGTTATTGCACCTCCATCTGGTATCTTCAGTACAACATGGAAACCTACTTGTCACCCCCTCAACAAAATATGTTGGTTGTTGTTGGTGAAGTATCAAGCAGGAAAAAGAAACTATTGCAACTTAACTGGAAAGTATTACCAGATCAAAACTCAGTCTCCATCAGTTGTTTTAGTCAGTAATGATATTCCAGTCCACAAGTGTCAGTGATCTTGTAAGAAGAACTAGCATCATTAAGGAGTACTCTCTAGAAGTTGTTTTAAAGAATTCCCACTGCTTTCCAAGGTCTAGAAGTCCATTTAAAAACTACTCATTGTTTTGGCCTAACCAGAACCCCCACCACCTTTAGAACTTTAATTAAACAAACAAACAAAAAACTATCCAAAGCTATTCCAGTTCTTGGGGTGGTAATGCACGTGTTTAAAACCTGCTACACATTTTCTACGATTTCAGAAAAACAAGTTATGCTGGAGAAGGAGAAATTTTCTTCTGATTTTGTGAGGGAAAAAATGAGACACTATGTTATGGACCCTCTGAGACTACTGATTGCAATGATTTGCTTTCAACTCCCCAATTCCTTTTATGAATCTCTTTCCCAAAACACGAACTGTGCCCCCGAGAACAACAACGCCTGCTACTACCACGATTTGTCTAAATGCCCCAAACGCCCAGAAAGCAGCCCTTCTGAGAGTGATGGGTCACTGGAAACTGCCAACCTGTAGGGCTTTGATCCAGGGAATTCTCACTTGTGCACAACTTCTAGCAAAAAGCCCCGTCCTCACTTTTAGAGTACAAATGCTCTTTGTTAGACTCAAAGGAATAGTGCTTAATTTTTTGGCATAATCTCTCCTCAGTGAACGATTACAGTATGTTTCAAGGAGAAAGCACCTTCTACGGCGCTGAAGTCATCAGCTGGATACCCCATTGTTTCTTATCAACAGCCATCAGCATTTCCTTAACAACATATGAAAACAGTGCGGAAGACAAGTGTTTTAATAGAGAGCACAACGACTACAGTGAGCTGAGGTAAGGATCATTAAAACCACTGACATCACCATTGGCAAGCACAGAGAAGGGAAAACCTGTGTTTAATCTATTTCCTATTCACCACAAGCTTTAGCTGGAGTCCCCAATAATGCACTTTGTGGTTGACTTTATGGAAAAGATTAGTGATGCAAGAAAAATGTACTGAAACAAACAAGCATCTTTAAAAGTTACTATAAGGTACCTCTGACAAGTAGTCTCTGCTCAACATCTGTTACAACACACACGCAGATAACACTAACGCACGTTCCAGCTGGCAGCAATTTCAGCTCCAATCTATTAGTCCAGGCAGGATACAACACAACCAACTGGAGTTCCTATTACAGCACAAGGCCCATTCTTAATTCCAGTAACTAAAAATAAGTCGATACCGCATTTTATTTCCATTATGGGGGAGCTGGCGAGGCATACCTAAAGTTCAAATTCTCAAAGAGCAGAGTGTCTAGACAATTTACCAATATATCTTTCCTGAAGTTAACTGAATTTTCATACATAAAGTAGGTGCACTGTTAAAATATACTCACAGTGCACTCCTTACTCCCTCCTTACAATCCACCCTTGTTAAAAGGTACCCAAAGACCAAACGTTTCAACAAATGCAAAAACTCAAGTGATCCTCAAGTAAAAGACTTCAGTTAAAGCTTCTGTGTATTACTAAGGGCCAACAGTGTGTCCTACCCCAAAAACACCGATAGAAATGTCCTTCCACGGGGTCATTCCATTGCAAAAGAAGATAATGTGCAGTAGCTGTAGAAGTTCTGTGATCAACGTGGCAAATAAATGCAACTACTTCATCAGGGATGAACATACTGGGGCAAAGCACAGCTCCCAAACACCCGAGCTGCTCAGTACCCTGTGACAGCTGGACATCCGTGGGACAAAATGCTGACAGCAACAGGAAACAGCTCTGAAGGTATCCCTAAAGGCAACAGAGCCAGGGGAATTAAAAGATCACCCCTGTCTGAAGAAACAGTAGATTTTTCTACATCTGCTGCAGGAAGATCATGTCCCAATCCTGCTATCAGCCTTGCTAAACCAAACATATTCTCCAAAACTGTTGCTGTCCCACCAGCATCTTATTTGAAACAACGAGCAAGGAACAAATGCATTTGTTGTTTACTTTGGGATTGTACAATGCATCTTATTCTGTATAGGTTAAAGAGGGCTTTAGTACATAATGAACCCATCTACCTAATACAAAAATAAAAAGGTCGTGAACAAAAGGTCGAAATTAAATAGATAGCCATCATGAAAATACACCAGAAGACTTGTGCAGAACTTCACAAGCCCCAGTCAGCACCTGACCTGGGCACCTGTGATCTGCCCAGGTAACGAAGTGTCTTTAGAAGCCTGACACAAGGTAAACGTGTTAAATAGTGTTGAAAAACTCGGTTACAGCTCTCGGTGACTTTTGCATGAGCCATCATCTAATTATAATGAACTGGCACAGGTCTACTTAAAAGCTGAATTTGTCCATGTCTTTGTGTTCGCCACACTCATGATCATAAGTCGTGTCTGTTTACGTTTTTCTTGGCATTACTAACGTGCACACAGATATGGGAAGTATCCCATTCGGATAAATTAAAAACATCAACCAAAACTTAAACTAGCTCAAATAACTTCTTTTCAAAGAGATGCATACATACGGTACAATTTTCCCAATCTCACACAGACCTTGAAAGAGTAAAGGAATGCAAGAAGAAACAATGGTTGCTCTAGTATGTTAATTGCAGTCTGAGTACTAACAAAAGGAATTCAAAATAGAACTAAACAAGGTAATTACAACATTGCTATTTAACTTGACAGGCTATAATCTACATTTAATAAGCCTAGACAAGCTTTTCTTCATTGTACCCCAAAATGCCTCAGCTTTCTTGTGAACATCATAAATAGGGAATTACTGATGATTTGGTTTCACCAAGTCCTTTCCTACCAGACTGAGTAATTGGATTTGGTGTTTTCATCCTCTTTTTCTTCTTCATATAGGTGATCATTTACTGATGGAGGCACCTCAAGACAATAGGTTGTACAGTCTTTCTGCTATGAACTCAGACAAAATTTACACCTATCACGTATAACATGGGGAAAAAGCCATCTTCCCCACAAGGGAAGTGTCTTCTCTATAACCCAGAAAGAGGTGGCAGGAATAAACAAAACTAAATGACTTTTAAAATAAGATGAAGAACAGAACGACATTCTCACACTTCTGAAGCTCATACTCCTGTTTCCTGTGTTGTGAGTGTAATGGGAAAACACCAACTAAGCCACGAACATTCTTTGGGCGAGCTTCTGCCCAGCAAAGAGCTTGTACATCTAATTTCAACTTCACAGCACGTCAACCTGACTTACACTCACTCAAGACAAAACTAAAGTCTTCAGTGAAGACAGCAAGAAAGGCTGCTGCCACAAGCAGGAAACCAAGGACCGACTGCCAGCGAACATCTAGCACAGGAGAGAGTGACATCATTAGAGGTCAGATTTGTCCTTTTCCACCTGTAAGGAGCAGGAAACAAGCCAGCTGTCTGCCCTGGTATGTAGATACTGGAAATAGTAATTCACCACAGAAAAACTGTTTAATGCATCCCCTGCTCTATTATGCCAAATCAGCAGCAGTTATAAGGTTGAACAAAACTGATTTAATTGAATTTCTGATTAAATATCTTTTCAATTATGGGGAAAAAATGTATTGAGTTTTTGTTTTTCTTGAAAGAAACAAGATACGACTGGGTTTAAAAAGAAAGACCTTTAATTCTATCAATAGACTCTGTTCAATAAATAAATGCTGCAACTTTCCTTGCTGTGATGCAGCTGAGCATTAACACAAGAGGACCGCCCAGCAGTTACAAGTTACAAACCAAACAGATGCAGCCCTAGATTCAGGTTGGTTTTTTTTTCTTCTTTATGATTAAATGGAAAACATGAAATAAGTATCTCTCATGAAAAAGTGCTACATTGTAAGTGGGATTATCATGTTTTTTCTTCCAATTTTCTAAGGACAGAAGGTCTGGATCTTCCCCCTTCCTTTGCTAATAGTCCAGGCTGAGTAATCACCTCAAGCCTGAGCCCAGCTTACACAGAGAAATTCCTTCTGTTTCAGGACTGAAAATAATAATGTTACTAGTGCAGTGTTTATGGCTGTATCCTTGAAAGAGAAAACCACTGCTCAGTGTTTATCTTTATTAAAAAATATAACTATATATCAACCACGTTAACAAGTAGCATTCAAAAACACATCTTCATTCTGCACTTTGTTTCTCAAAGGAGCTTTCTTAGTGGAGATTTTTTATTTTACTATTACTTTTATGGTAATTTGGAATTCAGTAAAACTCAGCAACCCTGGGAACCATTACAACTGCTCCATCCCTATGGGGAAGCAGATGATCAATGCACTTTTAGATGCACTCACACACCCTCAACTTGCTACCAATTTAAATACACACAATTAAATTTGACCAACTTGAGTGCATGGAAACTGTGCTCATACTGTATCAAAGAAATTACATCAGCAGTAGAGCTGAGCAACTCCTAACACCCCGTGTAGCTTCCAGAGCATTAGAATACAACTCAGCCACAGAATCCTGTTCGTTATCTTCCTGTGAACTTGTATTTCACTTGCCTTTCTGCGCTGTGGTCTATTTCCCCATTCCTGCAGCCAGCATTGTCACTTCTCCTTCCTGCTTTTCTCACCCTATCTTATTAAAAAAAATAAAGTAACAACAAGACCTTGCATAATTAGTCCCATCTACCTTGAAATTATTTTTGTGACACACACTAAATTGGAAGAGTTCCACCTTAAAGCAAGGTTTTGCACCATTCGGCTTAGCCGGAGCCATTTCCTCCCAATGGACAGTAAGGGGAACAAGATGGAAGAAAAATGGCATTTAAAAGGAAGACATACAGAAGCCCCGTGGGGGATAACCTGGCCAGCTGACCTTCCCTTTGAAATTTTGCCAGTGCAAATTAAGTAGCTAGTCTGCAGCAGTTCTGGCAGCAGTGTGGGAAGGAAGTTCAGCAGTGATTTTGGATGAAACACTTCCTCAATTCCCAACAACAGCACATTAAATATCAAAAAGGATAATAATGATAATAAGGAGGTGCTGGAAAACACATTCTCAAAAACAAGCCAAGAGAGCACAGGAGGGGATTTGCAGAAATGAAATGTGATGAAGTAGAAAAAATGTAACAAGAAGTTCAGAAAGCTAAAGTAGATGCAAAGCACACGTTATTTTGACACCATTTGCCGTGACTTAATACAAAAGCTGTAACAAATAGCAGTTAAAAACAAATAGAGGTAGTGCTTTGTTAAAAGACAAGGAGAAGGCCTTCCGTAAGTGACAAAAAGCCCCAGTCAAGTTTGTTATAACTTGAAGCTGCACTAGAAGATGATTTAACCATAGTAATCTGTACTCATCTGAGCTGACCTCCCCAGTGCCTCGTGAGCGGGCGCAGCCGTGCTCGGGAGGCCGTGGGACCCCTGCTCCCCCTCCATCAGCTGCTCACCACCCCTGTTTCCAGCCCTAAGATGTTTCCAGCAGTGCTGGTGACAACTGGATCACAAATAGCTGCCATCTGTGGACTTGATGGCTTCATCTTGCCAGGTGAACGGCACATATACAACAAACCCGAGCTTCAGGACAGCACGAGGGCAGCCTTCTGGTTAGATCAGGCTAGAGTCGCCAGAGACCTACCTCCTCTCTCACTGCCACACACGGCTGTAATGGTGCATCCATGCAGTATTTTCCCCTTCTCAGAACTTCAAACCTGGTGTTCAGAATCCTTTGGCACTTAAGCCGACAACTGAAATCCAAGGCACCTGCCAGTTCTACCCTATTCATACTACATGGTCTTAAACAACAAGAACGCATATGCACAGGGCTGGGACAAAGTTATCAGTGCTTAAAAAATGACATAGCATTTGAGATTTTCCTGACTATATATTGCCAAGCATTATTCTACATTAGATCAGATTTGTAAAATTAAGAAAACTTTACATGCAAATAAAAATAAAAAATAATAAAAATAAAATAAAAAATTTAATTGGAAAAGGAAACAAAATTCCAACATAAGAATGTTTTTTTTTATTCATAGAACATGAGTTCCACCCTTCTACTCGCACTGATTTTGTGATGAACATATTCTGGGCTGCGATGGGATTAACCTTAAAAATAATGCTGAGCACTTCAGTGAGGTCTGAGGTAGCTCGTGGCTCAGCTACCCTCTGTACCATTTGAACACTGAAATGGTTGTTTGTATATAGATGAGGTTTTCAAAACAGTTGTCATCCAGCTTATTTTCAGAAACCATGGTAACAAGAAAGGAGTAAACAGAGGGTGATGATAGGGCACAAAGGCAACGTAATGGATTCCAAATAAGGGGCTACCTCAAGCTGGAAGTCCACGGGCAGAGGAAGCAGCACCTGGCAGGCTCTCCAGGCACCTATTTGGATACAGCTGTGAGTAAAATCCAAAGGACAAACACCGATCAGAGAAATCAAGTAAGTCCTTTACTGCTGTTTCTTTAGAGCTCCACTCTGTGAAATCCTAAAAGCCTGAACGCCTGCCAATATTGTATTTTAAAGATATGAACGGCTTAAACAGACCAGTCTTCACTTGCTCAGTTGCTATGATTTCAAAAGGGAAACCGATCAACACTCACATTAATAACCTCATTTCAACACCAATCTAGCGTTATTAGACTGTATGGTTTCACAAGCAAAAGTCAAAGTAGGTAAAAGTTGTTCTCATCGCAGAACTTGCAGCCAGGCATTTTAATTCAGTAATTCTTTAACTTTTTCAAAGCATGCCAAGGAGAAAATTTCCCCACATAATGGAAGTTGTTCACAACAGTACGAGCAAGTATCTTGCCAGATGATAGGTACCGTGTTATTGTGACACATAAATCTTCCATCAGTTGTCACATCCAGTATTACGGATAACCCTGTAGAAGCTATTACAGTAAGTCAACAGAAAATTAAAAGCATATAGTAATACGGATTAAAGGCTTAGCATACACACAAAAGGATCTGTACATGATATTACATCTTATTAAAACATCATTAAGACGTCTTGGTTAATCAATGATTAAAAACATCCACTAAACATTAACCTTGACAATATATATATAAAATCAGCTTTATGACATAGTATGACTACACTATACAAGCTCATAAAATAGAAAGTTCTCCATGTTCTTACAACCTAGGACATGAACTTACACCATCTACCACCCAGTCTTTTTAACCAAGAGAGGAGCTTTTAACTATCTTGGGCTGCTGACAGTCTCAGTGGCTACAGGTACACTCGATGCTACAGCTAAACCCCCACAAAAAATAAACTACATTAATCACTCTTTTGTATTCACTTAATACGAAATGTTACTCAAAACACGTTTTATATAGAAGAGAACTTCTCCTGAAACAGTAAGAAATTTAATGTTATACTGGTCGAGCATCAATAACAGTTTCAGGAAGGGTTTCATGAAATACTATCTGACAAGTGCTGACTGAAACTACGAGTCTTATTCGTTCAAATTGGAGCTGATGAAGTAGCACAGGTTCCTTGATGTCCAGAACTAGTCCTACTTTTATCCCTTAGTAAGTCAAATATTGAAATGTGCTAAAAGAGGCAAGGAAGGTTAGGAATAAGGATAAACTTTGCCATATAAAAGTAAAGGTCCTCAAGACAAATTCCAGAGTTTGACATTACCCTATGCTTCCTTTTGCCATCAGGTGTCGTAACAACTGTGTATCCCACTACTGAAATCTTTGTTAACGTTCAGCCATACCTCAAAAAATCCATTGATTAAAATAGCCTGAAAAGAGCATTTCTAGGCACACAAACTTTTTCTTTTCCTTCAGGGCAATTGCTCAGCAGATTGCCCAAATGGCAGCTAAACAAGCCAGTTAAGGGGCAAAGACATTCACCTGGAGAGAAGCAGAAATACAGGCAGTTAGCACAAAAATAGAGACAGCATGAGCAGCATGGCTGGTTGCCAAAAGAAGAAAGTATGTCCAGCCATACTCAAGGAACCTCAGCTTGCATTGGTTTCTTTGGTTTGGCTTCCTGAATAAATGGAGCTCATGCAACTGATAGAACAGAGTGCTGACCACCTAAACCGGACATAAAATTCAACTTAATTTTGGCAAGGACATGAGATTTCAGATATACCAAGTTGCCTGATGTTTTGTAAAAATCTCCGGCTGAGTAAAGGACTCCTTTTCTGAGGCACAGCTCCAGCCAGCGTGGCTCAACAGGCAGCGGAGACCAAGGGGATCGGCACCCACCCTGGCACCATGTCTGGCAGAAGAGGGCAGAGGTGTGCTGGGGGCAGGAAAGGACCCATCATATAATAAATGGAAGAGAAATCTATAGGAAGTAGGGCCTCATTAGTCCCACTGCTCACAGATCATCTGCTGGTATAAGCAGTTTTGCTCAGAGCAGTGTTTTGTCACTACCGTCACTGTTATGCTATACAAAGAGTGTATTAAATTCTTAAATATTACATGAGATTTCACGGCTTGTGTATCACATGTGGGAGGTCAAACGAGGCAAGTAACGTTCCGCTCAGCCTCATCATATCTTTTAAAAACCAGAAGCCTGCAATATACTTCAAGGAGCAAGTGCAGTCCCAACGAATGCCTGAGATGGAGGCACCCTGATACACAGAGCAAAAATATCGGTGGTTGTAACAAGCAACAGTGCAGTTTTTAGAAAAACTCTTGCAGCTTGGATCTTAGTTGTAAAGGTAACCCAAACCACAGTAAGACCACAGCCAAGCAGCTATGTCATTCAGTGTATCTCGTGGGAAGTCACTTCCAAAGATCCTGTCTACCTGTGTCTATCCTGAAAATCCATATACCTGAGGGAATAGTAGCAGATAGTAAAACAAATAAGCATGTTCTAAGAAAACTTTCTAAAAGATAGGAACTAGAATACCCCCGAAGTTGCTCATGAGACATCCTTTATGCAACTAGTATCAAAAAATGAAGGTAGTGTGCTGCCAGGGACAATGGAGAAGTGGTAGATAAAAAATTCTCACCAAAAAGCTATTAAATTCCCTGGAATAATTCTTTGATCATCCAAGGGAAAATGAAAATAAAAATATTTTTGTTAATACAGGCAACATAACCATATTTGAAATACTTCCAACCTTGAGAGAAAAAAGCAAAAAAATAATATGATTGATAAATAAGCTTGAATGTAACAAGTTGAAGAAATGGTTTTCTAAGTGAACTATCCAGCTCATTGAGCTGAGTTTCTCTCCTTGTCTCTTCCAAAACCTTTTCCACTTTCAGAATATATCTTTTTAAAATTCTCCCTGCATCCCTTTCCTTACCCAACAAACTACTGCATTCAGTTTTTTTAAGATCTTCATATGCTTGGAAACTCTCTGCACACCTAGTGGTAGGGACTGCAGATGTCCTTGCTAGAGCCAGGAGAACAGATGAAGAATGGCAGAAAGTATCTAGACTTCTACTTGCTAGCTGCCTATTCATGCCTGCATCAAAAATCATTTAAGTCTAATTTTAGGTCCATTTCTCTTAAATGAAAGCTTTAATTAAGTTTTATAATAAAAATGCTAGTTTTATCTTTGATTTTCATGGACTTTGGGGGAAGAAAACATACAACACATGCCCAGCACAACAACAGAAGAGATGCCAGTCTATGTTATTTTTCCATCTGTTTTCCAGTAACAGTCAATTTTTCATATTATTGGCAAGGTTTTTTGAGAGGACATTTCATCTTTTTAAATCACATAGGAAACCAAAGAAAACACCCTTGCAACTATGTCATATATAAAATACATATACCATGCAGTTCAGAATTTCATCAGTATACAGCGTGCATCACACTTTTCTGCAACATGAATTGCTACTTATCACGTGCATCATACAAATTAAAGGGGGTATAATGACCCTTGCCTACAAGTATACATATATACAAAGATGAGCTAAAGTAGGCTATAATTGCATGAAAATAATTAGTTTGGTTCATTTCTGGAAAAACCAAAAAACCTCAAAACCAGGTCAGCTCCCTGTCTCAGCTGAAAAACAAAACCCACAAACTTCCTTTATTGTTAGACACAATTTATGATGCCTAACACAAATTCCGAGTGCTCTCAGAAACAAGAACTCTCTTGGAAGGAGGAGAGGAAAAGCAAGGAACACTTATTTTCTACAGATAACTACTTCCTGTATGGGTAATGATAGCTTTCTATTACATTTTATCCACCATCCCAATAACTGCATCATCATCTGCTTAAAAACATTCCTTTCAACTTCTCAAACGTGCTTCATTTCTAGTTACCAACGAGGTAGGATGCTTAATGAAATGTTTAATTTCAACTAAGAACGACGACAATTAGAAGTCAGAGCTCCTACAGCATCTGTAGACATCTTGTTCTACAAAGACACCAAGATGAAATACAAACACAGGAAACTTTCCTTTCCATAGGTCAGTGTCCTGGTGTTTCAGCAAGGTGAAACAAGCTTTCCAACTTTTCTTTTTGTCTGTGATTCTCTTCTAGCTACAAGTCACAGCTGGTAGGAGAAGATGCATCAAGGTCTGCGGAGCATGAAGGCTGGCACGTGCAGCATAGTGGGAGCCACAGCTTTCAGAAATAATAACTGAAAGGTGTAACAAGTTCTACTGTAAATACAACTCTGCAATTCTCAGTTATTTGAGTATTGACATAACAAAGCATGGCTTTCAAACAAATACAGCACCTGAAGTTTAGAGAGGACTTCCTTCCAAACTTCAAGGTCACTGTTCGACACCAGCAATACATCAGAGCTTCTCAGAGTACTGCTGGAAGGTACAATGTTCTCACCAACCATGCTCCTGAGGATGACCAGACAAAGCTTTCCAATAAATTTAGACTGAGGGACACTGGTACAAAGCATGGTAAAATTCATCCTTAAACTCTGAAAGTTGTCAAAAATATTAGCAAATTAGATGTTCACAGCTCGTGACAGGTGTTGTGCCTGCCCAGGGCAGGGGGCTGGCCCTGGGTGGGCTTTAGGGTCCCTTCCAACCCAACCCATTCTGTGATTCTATGATAATTTACACAATCAAGATTATTGCTAGCACAGTCTTTGCATAACTGTAAATGTAACTTTTTATTAAATAAATACTCCTTTGCTACTGTTTTTATTTGGCATCTATCTTCCAGGTGTGCTTAAGAGTATGCCCACACATGCTTCCATCCTCTTAAGTCCTTTTCCATGTGCAGACAATTACTTGCTGCTACATTATATCTCATCTTAAGTTTTCAAGAATGAAGTAAACAACACTTTTTTTTTTGCGCTGTTCTTTCAGTCAGAGCAATCTTAGGACAGCAAAAAATAGTAACGTATTCAGACACGTGCAGGATTTCAAAGCTGTATATTTCCACTGTTGAACTGGCCACTTCAAACATGTAAAATATTACTTCACTAAGCAGAGTTATGCTTCATTGAAAGTCAGATCACAAAATTAATGGAAATGCAAGAAAAGAGAACAGGATTTTGGAAACACCCCACAGTTCCCATTGAAAAAAATGATTAAGCCAGATAAGAACACAGATGTCTGCTGACATTTTACTTTAGAAGATTTGAAGATGACCTTCCCCTTCACTTAACGGTTTACAAATCAGATCTGGTTACAAAAAAAACCTGTGCTACAATCTTCATTTATAACAACCCCTAAGAAAACCAAATTCCTTACTAGCAATGAGCAGATTTCAATGCAGCGGGGCCGGTACCTGCGCCACGGAGCGACGGCCCCAAACAGCCCAGCTGCTGCCTCCGTCCGCACTCATTGCCTCATCACGAGGATTTGGGAAAGCCAGCGTCGCTTTTCTTTCTTCTGACTTAGGAAACCAACATGCAACCATGAACAATATGTTTATAACATTATAATCCATATTCTGTAATATGTAAACAAGTACCCATTACTTAGAGGCCATAGATGTCCATAATATTAAATAGTAACAGAAAACAGCTGCCTTCTCCTTCCTGATTGTTTATATTTCTAAAGCATCCGCTCTTTAAAATATTGTCCATGCAAATCAAAACATGCTGTGCCTAAACGAAGGACAAAACAACAACAACAGTAGTTTTAAAACACTGCACTTCCTGCAATATTACGCAAATCCAACTCCAGGCTGCAGCCTGAGAGCTCCCCTGCTTCAAAGGGGGAAGCAGCCAGAGAGGTGGGGAGGGACAAAAGGCACGCCTGGCTCTGCTGCACAGGTCACCCTCAGCACCTCCCCAGCAACCCTGAGACTGCTGTTAGGTACACACACGTGTTTTTATGTGAGGGTGCCTACTCTTTGCCTTCCTTTGCCACAAAACTGTGCTATTATGTCTCTCTCAATATACATCTGTACAGAGAGATTGATTACATAGAATATATATATCAATATATATTGATATATGTAACTGAAAATATACAGACACTCATACTTTGCTGATATGGGTTAGCAGAAAGGAAGATTTTTCTTACGATTTCCTTCAAATGTCTACAGTATGTGCCGTGTTTGCCATTGGTATTAGCTATAGGTAAAAACCACGTGCACGGATTTATCCATCACTAGAAAATAACCAACCCAAAACAAACGATCCAGAAGCTTTCAAAGCTCTTGTGACGCATGTTTGAAGCGGCTTACAGGCTAACTGAGGGAGAAAACAGAAACACTGAAAGCACTTTTAAACTTAGCAGCTGTGGCACATTGTGTGATCATCAACGTTGCTTCAAAATGTGTGATGAACGTCAGGCTACCTTACCTTTTGCCTTCATTTCCAGCGAAGCAGCATTCAAATAGAACCCTGTTACCTGCACTACAGCAGTACCCAAAAGAAGCCGGTTCAGGCTTTTGGGAATGAGAGATGGTTGCAAACCTGCAGGTATCTGCAGAGTCTCACACGCACATCTGCACAGAACTCGCAACCCAGTTTTCAGCCACTTCACAAGGAACATCAGTTTGCTGTTTACAGAGCTACCTGAAGTGATCACAAGATGACCATCTCCTTTCCTGCACATCCCCAAAAGACCTGCAGCAGATGCCAAGCGATAGCTTGGCTACCATGTCACAAATGAGGCACTGTCAGTAACCAGTTCAGCTGGCAACTCCCTTGCAAACAAAGTTTTTAGTGGTTTTGCTGATTTTAATTAGTCAGTATTGCTTTTATTTTAGCTCAACAAAAAGATTCTAGAGAGGCTCGTGTGAGAAAATAACCTGATGTTCACTTTCTGTCATTTTAACCCTTATCAGAAAAAAAAAAAAAGGGAAAAAAAAAAAAAGCTTTTAAGAGCCCCTGGTACCTACAATACCAAAATGACCCAAGCTGGGTTCCCAAACAACACCCAGCCTTCCTACAGCTATAAAATATTTTCTGCATTGGTGGCCATTGTTTCGGTGAAGGCCAAATATTGTGGTAGCAGCAGTATGTGCTGACACACAGACCAGCTCACCCTTCCACCTCGTGGGCTGTGAAGAAGACAGGAGACCTGCAGGAAGGCACTGCTTGCTTTGACTTTGAGAAGAATTTATCTGTCCCTGGATTGAGTTTCAGCGGGGCCCAGCCGCCCCTCCGCACGTTGCTGCATCTGGCCCCTTTCCAGCCGCGGAAGCTGCCCGTGCTCCTGCCCCAAACCCCGCAGCTCCTCCTGCAGCTGACTTCACTTGTAGACCGATCGGCTGGGCGGTGGGAAGTCACAAACACCCAGCCTGATTACTAAATCGCTGGTTACATTATCGTTTGCGAGAAATGCTGTTTACAAATTTGAAAGACCATTAACTAAACACAGTGCAAAACAAGTGGTCTGCTTTATGTTTTTCTTCCGTCATCCCATTCCTACCTCTTTTTGGAAGAAGTGCCTGACTGGTTCGAGTCGCAGGGCAAGCACCGAGCCCCAGGCCTGCGCACGCCGCAGCAGCCGCTGAGCATCCCTGGATACCAACCTCTGCACGGCAGCTGCAGCAAATCAAAGTCCTTGCTGCACCAGTTTTTCTGATCACTGAATGGTCACCAAGTGAGGGAAATTTTTTTAAACAAGTGAAAAGACGGGGTTAGCTCTGTTTCACGTGTAGCAAGATGTTTATAGTAACCACACAGAACAAACAAAACAAGCAAGAGTGTCGGAGGTGTCACTAACACAACCCTGAGGTCGCAATCTTGCTAGTTACCACAAACGCAGGAACATCTGCGGGCAGCAGGCGAGAGCTCCAGCGTGTACACAAAGAAGAAACAAGGTGAGCTCACAGAAACACTCCTCTAACATTAGGTTCGTACTCGATGTGTCCCGACTCCCCCGCAGCCAAACCCTCCCCCAGGTTCCCGGCGCTCCGCTCCACCCACCCATCGCCTGCTCCTTCCCTGCTGCACCACACACCTCCACCTGCCTGCCGATACCCTGCCCATCAACATGCTGATAAACCAAACACAACAGTTCGGAGAGGCAGTTATAATTGCCTCACATTTCAAAGCGCATCTAACAGCCTGCTAGCTCTCCTGCATGCCCCTGCACATCGGCTGGGAACCACCGCTCTAGGGGCAGTCTTTCCACAGCTACAAAACGGAGTACAACCAACCTTTAGATAGTGCAACTGAGCTGTAAGTCAATGACAAATATTTATTGCAGATAAAAAAAACAACAGCATTGAAATGTCAGACCTCCCCTGTATTTTGTTTTCACACCGTTCACCAAATGTTTTGAAGGAATTCATCAACTTAATTTCTCTTGCAGTATCACCCCAAGGGTGCAAGAAGGCATCGAGAACAACTATCAATACGGAACATCATGGTCATACATCGTTATTCCTAAAAAGCCAAAATCAAGCAACTATGTAACTGCACTGCTTTCTTCTACAATTAGACGATAAGATAAGCTGGGGAAAAGATTACACCAAGTCACCGCACTGCCACAGCCCAGCATAACAGCGTGCTCTGCAGCACAGTTGTGTGCGTCTCAAGAGCTTCAACATTTGCTGGAGCTTTCCTATCTGCTTCAATGAAAACCAATACCTCTGGGTTTCACTTCTGGCTGTTTACGTGAAACTAAAGTTAGAAGGCAAGCTGAGCACCATCGGGGGAATCAAGACAAGTGTGCAGCCAAGAAAGCTGATGCACAGGGAGCCTGATCTCATCCTTACTCAAGTAAGGAACTGAAGGAAGTAAATTCGTGTTCTGCCAACAAATGTTACCCTGAGCAGAGATTTTGAGAGGACAAAAAGATGTGTATTTTTAAGTACGATGAAATACAAGTGCACGTCATGGTGAGCTAGCTACCTTTTTATAACCAGTCTAAATGCCATTTACAGCAGACAGTTTGGGCTAAATATAAAAAGTCACAAATCTCACATATTGAGATAACCTCCACGGATGTGCTGAAATTACCTTTCAAACCATACAACACGACTTCACCCTTCTCATAATAAATAGGTTGTTTTAGAACAGCCAGGAAAGGGCAACCATGCAGCGCTCTGTGATTTGTGGGAGCAGAAAGGCTGAAGAGATTATATGGATACTTTATGTACTGCTCCACAAGAAACTCAAGGGTACAAAACACCAAAGGCAAAACCTCACTCAGCTCATAGCTTCGGCCACCTCTGCCTGCGGCCAGGCTGGGTCACTCCTGCCTGGGGCAGCGGGATTCACAGGGCTGCCATGGGAATCGAATCCTGCAAGGTCTGATGTTCTGCAGCACCAGGAACCTGAGACAGGGAGAGGACAGGAGTCCAGGCAGAGGTTTGCAGCCTTCAGTATTTAATCTTCTTGTTAAAATAATTCTTCCATTCTAATGGCAAATGTGACAGACAGGCTGCCAGTCCCACGCTAGCCAGAGGTACAAACAGAACTCTGGATACAGCTTATTCGACAACTTATCAGATGTTTTTTCCTCTTTCTAACAAGCTCCTTTTGTATTTGATCCAGCCAAGCTGCATCTTTTCTATCTGTGGTAATGTCCTGCAGCCTGCAGCAGCAGCTGGGGACAGTAGCTCTGATTGTCCCCACTTCCCAGCCGGCTTGGAGCTGCATGTCTTCCACCGCCTCTCCTATGCCTCGAGCTGCTGGGAGGATGCAGCTGCCCAAGAAGCCCTCCCTGACATGCTATGTTATGGTCAATTACTTCATTATTAGAGAAGAGTATTTTGGACTGCTTCTGCCAACCTCTCACAGCTAAATAACCAAGCAAAGCTTCAAATCCAACTGCCAATAGGAATACACATATATTAGGAAGTTGGATTGGATTTCAGTTTCTGCTCTACAAATATAGTTGAAAAAAAAAAAAAAACACACCACGAAGACCACAACAAACAGCTTCCATAGAAACAGAGAAACAGAATTGCTCCAGTTGTACAGGCTGAGAGCTCTCTCCCTTCAGCAGCGAGCAGGCTGTAACGTTATCTGTAAGCATCCATCTGCAGAAGAATAATGCCCACGCTTTAAGTAGCAAGGCCACTTGAATGGATATCGAGTGCTCTGAATTCATCACTCTCGGTATGCAGTTTACAGCTTTACTTAGCCACAGAGAGAATCTCAGCATCTTACACTTCTCTTTGTGCTGCGTTTGTCAAACCCTCTCTCCCTCAAAAGCGCACTCAGACATGTGCTTTCAGCTGCCATTTTTTTTATTCCTCCCCTGGATGAAAAGGTGTTGAAACTCATCCCTGAGCACTGGTATGCAACACACAGGGTCTGATGGCCCTCTGCACACCTCCGTGCTGCAAGGGGGGCTCCGCGTCGCCCCCAAACCTAGCAGAGTCGGGCCAGTGCTCAGCGCTCACGTGGGCCCTGTCCCCGCCTAGGTCCAACTGGAGCCGTGTACCGTTTGGAGGAGTGGTAGGGCTGCCAATGGATGAGAAAAGCATCCCAGCAGTGTTTTATGTTATACTTTGGCCTTCCTTAAAAGGCCAGGTTTGAGAAGGACTTAATTTCCCCCCACACTTCCTTCATCCTTACAGCTGGTTATTTCTAGGAAGCAGGAAGAAGGCACAAAGCCATCTACCTCACTGCCATTCTCCCCAGCCACCAGAGCAGTAACGCTGTAAGGCAGCAGGACAGTGAATTTCTCCTGAGTTTTTCAGGCAGGCGCATCCTAGAAGGTGACAAAAAGCAGAGGAGGCTTTCTCCATCCACTTGTTTTTCACTGTTGCATGCCATGGCTGGCACCAAACCAACTGAAATCCTAAGCCTCCTAAGGTCATGTCTCCAATGTCAGTGCTCATCATGTTACCAACCACTCTGGTCGTACTCTTTTAGTGCCTTCCTCCCCACCCACCAAGAGTGGCTTTTAGATAGGCTCATCATACTCATTTAATGCAAATTAAAACACTATTTTCATCAGTGAATACAGCATCGACATTTAACAGCATTTTCATTGGACTGGATGGAAACAGTAGATACTCAAAACCAAACCAAAAAAGGTACAGAGCAGCTTCAAACAGCAAATATTAAAAACAGTTCACAGAGCAGTAAATATCGACATTTGCATGTACATATTTCATAATTTAAGAAATTATTCTCTGGTCTGAAGAAGCAGCCTTTTTTGGTGTTCTTCAGTTCTGAAGTTACTGAGCAGGCTTTACTTTCCACACTTGCACTCAGCATTAAAAATAAATAAATAAATCAGAGGCTCTTTTTCTGTATTCTAAGAAGTCAACGTCTACAGATGAGATTTATGGTCTCTTTCAAGGAAAGACTTTCATATAACTTAGGATTAATTTACATTCTGAGCTATCAAATTTTACTTCTGAGTTGTGTAAAGAGGAAGAAGGGACAGGGAGGGCAGGAAGAGAGCGAGAGAATCTCTCACAGGGCTCATGCTCGGCATTCTTCCAAGACAACTATGCCCCAGCAAGAAAAATTCAGATGGATATATCCACGTGAATAACCAACTATTGCTAGCACGGCCTTCTTAGTGACAAATGCTAGAGCAGTTTGACACTAGACTAAGGTGAAGCCCGACTACGTTCAGATTTGGACATAACCTAGCTCTTTTATTAAGAAAGTTTTCCTGCAGAATAAATACATTGCAGAACAACAGATTAAAAATAGGTCAAGTTTAAAACAAATATCTTTGAAAGGAATGTCCTCACCATTTTTTCTCTTTTTCCTATTATGCCACTATAAGCATTTGTTCAAATTGGATGTTTTTAGCCTTGCAACCTCTCCAGTCTTAAAATTATGCATAGACTCCAAGTTCTCCTCATTAATATGACTTTTAGAAGATTTCCACCCAGATTCATGCTAAAAATATAGCAAAGAAAACCACTAACAGCACTAGGCATACTGTCTTCCAGTTACTAGTGGTTACCACCCTACAAGCCACTGCCACACTGAAGTTAACTTTAAGAGATTTTTACAAAACCACATTTACTTGAAAATGGTGTAATACACTCTCTTAGACTCTAACAAAAGAGCTACTCACATTCTTCAGATTAAGATTCAATGTCTTTTAACTGAGGTTTTACTCCCCCTCAGGAGCAAGGTCCACCCAACTACTTGCATCAATACGCAGCACTGGCAACTTAGGCAGAGGCTGAAGAACTCACATTTCTCAAAGTGCAGCAGGACATAACCAAACACCGCGGAGCATGTCGTGCTGATCAAGTGATAAAAGGTGTTTGGAGTCTTGTTGCATAAACAACAGTGTACCTGCTCCCCACCACAAACACTAAAGGAAGCTAAATCTAAATAAAATCTTATCACTTCTAGCTGGGCACTGTCCTGAACCTCTCGTTGCAATCCGAAAGGAAAATGATGAGTGTGACCCAGATGAATCACATTCCCAGATGGACTTCCCAGTCTTTTTTTCCTGGCTAGAAAGAAGGAAATTTTTTCCAGTTTCCTATGAAGCAATAATCATGTCAGCTTGCAATACTGATAAATTTAAATAAGTAGATCAAAAGTCTCCCTGGGAGGTACAGCTCACTGAACACGAAAAAAAAAAAGAGAGGAGCCTTCATGCCTCCACCTAACCCTGCTACAAATGAGAACATAATTTTGAGCGAATGACAGAAAGATACCACAGAGCTGCAGAGCTCAGCGTAAGAAGTGCCCAGCTGGGTCAGGCCCACAGCTCCCCTTGCCCAGAAGGCATCTCCAGCAGGGCAGCAGAAGGTGCTGTTTCGAGAGAACCTACAAACCATGGTCTGTGCAACCACTACCTGCTGACCAGGACTTCTCCTGACCCTGTCTTGAACCTGCTCTGACTGCCTGTTTTCAAAACATCCTCTGGCTGCAAGTTGCATAAATTCACTAGCTGCTGTGTAAACAAATACTTTCTTTAATCTGTTTTAAACTGATTCTCAACCAGTTTCATCAAGTGTCCTGTAATTCTGGTACTGCAGGATTTCTGTCAAGTTCTGCATTCACCTTACCCACCACCTTCAGGATTTTGTAAATCTTTATCACCTTGCCCCTGTAAGCTTCTCCTCTCCTAACTGGAGCCTTGTAAATGACAAAAACTGCTGCTCCACGCAGGGCAGCGATACCATCCCTTTGACCTTGAGTTGCCTTTCTCTCTACCTTCCCTAAACTACATCTTTCTTAAGATGCAGACACCAAAACTGCGCCCAGTGCTCAGCACGCGGGCACACCGATGTTTTAAACATTGGCAAAACGACGCCTTTTTCTGATTCTCAGTACCTTTCTCTTATGATGCCAAAAAGCACTGCCTGTGGTTTTCTGGCTGCTGCTGCTCCACGTTCGCAACAAGGATAGAGGGGAGCTGTGAGTGACAACGACAAGGCCTCTTACAAGTTACGACCCTCAGGTCCGAGGTCAGCATCACACAGGCATGGTTTAGACACATTTTTTGCTTACTGGAAAAAGACTTCTGCTTGAAGACTTATGTTTACCTATGCTGATGTTCCTGTACCACGTTCCTGCCCACTCAGTTACAACGATGGTCTTCTGGAATTCCTCAGCACTGACGAAGCATCTGACTACCCATCAGGAACGGTAATGTTGGTTTTCATCAGAACTGGAATTATTTTGAGGCTGTTGCAAGTTAACAAATCGGGCTGCTGAGTTGAGTAATGTCTGGAAGCCAGAGGGAAGGCAACTGAGATCAATCAAGACCACTACAGCTACTTCTATCATTGTGGGAAGATTACTAAAGACAGAAGAGTTATTAAGCAGGGCAGAAATCATAGGCAAAATTTTAGAATGTTCTAAAAATAAAGAAAATAAAAAAGAATAACCACACCTCCATGACTGATGGATGAGGATAGCAAACAGTCTTTTTTCCTATCACATGATCAGATTTGGGAAGAGTACCCAAAGGGCTTTTGAGATTAATTAAAGACCTGAATTTTGATCTTAAAGGGATTTTTTGGACATTCTCTGCAGCTCTGTTTATTGGCATTAATACCAGCCCTTGTTTAGTCTACAGCTAGCTCTCCCACCTATGAAAGTGGTGGTGCTTGAAGAAAAAAATAGAAGTATGGGGTAACATGTTTTTCAGTGCACTTCCATTCATTTCTTCCTTAACAGGCAAACATTCACCCACAGTCCTCAAAATCAGAGGACTGATTCTGCCCGAGTTTCACAAACTACTTGCCCAATTCCAATACCTTCAACCGAGCATGGAAAACAGACTGAGCAATCCCCAGGAGATCAGCATGCCTTGCGTGGACTGGGATGTGCCAGGAGGCACTGCTGATCACTCAACAGGTGGCACTGTCTTTGGACATGACACACTTCGGGTCTTACTGCATTATGTGAGTCAGCAGTATTTGGAACAAAGTGCACCAAATATTTTTAAATGTATTGAATAAATTAATTGGAACGTCAGTACTTGTAACTCAGTGGAGAGGGGTTAATCTATCTTTTTTGTCTTTTATTTCCTACTTAACTTTTTTCCTGGATTTGACTTTTCAAGTCCAATTCACTTCTTATCTTTTTGAAGTTTAGCTGTTACATGTATCCATAACACCAACAGACAATTCCCTGCATTTACATATAAATAACATACCAGACTGTGATGGATTGTTCATAGCATTTCAGACAGTTCATGGAGGCAGCTACTTGATCATTACTATGGAGGAAATCAGATCTCCTGCAACACTAACTCCGGTAACAGTCTGGCACAATGACCAGAAAGCAAGGTCCCTAAGGCACTTTCAGATCCATCAGCCATCAGCCCTCACTTCTACTTTGCAATGAAAAGTGACTGTGAAGACAGTCTTCAAAACTACCTTTTAAAATTTAAAGAAAAATCCAAATAACATTAGAGGAAAAAAAAATTTACTATCATAGTGAAGCTCGAAGCAGGATTTTTCTGCTAAAGAATTCTGTATTAGAACAAAGCCGAATCACCACAATACTGACAGAAATGAACCAAAAACTTACTCAAATTAGAGGGTTGCGACAGCTTATCACACAAAAATAATTGACCAACAATGGTAAACAAAAGCCTTAAGAACATCTGTGATTAATGCAAGACCTTAAGAAAACAAGTATTTTGGCTTGGCTGCCTCCTGAGCACTAGCTGTTGTACCACCATAGGAATTGTCATCTATCACGCGCAGCACTGCCAGGAGCCGTCCCCTAAAAGACAGCACACAAACGTCACGTCGCATAAGTACAACACTGGAAATTAAAAAAAAATAAGATAAATAAAATTAAGACAGAAAAAAAAAAAAAACACTCATTTTGAAACTGAGAGTTTCATCAGGCTCTGTTGATCAGCCTTTACAAGAGAAAGCTACTGTTCTTAGCCATAGCTAGTAGTAGATTTAGGTAACCTGGCAGCTAAGCGTGCACTCTCAATGCGAGCAAAGAAGCAGTAACTTGCTGGGTGTCTGCTTTCAACCAAATATAAGTAACGCATTCTTTTTGTGTTTTTCATCTTAAAAGTGTATCCATTGCATGTAACAACTAGGATCTATCCTATTTAATGGAAAATGGTGTCCCGTCCCCCCCCAAGAACTCCACTAACTTCACGATTCTGCGTGCTGTCTCTTAAATAGAAGTCTTTTTTTTTTTTGCTTCTTTCTGTTTCCCTACAAGCCAGCCAGTCAGAAGTACGCTGTGCTATGGTATCATAGTGGCAAAGCCATGCTAAACGCAGAGAACTTTTTGAACCCTATCAGCAAACAGGACAGACAGCACGCCCTCTCCTAGCCCCCAGGGCAGAACGTGGGGCTGTGGGCACCGCGAGGCTGGGCATGGAGAGGTGGAGGTCGCTCTTCCTTCCCTGCTTTTCTCAGCCAGGCACCTGCTGCTCTGCTGGACAAACCACTGGCATCCCCTCCGCACATCTGTCTCCGAATATCTGGATGCTAAAAACAAAACAAAAAGCACTTCCATTCCTAAATGGAAAGAAAATCAAGTGACTTTGCTATTAGTAACCTACTGCCTCCGAACAAGAAAGAGATCTCTCTGCAGTGCTACCCTGCTGGAAGCTGAAGCAGGAGGTACGTTTCATCTCCTCCTCTGCCAGAGGGTTTCTCTGAAGGAGCAGGAGCTGGCCCCCAGGCTCCCGAGCAGGTGAAAATGGCAAACCAGCCCATGGACGGAGCAAGAGATTTCAGACCAGACAGCAAATTAAACGCTAGCAAACGTGGGAAGCATCAAGAAATTCAGGAAAGAAAAAATAAATAAATAAAAGGAAGGATTTGTGTAGTAAGAAATTTTACAAAGTAGACATTAATGTTGTTGCAGTGCCTACTGAAGGGAAAATAGCTGGAAGCATTAAGCTGCATGGTGCTACGTGTTGCGGCCTCTCAGTCTTGACCACACAACCAGCAGCTCCAAATTCCTCTGGGGACTATCAGGAAAGAGCAATTTGGCTCCTAATTATCATGCATCACCATTCCCTCACGTAACGTGCTCTGACTTTCTGATTCTACACAGGGAATGGTGTTTGCCTCAACATTCAAGTAAAAACAGATTTTCACATTATTAAAAGGATAAATTTCTCTTGAAGGAAAAAAAGAAAACACCTTTCTTACTTATATAGATTTTTATCTTCCCCTTTCCTTATGATTTAAATTTTTTTTTTTCACTCAGGACAGTCTGTTTACTTTTAAAAAAAGATGCAAATAGTTCATTAAAATGAAGCCATTCTCAAATGTTCTTCCTTTCATCCTAAAAATTATTTCCTTCCTTGGCCAGCTCCAGATGTCCTGCCTATTTCGATCCCACAAGACATCAGAAAGCCTTAGATACAATTTCATAAACTGAAGACGACTTTCCACTCAACATTACATCTGCTCTCTTTTCCTTGTGAACAGTGTCCTAAGTAACAAGTCTGCTGCTTTGAAACCGTACCATAGCCTCTATCTCCGTTTTACTTTCCTTACAACCTTTGTACACAGAATCTGTTTTCAAAACATTTTGAAACCTGCGTGTGCAACAAGTTGTTAGCGAGTAAGCTGCCAGAATACACACACTTGAGATATTAGCATGTGCTAAATCAGGTTTTGAGTTGTAAGTACCTTACTTGGGCATTCCAAGTTTGTTTAACTTAGTGAAACAGAAAAGGACTACTACTATCACATTTACCTTGGCACATATACTCAATCCTTCACAAAAAAGCACTTGGTCCCACATAAGTCAGAGGCAATAAATAACATCATTTATAATCTCCTTAGGACAGGCAATGACCATGTCTCAAACACTGTAGCTCATCCCTCTCCTCTTCCAACTTCTCTGCTCTATGTCCTAGATCAAATCTGGTTTCTTTAATATGCATTTGCCATTTAAAAACACATTAGATTTAAAAAGGCTCCCTGTAAAACACGTGGTACTTTCTAAAAGGAAACGGAAGAGCTGACACATGAAATGAAGATAACGCCTGAAAGATGCACTTACAACATTGATATTTGTCTTTTTATATGTCTATCCACAGCAGTGAAGAAACATTCACCTTCATTTCCAAGGTGCTGAAGGACTGCCCCGGGAATGTCTGAGCTGAACACTGTCTGTGTCTTCTGGGGTCACTTCTTAGTGCTCAGCCTCGTCTCACATCCCAGACTGAAGCACTGAAGGGAAGATGCAGCCACCCTCAGTTGACTAGCACTGTTTACCTGTGTTCATTTATATCTGTCTTGTTCCATTTGAATGAATTATTAATTTGAGGTTCCCTCTACTAGGACTTTCATCTGTTAAGGCATTAAGTTATTAAGGGAGATGAGGCACATGATGATGACAGGTTAGTGAATCTAAGATGATTATCTATTATCCTATGTCTTTTATGAATTGGTCATGCTTGATCACAACGATAATGGACACAGTAAAGAAGAGTAAACTTAAAAACAATTTAATCCAAGATTTTTTCAGCAAGATCAAATTATAGCATTCTGTCAGTCACGTGTAACTTGGCCTGCACATGAGAGTGGCAGCGATCCTGTCATGAATTATGCTCACAGAGGTGGAGCACTATAGGTTCCTACTACAGATAACCCTGTCACTTGCTCTACTGAAATAATCTGAATGATCCACACAAAACTAATACAGGTTTGATGGTCTAAGGAAGTGGCATTTTGTAGCAAGGGATAAGAATTTCAGCACTAATTAAAAGGCCTGATGAACACAGAATTAAAGTACAAAACACAATGTCAAATTGCAAAAGAAACAGTATGCATATTGCCAGTGATAATTAAAGAAAATATTGCACATGCACTTTTCCAAGAAGAAAAGTTAATTCAGTGCTTGCAAGCGCCATGCTCGCTCCTGTCTGTGCTGACTCTAGGGCGTGCAATCCCCTGTGTGTCCATAGAACAGGTTTTCCTTGCGCTGCCGATCCCTCCTGCTTGCTTGAAACTCTCTCTGACCTCTCCGGCAGAAGAGAAGTTGTCCTGGCTGCCAGGTTTAGCCTGCCCTGATGTTTTAAAAATAATAACAACTTAACATGTTAGCAGCACGCACTTTAATAAGAGAAGCTGAAGAGGAAAAATGGTGATGCGGCTCTGGGAAGCGGCGAGCGAGCAGCTGGCCGGCAGCTGGCGTGGCCGAGCGCGCACCCGCGAGCTGGAGGCGAGCGCTGAACTTTGCCCCATTTCCCGAATTCCCGTCCTGCAGCTCCTGCCTGCGAGCAGCAGCCCCAGCGCTCGCAGTCGACAGGGCTGTTTTCTTCAGGTTTGTCAGCAACACGCTGCCAGCTCCGGACCCGAAGCAGCTGAGTAGGTAGCAGCACCTTCCGAAGAGAGGGTTTGTGTCCTGCCTCTCGACCAAGCTACCTCAGCCTGCCACCAGCAGAGCTGGGAATGGAAAGGGAGGCCGAGCTGCGAACAACCCGCGCCATCAGCAGCTCCCCTGCGCCCCGCGGCGCCTGTGACACTGCACTTCGTGACTTGGGGCGCTGGACACCGCGTCTAAAGCCACTACAGAAAAATCCACACATCCCGAAGTAAATATCTGACTATTTCTAAATCACAAAAGAAGTTGAAAGGTTATTCTGTTTTTCCAAGAACTTAGTTTCTGTGCAGCTTTCCTTTTTCTTTCACTTCAGCTGCAGTTACATTTATGCCTTGCTAAGTCTCTGCTAATTCCCACCCTCAAATTGTCGCCCCCCCCCCCATGCAGGTTCCCTATTAGTTCACCTGAAATGGCATTTTAGCCCTGCAGCCCCCCCAGGTCACCTGCTCACAAGATCCAAAATACCCTTCTCCTGCTTCCCAGAACACTCTGAAACATTTTTCCATCCTTTACGTGACCTCACCCTTAAGGACACTTTAGAAAACAGCGTTCGATGCCTTCTGACTCACAGCCAGTGGTTTCACTGGCAGCCAAACATGTGCACTCCAAAACACTCTGCAATCTAAATTGCAAATACAGTACAAGTATATCAAGTTCCCTTTACAGTTTACAGCTTCATATGTGAGTGGAAAAAAACTCAAAAATAAACAGAATCAAATGCTATACCCTACGTTATGGAAAGGGCTTCAGTTATGGAAGGACTGTGAATGTTTCGTCCAAAAAGATATCCCAACCGTCTATCTGTGCTTTGATAAAGCTAAGCAAACAGCTTCCAGCAATAAACACAGGGGGAGATCTTCAGATGGCAGCAGGTAAAAAAGCAAGTGCAAACTCACACTGAGAAAGAATAAAGTAAAGGAAAACATGGGGGGGAGGAAGGGGAGAGAGGAACCCACACCTTTTTATCCCCTGAAGTGCAAGATGAAATTAAAAAAAAAAAAAAACTTGTTACAGAATGATGGGTTTGGCATCAAAATTCATAATTATCTTCTCCCTTCCTTTCACCTCTCTAAAATTCTAAGTTAACTTCAGAGCTTTCTGAACTTCTTCCCCAAGGCAAAGATACGAAGCAAACTTCCACTGGAAAACTCCCTGCCTCTTCTCCGTGGCAAAGCACAGCTGTGGAAGGGAAGGGCGTGCTCTCTTTGAAGTCTTGTTATTAGCAGGTCTATTTGTTAAATTCAGCTCTCCCTCTTGCACTGCTCAAGTGATCATGCTGTGCATTTTGATACCTTTTGCTTGTCTGCGTCAGTTGCCTGGCCTGGTGTTCTCTCAGGTGCCCTCAAAAAGAACCTCCCAGACTATCCAGTTTCATCATTGCTGAAATCACTGAGGATTCAAAGTTAAATGACCCGGGTCAGAAAGAGTTGGGAGCTCTTCCTCCCTCTTCAAAATGCTGAAGTTTCAGGCAGTTTTCAGGGCAGTGACCGCGTCTGTCTGCTCCACTGCACCGAGAAGCCAGGTTCGCAGCTCACACGGCACACAAAGCATGTTGCACACCCCTGCAACCATTGCAGAGAGGATAAAAAAGAAAAAAAAAAAAAGGCATCATCTGTCATTTGCTTTTTAAGCAAGTATCACTTGATGTTAAAAAAGATCCAGTTCTTACAGAATAATGAAAGATGGGCTTCTTAAAAAGCTCTCTGTTTTTCTTAAATTCCAATCAGCAAGTAGAGACAGCAAGACAGATTACAAGGTAATGACAGAAATTACACGTGTGATTCAAAGTTAAACACAGAGGAAAGGAAGCTGGTACATACACCGTATTCCTGGTTATAACCTTTATGATGCAGGCTTGAAAAAATCTTACAGCCAGCACTTCTGGGCATGTTTCGGCAGAAACAGCTACTGGGATGGAGGAGAGGGAGAAGACCTGACGGCTTCACTCGAGGTTTATAAGCACGGTGAGGCTCACTGATCTAAGCCTTATGAAGACTTTGAATCTCGGCAGCAAGTTGTGGGTTTGGACCAGGCCCAGCATGGCACCAGAACGGGTGCAATAACCCGTGATAGCGGCTATTTGTATTGCTTGCACTGCAAGAGCGCGCGGCAGCCTCAGCCGCAGGTGAAGGCCTCGCTTTGCTGGCTGCTGAGCAAACAGAATAAAATGACAGGCCCTGCCTCAGCAGACCTATAGGGAGAGAGAAAACAGACAAGCAGATACATCGGAGCACGGGGAAATAACAGCGTAATATTTGTCAACGTGTCGCGAGCTGCATGTGCAACTTGCCAAGGGACGCAGCTGGGCTATTTCTCATCTATTAATGAACGTACACCTGCAGCGGTGCAACCACCCAACCTCCTGCCTGTGTCCACATCCGAGGACTTCCATCCAAACGGTGAGGACTCTTATCTTTAACTGTGCTTAGCACACTAGCACAGCACACACCACTCCAAAAGGCTGAGCGCCGGGGGCTGGGCTTGGGCATTTTCATTCTCCTGCCTCAGGTGACTATCGTCCTGCACAGAGTAAAGCTTTAGAAACACCTCTTCACTATTACCAAACACCAGGTAACATTTGGATGGTCAAAAGATAAGCGATGGGTTACAAAGGCAGAGCCTCCATTAACTCCTTCATGGCCAGAGGCCTTGGATGATGTGGTTACTGCTTCCAAACGCGGCCTGCTGCAGAGGTCACCGTACCACCCATCAGTTATGCCACCCACAAATCTCAAGGCTTCTTCTTTTGAAGTAAAAATTTCATTAACTCACTTTTGGTCTTAGGGACTTACTCCTTACTTGGCATTTCCTGAAAAGATCCCTAAGGTTTTCCTTTGAAGTTCATTATTTTTCTCCCCTCCTCTGTCTAGCTTCCTAGGCCTCAAACACGAGGAAAAATCTTTATTCCCCCGTTTGAAAGAATGCCTTGAGTTATTAGTATTTCATCCATGTTACAAAAACAAGGAAACACACACATGTTCTTAACTTTCAAACAAGTGATAAAATGGTAAAAAGCCTAAACTAAAATATTTGCATGTAGATCTTAGAAACAAAATCTAGAATATGCCTCGTGGCATAAAGAAGAGTCACCTTTTAGGGCTTCATGGCAAAGTGAATTACTCATCCCTTCTCTGTATGTCAAAGTCATGCATTGGGCAACATAAACAACCAGCTCGCATGTTGTTGATAATGACATGTTTATAGAACAAACCTCATTGTATCTTTCTACTAGCTAAGTGTTAGAGAAAGTTTTGTGCGACACATTTCCCAAGCAGCAAGAGATTGTACACTTCCCACAAGCCCAGAGAAAAGAGAGAGAGAGCCTTTCAGGATAGCTAACTCAAGAGAAAACAAAACAAAGCAAAACAAAACAAATCAACAGGAAAAAAAATACACTACGAAAACCAGAAAAACAAAAAACAACAAAACCCCATCAACTTTGTGCATAAGGCTCACTTCCACATATTAGACTGCAAAAGTTTCCCTCACCCTAAAGCAGTAGGAGACCTCATCCCTTCTGCTTCACACCACCAGCATAACGCCTCAGGACCCTGCTATCATCCTGCCCAGATGAAATAAGCACTCTGAAAACCAAATGAAAATGTTGCAAGTAGATGATGGTTGCAAGGAGATGACGGTCATGGTTTCATCCCCACTTGAAGCCTGTGCTGAAGCTCCAATAACCCCTTCTTCCTCCTGACATGGTATCTAACAAACAAAAAAAAAAAATCAAAAAGGAAGCAGCACTCAAGAGGAGGCGGCTCCTCCAAACAATGGAGATCAGAAGCACTGGGGGAAAAAGGTAGAAATTAAGTGGAAAACAATCAAGTTTGGAACAGAGTAGGGAATGTGACCTCTTGTCTGCCATCTGGACAAAGGAGGGGTTTTATCAAGGCTCCATGAGCATACAAGGCATTTATTTTTGGCAGAGTGGAGAAAGCAAAAGCTATCATAAGGTTGTAAAAGGAGAACAAATATAGTTGACCTAACAGCCTAGGAAAATTATATTTCCAGCCACACACAGTAGATGTGTGGATTAGATAGGGAAAAACTAAACAAGCCAGAGCTGAGAAAGGAAAGCAGAAAGTACTGACTTCCAATGATAGAACTCTGGACAAAAGCTGAACTGGGAAACTAGCAAGAAAAAGCCAGCTCTAAAATTTTACAGTCCGCAGAATTTAGATACACAGCTGGAGAAGGAGGTCCAAATCAAAGACAGCATGTTCACATCAGCGGCCTGATTCAACACAGGAATATAATGTCATATGCTCTGATCAAAAACACAAAGGACTTATGGGGGGCTGGGGGTGTCTGGTTTAGCCACATGGAACTTGAGCTGATGACTGAACCTTGAATAGCTGCTCATACCTGCAGCCCACATAAGTAAACAAAGTCACTGAACCTACCCTGGTTAAAATTATACCCTGCTGTAAAAAAAAAAAAAAAAAAAAATCCCATCTGCTATGGAATGTCTTTGTGTCTTCCCCAAAGGTCAAAATGAATATTTTGCTTTATTCTACGGCTTTCTTTTTGTCCAGACCAGCCACTATTATGCATGGTATTGAAATACTTACATAAAAACGTTAACTTCTTCTGGTTCACACTTCTTGTTTCTCTGTGCAAGCATGTACATAGGCCAGCCTTTCAAATCACAGCATTTCTTCTTGCTTAATCAAAGCCTTGTGTGAGGACACTGACACACAATAACTTGGTACTATTCAGCCAAATCAGAACACCCCATGTTCAACAAACAGACGTATGAAACAGATTTTACAAATCCATGACATACATGTCAGAAATATTTCACAAGTGATTTTCATTTCCAATCTTTGGTGACCCTTTTTTCTCCAGAAAACAATGCTCTTGAGCAGATTGGCTTAAGCAGCACTGAGCATACAACCCTCACTCTAACGCGCACATACACGTCAGTAGGGAAGTAAGAACCAGAGAAAATTAAGAGTTCAATAACATCCGCTATCAACTTTTAAACGCTGATAAGGAATCCATGGAAAAGAACATTTGTGGACATGCAGCAGCACTGCGGCATAGCAAGCCCTATCTGTTCTCCCTGTAGTAGTGAGGACGTGCCACTCCACTGAAGTAGATGGAAGTTTTGCTCCCAAACCCTTGAAGGACAAAATTCCTTCATAGTGTGCACACACATGAGCAAAGCCATCTCCTCCTGCAACCCTCGGTGTAACGGTACAAAGCACAACCTGACATTAAAACATGCTAGTGGTACAGAGAAACCAAAACGAGCCCTATTTTTCTAAGGCAGTGCAATTCCAACAGCAAAAGGATCCAGAAGGCAGCTGTGGAGGTGAGGAAGAAGCCCCATGGAGATCAGCCTCTCCAGCAGAGAGCAAAGTGCCTCCCCTCCAGCCAGCGGGGCGGGATGCCCCTCTGAAGGGAGATGCCACTGCACAGCACACGCGAACCCAGCTTGCACTGCATCTCTGAAACAATACGCTCAGCATTTTGGTTCAGCTTTTCTTATTTCTGGTTTCCATACCATTGCTAATAACGAGCTGCCAGATGGCAAATGAAAAGAGTGTGCTGTGTGACCTTCAGTTGCTGAAGCAGAATGAACTTGGGGGAATCCTGTCACTGACAGGCAAGCACATCGCCTAGGAGGTGCCAAAATACTTGCACTGCCAGAGCCTCTTAAGGTGGAGGAAAACTACTCATCTATCTGGACTGCTGGATTTCTGTGAGGCTGTGAAGAGGAGGAACATAACTTAAACACAATTAGGCAAGATCATGAAAGCAAAATTAGAATTTCTATTTGCAAAGTTGTAGGAAACCTGTGCCTGTGTGCCTTTGCGTGTGTTTTGGAAACACCCAAGACACACCTTTATATAAAGAAAAGGGGAAAGAACTAAAGTTCCCTCACTTCCTTGCTCAGAAAACATTCATTGTTTGGATAAGCCACTAAATTAACTTCAGCTGTAGAGAAAATGACTCATTAAAGAGAACAATCAAAAATTTCACTGGAGAGGGGGGGAGGAGGTAAGGAGGAACTTTAACCTTCCCCCTCTCCTGCCAAATAAATGACACAGTAGTTTGAAAAAACAAACAGAATGCAATAACACTTCTTAATAAATAAGGCTTAAAACAGAAAGCTACAGAGAACGGAGGTGAATGAAAAAAAAAAGTCACGCTAGAGACGATTCTGGTAGTTCTTGAAGCATGTTAATCCTCCAGCTGTACTCAAACTACATCTGGAACCGCTCCGTGGAGCGGCAGGAAGGCAGAGCTATCTTTCAGAGCTTACTTCCTAACACGGATCGTAGCGCTGGAAGCTCATCACATAGTTAAAAGCCAGTTTTGTTCTTGCAATCATATATCTGCTGGACAACATGCATTCAGCTTTTATATCACACCACAGGGGACAACACGCAAAAGACTTTTAATGAATGAACAACAATTTTCTTCCCCAGGCTCATCTGAGCTGCCACTAGATCAGCAGGGAATGTTTCAGGGAGACTGATGCTTCCTCGTGTCTGTCAGTGACTTACCAAACCTCCTGTAATGAACTGGGGTCTGGGGGCAGAAGAGGGTCCCTGCCTGTTTCTCATGCGTCATCTGGAGTAACCCAGCAGGTCTGAACGACCGCTGCCTAAAGCCATTACACGTACTTAGCACTTTCACCTGAAAATGATTTCCATGTACACATGGCCTTATCTAAACTAGAAAACCTGATTTGTCAGCGAGGCTTTTGGTTTTGGAGGAAAGGTTTGTTTGAACTGATGACAAGCACAGACAGCTCTACCAGTATGGATGCTAAAAGCAGCAGTTCTGCTGGTGAAAGATGCCTTTTCTTATATACAGCTTACTATCTTTTTACCTGGACCAAAACAGGCCGTAATGGAAAAGGGTTTTCTCCATAGCATAAATACAGATATACCACGTTCAAGTCCTGTAAATCAAAGGCTACAATTAAGTGTTCTGCAGTCTCGTTTATTCTGAACACTCACCATACAGCACTCCTCTATTTTGTACAAGTCTTTCGCCTTTACCTGTTTCCTCAGCCTACATGCAAATACTAAAATGTGGCCCAGATCCATGCGGCACAAGACATCACAAGAGACATTTGCTAAAGGAATAAAAACTGATGAGCTACTCTAACAAACATAGAAGTAAACAAGCTTGAATCGAGACAGATCAAATGTCTTCACCAATCTGCAGAAGAATTTTTGGAAAAGATGAAATACCCAAGGTAGGAGATAAATTAGACAGTGAATTACAGATCATTTTGTAGCACTTTAGAACTAACTCATTAGTAGACCTAATTAAAATTAATGGAGACTTGCTATAAATTCAAACAAGAACAGTGTAGTAACAGCTTACAGAAGAAAAAAAGTTTAAAGGGACACATCCTAAAAGGAGGTATATGATGCCTCAGCCCCCTCAGCTTCAAGCAGGCTACAGCAATTTACATCAGCTGCAGATTCCTCCCCTTTCCCACCAAGATGAGAAATATTTCATAGCACTCATGCAAAAGGATCATCATGCAAACATTCCTCCAAAATATGTTTACACAAATGTTACCAATATCTTACACCATTTTTTTCCCTCTAACAATCCTTGGCACGTCAACGCTTCCTACTACTGCAAGCACACAATGAAATCAGTGTAAGTAACTTCATTCAGACCTATGTTTAAAATTTTATAACAGCCTATCAAGCTAAGAGATTATGATTCATCCAAGCCATTAAAGCCCAATTACACTGACTGAAATGTGAGCTCCCAGCCCTATTCCAATTTCTGCTTCTGCTCACTCTTTCCCTGTACCCCTGCCTACACAACTTTGCCTTCTATAACTTCATGAAATGCCTCTACACTCTTATCCTTCATCACACTGAAGCTCCATTTCTCTGTCCTTGTGGTTTGTCCTCTCCTCGCACCGTCACAACCTCTTACCATGCCATGTGTTGTCTGCTCTCCTCCTCCAGATCACACAAGGTCCTGTAACCAGGTCTCTTCTGTGGCTACGCTCTATTTCTGCTTGATCATATCAGTTCAAATATATTTAATTATCATGTATGTACTGACACTTGACTTCACGGTGGATTAATTCAAATTAAAGTGATTAAAATAATCAAATTTAGATTAGCAAATGAGGAAACTTATCTTTTTTATGTTCTTAATGGTCATTCTCAAAGAGCGATAACCAGTAAATCATGCTGATTTGCAATACAACCTTTTAATTTAGCATTTGGTGTAGTCTCTAGTTAGACAATACCATTAGTGTATATTTATGCAGATTCTTGATCAATAAAAATTAACGGCCAATGCAAGTCACCATTTGCTAGTTGCCTAAATTTCGTATTTATGACTCGTCAAGCTGTATTTGAATGAAAATGGGGATGACACGTTAATAGCATGTTCTGTACTTAGTTATCAGTCAAGTAAAAACTAACAAAACATCCTGAATACATAAAGAAGTTGCTTAACAAAATAAACTTTGTATTTAATTACAATTTATGTTTTTAAAGCCTCTTCCAAATTTAGTAGATGAAACTGAATGGGCTAGGTTACTATGGACTCCCAAATTTCAAATTTAGTAAATGTTTTTTTTGGTTGTTTTAAACTAAACAACTGCAGAAAGGAAATCTTTTTTCCCATCTTTTCAATTTCAGCTGATCTCACTCATCTCTGAATAAACTACTCATTTAATCACACTAGCTGTATATTAAAATGAAAACAAAGTTCTCTGAGTATCTACCATAGCAGCTGCTGTTCTCAAAAATGAGTTTTTAGCATTTGAAACCCCGATTCTGGATACTTCTTCAATCATGCTCGCTACAGCAATAGCTTTGGTTTCCCTAAATATTCGATAGTTACACTGACTGAACAGGTCCGTCTTAGTCTAGCTAACATTAGTATATTAAAGCACATTTAGTTCCAAACCCAGGTTTATTTTTCAGAAAACATTCCAAAAGTTATTCCAACCCGAACCACCCTACTTTCTCAGCCTCAGCTTGCCTTTCTCTCCAGGGACGTGCTACCACCACCTCAGGGTCAAAACAGAATCTGAGAGAAATGTAAATATTTATTCTCTTCCCGGAAAAGCACTCCACGGAGCGGAGGGAAAAAAGGGGATGCGCGCCCAGGGAATCGCATCGGGGTAACCCGAGAGCTTTGCTAAGCCGGTACCTTTCCGTGCAGGCAATCCCTCTGCTCTAAGGGGTAGTCCCTAACTGAAAAGATGCACCCCATTTTCCAGAGCCTCCCACCTGAAGAAACACCCCCGGGTGGCCGGGCGCTGGTGACACCGAGCCGTGCCAGCCCCTGCTCAACACGGGCTGGCGTGCACCAGGCTCTGAAGACACAATAACATTCCTCTCGCTGGCTTTGAGCCCGGAGGCTAAAAGCACCAAATAACTATTCATTCTTCCATCTTGAGACACATTCCTAACCTAGTTCAAAGGCCTGAAAAAACATGCCCTAGCTACATGCCTGCACACCTCCAGAAGGGCTTTTCCCTTGCACCACAGCTTGCGAGGAAAAGAAGTTTCACACCAAGAAGAATGAAACACATATGAAAGTTTTGCTCCCTAACATTGTTTAAAGCATTCGAGGCTGAGCTGCGTACAGGTTCCTCAGCTACGTTGGCCCATTTAAGAATGAAGTTTCACCATTTACATGCTCGACCTACAGCGGTTCCCCGTGCCTGCTCCGAGCGCAGCGCTGGGAGGGGAAGGGAGCTGACCGGGCCCCGTCCCGCTTCCACCACCGCTCCTTCCCACTCAGCATCGTCTGCCTCTGGCACCTCAAACTAAGATAGATGGAAATGTCACAGGGCTACACACCCCGATCAGGATGTCCAAGGACTTCCAGCACACTCAGCTCATGTTCACCAGATGATTATATATAACGTCAACAAAATACAAGATTATTTCCAAAATACTGATGCTAGGACAAATATTAACTTTCAATAAGAAAAATATTTACAGCTTTCAACCTACAGCTTCCTAAACAAACTGAATTCCTCTTTATACTTTTTATTTTGCCGTTTCTCAGAAAACTGCATGCTGTTATGTGCAAAATGGGAAAATATAAACAAGTCACTAAATAATAAGCCGACCTAACTACAGTCACTGTTACTTGTATAGAATGAGTCAAGGCACAACTGCTGCAGATGTCCCTGGTCCTGGCCACATCTCCATGGCTGGTGCAGCTCCCTGACCTGTCACAGGCTCGCTCTGCTCCCCACGCCAGCTGAAAAATAAGGCAGAACGACACGGGCATCCCTGCACGCCGCCTGCCTCCCCCGAAGGCAGAACAAAAGGAGCAGCAGGAGCAAAGGCCAAGGTGAGCCCACCCTTCTCAGCACAGCATGCTGCTTAAATCTGCCCCAACATCTTGCAGGCCCACACCCAAGCTGCAGCAGCCAGCCTGCTTGTTGAGATTCCTCAACCAAGGCAGAGGGAGAGTTTCCTCTGGTTCTGGGTGTTTCGGCACACCTAAGCTGTAAAATGCTAGGGTTTCCTTACCTCTGGTTCATTTTACGTATGTGATCAAGCCATCAGCTATCTAGCACTCGTGCACTTTCCATTGCTTTTAAGGACAATAAATATTTATTATTCTGAAGTTTAGTTGCCGTTACTTAAAGAAATAAAAACTCAGCTTTGTTCTGCAATGCAGAAAATCAAAAATGGACAAAGTGCTACAAACACCATAACACAGCAAAGCAAGAAAGGCTGGTGCACTGTGCCTGTGCTTTGCAAGCAGAGAAGTCAAAAAAGTGAAGTAGATTAAGTGTAGCAGGTTAAGGGAGGCATTTTTTTCACCTTTACCAAAGCAGTTCATACCTGCCCAAACCATATTGTGACGATCCTAAGGATTTCAATTGTCACTCATTTTCAGCAGATGAAAATTGCGTAGCTTGAATTGACTGTCACTGCAGGAAGATGAGCATTGCTCACTCTTCACGTAGCCATTGCAGAGATCTTCATCCCCACCACAAGGAGCAATACATCACCCTGCGGACATCTGAGTCATTCTGAACCCTCCGAGCAAGCCTAGGTGCCACAGAATCACAGAATGTCCTGAGTTGGAAGGGACCCACAAGGACCATCGAGTCCAACCCCTGACTCCACACAGGACCACCCCAAAACCAGGCCATGTGTCTGAGAGCGCTGCCCAAACGCTCCTTGAGCTCCAGCAGCTCAGTGCTGTGACCACTGAGGAGCCAGTTCAGTGCTCAACCACCCTCTGGGTGCAGAACCTTTCCCTAACCCCCAGCCTGACCCTCCCCTGTCCCAGCTCCATGCCGTTCCCTCGGGTCCTGTCGCTGTCCCCAGAGAGCAGAGACCCCACCTCTTTCTACAACCATGCAGCTGTGCTACCTGCACTGGTCTCCTCCATGAAATGCAACAATACTATGGAAGGAAATATCCTCAAGGATATAAACCAAAGCAGAAGGTTGCTTGTTCCTATTCTCTAGGGGTAAAAAATACCTTTTCTAACATGTAACCTGTTCTTCAAAAGCAGGCCAGCTATGTGAAATATGAATTACCATCCAGTGCTTTAATCTAGATATCCTCACTGACACAATCTGCTGTCACCAGGACGTCTTTCTGCATCTCACATGCAGCGCAGGGAACGGGAAGCTGGGGTCCGAACTGAAGCAAGGAAGTCACAGCTCCAGCTCCCCGCCCCACTCCTCTGCAGTCACTTACAAACTGATAAGCAGCGGGAGTCAAACCAAGATATGCTGCAAGAGCAGCAACGAACTCAGCCAATCTTCTACCTCAATCTACGCTCCAGGAGGTTCTTTCATTCTCTTGACAAAGACAAGTGTCTAGACACTGCTCGACTGTGATGTTACTGCGTGTCCATTAGCTCGTGAGGAGGATGAAGGGGGCTTGGGGTTGGTTTGGTTGTTGTTTGTTGAAGATTTTTTTGGTTTGCCTTAATCTCCTTCACTCCAGCTTTTTTTTTTCCCCCTCTTCAGGGAACTGCTCCGCTGAAGGGCAGCCCCCCTGCAGAGCCTAGTTATGCAGTTTACTGAGTGGCAAAGCCAGTTTAAGGAGTCGCTGCCCCATAAGTATGTTTTAGCAAACACCGTGCACCACACCAAAAGCCAGATCACTGAAAGGTGACAAGAATCAAGGCTGATGGATATTTCACATTTTTCTTCAGATTCCTTATTTCAAAGAAAACTTGTCCAATGCTTAGATGCCCTAGCAACTTACAAATATCCAACCTACACAGACTGGAAAACAAACAAACAAAAAATACACAGTAAATTAAAAGGAAGCTGTAGATGCTCCCACACTACTGCCTTCCTGCATTTACAACATGTATCATCAGACAGTTCAAATGCACAAACACACTTCAATAGTTCTACTAGCCGTAACGAGTGAAACACTCTTACAACCTAATTCCTTTCCCCCAGAAGTGCATCTTACTTGAAAATTTAATAGGCTATTTTTTGCACAGCTCCCAAATAAATGGAATTTTACAACAGTTGTCAAAACATACACAGGCAAATCTTCCGTGCTACAGCACAGGAATGGTGCACCTCATCACACGGTTCAGGCGGCTGACAGCAGGTCTTTTAACTAGGCTCCCGAATTATTACAAACAGTTGAACACAAACAAACTTTCACTGTCCCACCTACCTGATCAAAAACTCCTCTGAAGAAAATACAGTTTGCAATTACCCAAGGTTAAATCTCTAATAATAGTCTTCAGAGAACATGACCTAGATGTGTCAAACATGATCAGAGAGATATATATCAAGACATCTTTTAGTTAGTTAAGAGCGCCAGACTTATTTAAATCTCCTTTATCTGTTCACACCTTGGCTTTGTTATATTTCTCAATATTTCTGTAAGTGGAGAATAAAGCTGTTAAGCTTCAGAATCTTTTTTAAGTTACTGACATCTCTCCTTCATTACCTTTATCTCATGAAGTCAGAATAACAACCATCATGATCCCCATTTTATCTAAAACACAGAATGACGTAAAAACAGAATGCCGCTACTCGCTTCTATGCATAGGTACTCTAATATGTCTTATTACATATGGAAGGCCAAAAGCCAGCTCTTAGCATTCTGACAAATTGGGAATTTAGATACATTTGTTAATATTAATATATTTGCATTGCTGTTTTCACCACAAAATGAAAACCTCAAGATCTGCTGTAACAAGCCATAATATTTTTGCCATTTTAAATCTTCTTTTACAAGATATTCTTTACACTGAAGAGTTTTAAGGGAATCTATACTTACTAATCTGGAAGACAAATCACAAAACACTAGTGAACCTCATTTTAAATCAATTTATCATAACTGTCCAAGCAGTACAGTGTAAAGAAGAAAACACTGCCGTGAAAGAAAGTCCGTGTGAATATAGTTCTCCTTTCACTACACGTTTTATAATAACAAGATTCTTTCACATGTTAAAAGTCACTCGTTCTTACTTGCTTTGTACTTAACTCGTATCCCTAGCTGTGGTTTACTGTTGTGGTTGTGACAGGGATGCTAGAAGACAAAGAACTCAGGAAAGAAGAGCCTGAGGCAAATTTGGCTTACCTTACCAATGCACATCATCCTGTTAAGGCCAGCAAACTGACCAAATAATATATAAAAATAAAATCTCATCACAAGTAAGGGGTACATATGCTTTCTAAATAACGTCTACCAGTTATAAAGGTGAAAAGAAAAATATAGAAGTAAAAACACCTTCAAGAAACTGCAGCACCATGCTAAATGAGCACCTCGGGAATAACCTCTTTGTATATATACAGGCTTTCCGCCTTTCTCTCTACTGTTCCCCAAACTTTCACACACCTCCACCCCAATTCCCATCAGACCACGAGCACCCTGTAGCTCTCTCCACCCACATCATCATGCCACAGCTTCTCTGTGTCCCCCAAATCCTTTCTATGTCCCACTCCCAGCTCCCTACCCTACCACTTCCGACAACTGGTCCCCGGTCAGTGCCCCCAGTTCCCATTATCTCATGTCAGCATCCCATAATTTCTCTCCCAGCCAAAGTAGGGGGCCCAGCAACAGCATCTCCCCCATTTTCCCTCCTACCTTTTACCTAATATATTTCAAAACTGTCAATCAAATGCAGTAACTAGTTTCCAGTGCTACTTGGAACAGAGATTAAATCCAGTGTCTAATTAGTTTTGGAAAAGTCTATCTGTGTTTCTCCCATATCACTGGACACTAAACCATGTTTTTTTAAGTTTACTTTCACTAGTGACTTTACTGAATCTCTGAAAGTGGAGATGTTCTGTTCTGATTATTGTACAAGTGATTTTTGTATGTAAACAAAAAAAAAAATTCTTCACAAACAAGCTATTGTAAACTTACTGCAACTTGTCCAAAAGAATATTCAAGCACCCTTTAGTTAAGGTACTTGCAGGTATGTATCTATAGTCATGAAGAACTGTACAGTCCTAATGAATAGCAAAATTCCAGCTAACACAAAGCATCCCTGAAACAACGCAACATACCAGGGGTGTCAGTCAGTCGGCATTCCTCCTCCAGAGCTGCTTGCTGCGCTTTGTTTAGGGGTTGTAATTCCCCATTTATGAGTGTTATCTAAGGAAACACATGACTCGCCACAGCTGCTAGTTAAAAACGAGCATCCTCCTGGCCCTGCAATGTCCTGTTTCGTTTGAACTGGTTTCTGAATGTGGTTTAAATTTGAAAACATTGACTAAATATGAAACCTATGGGCTAGAGAAGTCCAGATAGTACTTCATTATCTACTGCGTTGGTTTATAAATCATACAGCTGCAATTTTTAAGCCAGGAAAACAAAAAAGAAAACTCTTAAGAAGCCTGTCATTAAAATCAAGGGAGGGAGGGAATAAATCAATACGAAAATGCAACGTAGCTATATTAAAGGAACTGATCTACCGTCTCAATTATGAAAGAATGAAAAGAAAAAAAAAAAAGAAACATTAATAATAAGCTTGTGGTCTTGTTAAGCAGGAGAACTGCAAATATGCAAGTATGCGGAGACAGAGGCTCAATTTTGGCAAATAATTAGGTATGGGGAAAACTGGTGTGTGCATACAGTAAGAAATCGACTGTTTTGTCTACAGAATACCCATAGAGCATGGAAAACTTTCATAATGTACTGGTATTTGTGTTGGTGCTGACCCAAAACGAGGGAAACTTCTGTTCTTTCAGTTCTGGAAACAACCTCCCCCCAAAACTTATTTTAACGGTACACGTCTTGTTTTGGCAATTGCTGTGTTTAAGTTGTTCCACCCTAAGCTTCTAACTCGAGGAAGCAAAACTAACTATTGAAAACTATTAAAAAATAAATAAAGTAAAAAAAAACAAGCAACGTGCCAACAAACCATTCCAGATATCTCAGACACGAATCACCCGAGTTATTTTCTGTTTACCATTATGTGTATTTTCAGAAGCAAAATATACATTCGAGCTTTTCGCCTCAGTAGTGCTTTGCTTTAACTGGACACGGACACGAGGCAGGGGCACCTTACAGACGTCCTTGCCCTGCGTGCTGGTTTCCTCCAGCACCCAAACGCCCACCACGCGCCAGGCAGAGAGGCATCATTAAAGCTGCGAGGGAGCCAAGTTACCACTTGCTCAGGCTGCACATATTCCACTCAGTGTTATTAGTGCTCACTTTCACAAGTTCTCAGACTCATCAACGAAATGGAAATGAGGCGGGGGAATAATGTCTTTGCTTTGAAGCTCTGGAGATCAAAGCCACGTACCTGGATTCATTCTGCCATCCTGCTTCAGCCTTTCCTGTTTCTCAAGAGCCAACGGCTAATGGTTTCCTTTTTGGAATATTTTTTGACTGTATTCTCTGAACACAAGCTATCAGCTGCTCATCTTCATACCCCTGCTAATTCTAGGAGGTTTCTCTTCTCACAGCAACTCCAAAAGCAGGTAAGAAGCACATCCGCGATATCTGCTCATCTGTGCATGCAAAATCCTGAGCAGGAGGAAAACGCCTTACAGCAACACTGCTCCCCCCACTCCCCGGCTACAGCCTCAGCTTCCTCGTGTCACAGGCCGGTGTTTTCCAGCAGGATTTAGCCCCTAATGCATGAAAGTCCACCTGTCATGGGATCCAAGCACCAAGGAGCCACCGGCTGAGCTAGGCACACGCAGCAATATCCACTTCTCACAAGGAGAGGGAAATGTGTGGGCAGAGGAGCTTGCAGGGCAGCTTGTAAACCACTGAACTTTTAAAAGGATGAGAGAAGAAAGGCTAGGGCAGGGCCACGCGTTACAATGCAGCCAGGAACATATGACAGGGAAAGCAATGGGATTTGAGGGGGAGTGCAGAGAAACGCTATGGATGGGAGAGATTTTTATATTTTTTTAAAAAATTTGCAAATCAATGATTATTTCACCTGCTATCTTTAATGTTAGGAGAAATAAGTACCACTTGAATGAGGATAAAACCCCTGCAGAATGTAAAGCCTCAGCAACCTGGAGGTGGCAGGGATGGGGGAAAGGACAGGGCAGCAAGGAAAAGAGGAGCAAGCTGGCTTGCAGCAAAGCAACAGCAATAATTTTACCCACTGGGAGCTGAATGGCAAACATGTGAGGTCCTTGCCTTGTAGTCTGGAACAACAGAAAATTCCAGAATGGGTAAAACAAGAGTTGTCCAGATAGTTTTGGCCTTTGCTGGAGAGGAGGGAAGGAAGACTGCTTTATGGAAAGGGAGAAAAAAGAAAGTAAAGAAATAGCACGTGCAGTCCTTCTGCCACTTCTGAGATTAAAAGCATTAAGTAACAACCCACAGCTACAAAAGACATAGAGAGCAAAGCAAGGGCACTTAAAGCAGCCTTTCCCATCCCTTATTCCAACACCTGCAGCTTTGCCTCTCCCTCCCCAGGTCCTGATGGTTCTCCCTTCTCTGCTGTACCTGCAAACGGCCCAAGTGGCTTCCCCTTGCTACTCCACGCTGCTCAGGCAGCATGACTTGAAGCAGCAGCAGGAGAAGCAGCAGGAGCAGCCCCCCTGCTCTCGCAGCCAGTGCCCCACCAGCCGTGCCTGCAGGAGCAGCGCGGGGCGATGCTCAGCGGCTCCTTGGGGAGGGCGCGCAGAGCTCCGGGACCTGGAGCGCTCCCCGCTCACAGGAGAACGGTTTAGCTTAAGGTGCTCAACAGCTTCTGCAGGCATGTGCAAGCAGACTGTTTGCAGGCCTATAAATCACTCACCTCCGGGCAGATTTTCTTAAGGATGGCATAAGGTGTGCCCTACATGGGCCGATTCCCCTGCCTAACCCCAGTTCTACCCGCAAAGCAGAAAAGGTCTGAGGACTGGTCTAAAAACAGATGTCAACGTGGTGTAACACAATTTTTTTCCTTGACACACTCAAGAAGATGAGCTAGTCGGGCTGAATTCTGAGAAAAGTTGCAGCTGATGGTCAGGAATGCAGCGTGGGAAACAGGAGTCCAACGAGTTAACATCTGAGCAAGCTACAAGCAACCGAGCTGGATAAAGGGGAGGGCACGGAACAGGCACGGCTGCTGACTCCCCGCATAATTACAAACCGACTCTTCCCGGCCTCCCAGAAGCCGTACTCGCTTAGTCCAATCCTAATTCGGGGAAATAAGAACCAACTTCAAATAGCAATTACTCCACTAGACACTACCTTTCACCACGCTTCTCTGCGAACAGCTGCGTGATGCTTTCCAGCATCTCCTGGTGCCGGGTCTCTCCTGTCCTGATCCCGCTGCACAGCGCAAGCACAGCGGGGATCTCACTACCTCCAGGATGGAAAATCTGCTGCAGCTTTTACATTAGCGGTGACACACCAGATCAATTAAGGCAAGGTGTCTGCAGCAATGTAAGCAGCACAGGTGCAAAAATCTGTGCAAGTAAACAGCTGCGGCACTGCTCCTCCTCAGACCTGCACTCTCTTCCTCTCACACATTTATCATTCATCCATATCTCAGCAGTGGATTTTCTCTCACGCTTGCTCCCCCAATCTTAGCACAGAACAGGAAAAAATAGCAATACACCCACCGACGTGAGCACAACACGCTGCACGCTCCGGCAAACATCCCCGCGCCAGGAGCTCAGCGCTGCCCTAGGCAGCCGGGGACTCACAGGTCAGGGCGGCACGACACAGCCAGCCCAGACAGCCGCCTGAAAGCGTTTCCAGAAGCAAGGTGTGGCGGGTACTGCTGCTCACCAAGTATTGTGACAGCCAGCACGCTCCTGTCACACAGCCACGGAAACGATTGTTTCCTACAGGCACCATTTGAAGCAGACCTGCAGTACCTGTGCTCATGTGAAACCTCACCTCGAACACTGCAATGAATCTGCCGTTCGTAGGTCACCTAAGACCAGTACTTAGCACCGCATTGCTCTAACAGGCAACAGTGGAAGTGCTAAGCGGCAAATACGGAGAGCTTATTTCGCCTTTGTTCAGGTATATAAACGTGTCCCAGAGTAACATGGAAGCGATGATCCCAGGCACCTTTCCAACACCAGCTCCCAGCATTCCTTCACACCGAGTGAACACACAATACAAACATTATTATGCTTCCAATAAAATAATAAACAGCGGTATGAGATCCAGCCCCTCGTATCTCCTTGTATACGTTCATAGTAATATCTGGTCACACTGCTGGGATCGCTGCTGCTCCAATACACAGAAAACCACTAACGGCAAGCGTCACAGCACAACAAACCAGGCAGCTAGCTGCCAGTGCTTGCACGCAGCACTGCTGCTCACCTTTCACCAGGACCCATCCACACGCACGGTAACGCGCTTCCCGGGCTCCCAGCGGGACGCATTTGCTCCGTGCTGCGTTACGTTGCTATGATGCAGGAACATCACAATGCTTGCGATGATGCCCCGCTGACCTTACGCCTGTAATCAAGATGTGACAGCCTGGCAGAAGATTTTCCCAAATTAAAAGAGGAAAGTTGTAAGGGAAAATAAAGCACACCAATGCAGCCAATGGCAAAGGCACAGTTTTCAGGGCCCGTTTCTCATGCAGTCTGTAATACTGCTGCAAGCCCCTGACAGCCACGCTTCCTATCAGCTGAAGCACGAGGGATGGATACAGGGCTTTGAAGACTCTCAAATCTTTCTCAAATTCACAGTCCTTTCCAAGCAAAGCTGAATTAACACTCATCACAGCCCTATGAGGTAGGTGCCATTAGCCGTGCTTCATGTGTGGGATAACAAGAGTTGGTGTGGGTCGCTGCCTTACCCCGACCACAAGAGCGATTACTGACCAAACAGGGATTAAAATGGTAGCTTCCCATTTCCAGCCCTACACCCTCAGCTACTTCACTTGTTCATTTCCTACACCCACTTCTGAAATACACCCAATCCTAAATGCTGAGGAGATGAGGCAGTGCCACAACCAAGTCCCATCTCCGTCTCAGCAGGAGCACCCCAGCCTGTTCTGGAAGCACCCTCACCAGAGGGGACCCTGGCCCCCACCTCCAGGGTGCTGCATCCTCGGGCAGCCTGCAACAAGGCCAGGCAGCAGGGACCCGGGTGCAGACGAGCGGCAGAGCCACCCCAAGGGACTCAGAGCCACCCCAAAGGGACTCAGAGCCACCCACACTTCCCTGATGCCCACCATGAGGGTCCCGGCACCCCCGTGGAGCCCGGTGCCGGCGGCGGGGCTCACCTTCCCTGGCTGGCGCCTGGCTCCTACATCTCCTCCCGCTTCTGGAAGCTGATGCTGGCGTACGCGCTCGAGTCATCGCTGGGGTGGCCGCTCCCACGAGGCTGGCTCGGGGACTTGGGCTGCGGCGGTGGCGGGGGCTTCCCCCCCGACAGGGAGGGGCCCTCGGCTGCAGGGTGCATGTGATGGTGGTGGTGGTGATGGCGACGGTGCCCAAAATCCTTCACCAGGTCCAGGTCAATATAATTGAGCCCGTTCTCCAATGCAGGGGCAGCCCCGGGCTCCCTGCGGGCAGCGGCAGCTCCGGCCACCTCCCCGGCGGCGGGCCGCAGCCACACGTTGTCAAAGGAGGCCGAGCTGTGGCGCTTCACCTCCTCGGCTCCCCCTGCACCCCCACTGGGGAACGGTGCCCCAGGGCAGCCCCCTGGCGCTCCACGGGCAGCAGTTGGCGTGGACGAGAAGGTCTCTGAGCTGTGCCGCCGGCGGCCGCCCTGCGGGTCGGCACGGATCACTTTGGCGCTGGGCGTGCGGCCGGGGCTGAGGCTGACGCGGGTGAAGGCGCTGCCCGCACCAGGCCCCCCAAGCAGGGAGGAGGACGAGGAGCGCGGAGGCGCCGCCGCCGCCAACTCCGGGGAAGCCACCGCCGGGGGTTTATCGGCGTAACCCAGCAGGAGGGCTGGCGAGGAGGGCGAGGGGCTGTCGGAGCAGGAGCCCCCCAGCCGCATGGTCACGTAGTCCCGGCCGGAGGGAGCCGCAGGGGCCGCCCGCGGGCCCAGCTCCATGTTCATGTACTCCTCAGCAGCCTCGCTCCCTGGCAGCCGTGGCAGGCCCAGGGCAGCCGCAGGGAAGGGTGGCTTGTCGCCGGCGATGAACTCGATGTTGACGTACTCGCCCGGGCTCTTGGGCTCCGGGGGCAGCAGCAGCGGGGGCTGCTCCCGGGCCCGCGGCAGCGTGCTGGCCTTGGGGCCGCCGAGCGACAGGCGTGTGGGTCGCGCCAGGCGGCCCTTGGTCTGCACGGCCGTGTCCACCTTGCGTGGCGGCTGCGGGTGGGACGGGGGGACACCGTCAGGGCCACCACCACCGCCACCCAGGCTGTCGCTGCTGGTAGACGAGGACGAGTCCTCGGCAGCATAGAGGAGGCGGTTGGAACCAAGGGCAACACGTGGCTGGGGGCTGCCCTCCTCACCCGCCGTCCCACCACCGCGCCGGTGCACGTGCTTGAAGGAGCGTGGCAGCGAGAAGTAGGAGTAGATGGGCTTGTGGTGGGCCGCGGCAGCAGCCTCCTCGACGGCCGGCTGCCCCGCGCCCCCAAAGTAGCAGTCGGGTGGTGTGCTGGTGGTGGAGCCACTGGCCGGGGACATGTTGATGTAGTCGCTGCCGCCACAAGGGAGCTTCCCCTCATTGCTCTCCACCGAGAGCTTCGGGTGGTGGCCAGCACCATTTGTCCAGATCTTGCCGTAGCCTGCGGAGCCACTGTCCGGGGAGTAGCTGCCGCTAGGGGACATCATCATGTAGCCATTGGAGTCCACCGTGGCTGGAGGGTGGCGGCCCCCCCTGCCAGGGTTGATGATCTGCTGTGGGGCCGACACACTCTTAGGACTCATGGGCATGTAGTCACCGCCCTTGGGGGGCGCCCCGCCGCTGGGGACAGGGGCCACGCCAGGTGACATTGGCATGTAGCCATCATCAGTGTGAGGGGCAGAGTTGGTCCGATGGTGGCCGCCATCCAGGTGGTGCATCTCCAGACACTCCTCTGGGTAGGAGTGAGTGGGCACAAAGGCAGAGTGCCGGTAGGAGGGCAGCCGGCCACCACCACAGGGGTAAGAAGGCAACATCTCTGTGTACTCCTCAATGGAGGCCACTGAAGACTGTGATGGGGTCTTCTGGTGGGAGATGGTGGGTGAAGTACCTGCAGAGTGAGTCCGCTTTCTGAAGGCCTTCTCCAAGTCGGCAACATCCTTGCTGCCACCTCGGGGACAGCACGGCGTACTAGGGTAGCGGGGCTGCTGCTGCGGGTGGCAGGTGCGTGGGATGAAGTGGCCATTGGGAGCTGCCAGGCTGCAGCAGGATGAGGTGGCCTTCCCCCCCATGCAGATGTAGTTGAGCTCTTCATCGCCCCTAGCTGGCGGGGTGTGCCCCAACGAATCTGGGGTGACACTGCGAAAAGAGCTGCGAAAGTCACACGGGCTAGAACCATACTCATCAGAAGAAATAAATCCGCCATCGCTAGGGGAGCCAGAAACAGAAGCACTAGACCTTCGTGGAAACAGGCAGTCCGACGTGGAGCCATGGCCACTGGTGCTACTGGATGACAGGCTGACTGGGCTGGTGGCTGAAGGAGAGCAGCGTGAGGAAGGCATCGGGATAGAACGGCTGTGGTTGAGCGGAGGATGGAGCCTGGAGTTACCACGATGTCTATGTGAGTGTGTCCGGTTGGCGCTGGGACTAACTGGGCTACCATCCACTGAGGCAGGCCTTGACATCGTGCCTTCCCCATCGCTTGATGCGCGAACCCGGAAAGAGCTGGGTTTGCCACCTGTGCCTCCACCCCCTCCGCCGGCAGGAGAGGTGGCTGTGACACTCTCAGTCCTGGAGCGGCGACTGAGCCCCACTTGGCTGGGCGGAGGGTTGTTGATGTGGTGCCTACTACGGAGGGGCACTGAAATGGGGTTGGAACAGTTGGAGGAGGACTGGCTCTTGCTGCGGGGCCGGAATTCCTCACTCATGGCTCGCATGGCCTCCAGGATGGTTTCGTGCATGTTCTGTGCCACCACCGAGTCATCCACTTGCATCCAGAACTCACCGGGCCCGGTCACAGCCGAGCGCCCCACCTCAATGAAGAAGAAGTTCTCGGAGTGACCACAGCGGCGGATATTGAGCAGCTGCAGCACCACAGCAGCCGCATCAGAGTTCAGCTTCACAAAGCTGATGGTCTTGTTCGTCAGGCACAGGCGGTAGATGCCAATCAGGTTCTTTGTCTGGCCTAGCCCCTTAGGCTTCAGGATTACTTGCCAAACCTCCTTAAAAGCCGGGCCAGGGGCTACCTCGCCGTAGCTGTCCTCTCCCGCTTCCCCCAGCCCCACGCTGCTGCCTCCAAAGGTGACATCGCTGTGGTGGTGGTGGTGATGGTGGTGGAGGTGGTGGTGGCCCTTGGCCCGGTTGTGCAACTGCAGCAGCGCTTGGTACCAGCTCTCCTGCTCAGGCTCGCTGTCAGCTGCAATGGCAAAGTGCTCGTCCTTGGTGTAGAGGGCCACCAGGTGCTTGTTCTTGGAGTCAGCCCGTTTGTTGATGTTGAAGCAGCTTTCCAGTGGGATGGAGCGCTTGGGGGCCCCTGACTTGTGTCTCCATTTCTTCTCATTCTCGTAATACTCCAGCCGGGCGGGTCCAGACTCGCTGGCTGCCCTCAGCACGAAAAAGCGTTTATGCATGCTCTTGGGTTTGCGCAAGTAACCCACCTTTCTGACATCTGAGAAGAAGCCCTCGTTATTATCTGTGGGGCTGGCCATGGCGAGAGGTGGCGGTGCTGTTACAGCAGTCAGTAGTACACAAGACCCCAAAACAGCCAAGCCAGCCGGAAAAGACAACCACCTAAAACAAAATTCATGCAACAACAATTAATAATAATAAAAAAAAAGGCAAAAGAGCTCAGGATCCCCTTTTGAAAACAGGGCAGAAGCAGGGGGCGAGCAGCTGTTCAGCGGCAGAGGCAGCTTCCAGCACCAAATCAGAGTTTGTGTCGCTGTTTATGCCCGAATCGCCCTCAGATGGGTGAGCGTGTCCATAAAAAGTCCAGTCCCGCTCGGTGCAGCCGAAAGCCTCGTCCCAGGAGCAGCGGCCGGGGTGGGGACACGCATCCTGCGGGCCGGGGGTGCCCGCCTGGCCCAGCACCCCGCTTCCCTTCGCAAGTTTGCCTCCGCGAGTAGCGATTTCTGCTGCAGATTAAATATCCTCTTGGGGGCGGAGATTGTTTTGCAAAGTCCGGGCTTTGCACCCGAAAAAAAAAAAAAAAAAAAGCACTCTTCGTCCCCCCCAAAAAATAAAAAAACCCCCAAAATAACAAACAACCACAAGGCAGCCGCCCTCCAAGTATCAGCGCTGAGGTTGCTGCTGCTGCTGCTTCTCCCGCTCGGCCGTGCGGAGGAGGCTGGCGACCCCATTCAGTCCCATCTCGTTAGGCGCACAAAGTGCCATCTCCAGGCGCGGCGGCGGCAGGCAGGCAGGCACATCCCCTCTTCCTCCTCCTCCTCATTCCAGGCGGCAGCGCCTCGGCGCCCGGCGGCGCAGCCCCCTCCCGCGCCCCAGGCCGGCGGCGGCTCCCTGCGGGCCGGCTTCTCCGCGGACTTTCCCGGCGCCCCGCACCCAGACCGGTGGCGGGGACCCCCTCCGCCCGCCGCCGCAGCTCAGGCTCGCTCCGAGGAGAACGACGCGGGACGGCGCCGCTGCGTGGACCATCCCCGGAGCCGCCGCCGCTGCCGCCGCCAGGCTCCCGGCCAGCCCTCCGCTCCCTCCCTCCCTGCCCTCATTCAGCGCGGCCGCGGGGGCCGCCGCCGCCGCCACCGCCGGGCCCGGCCCCGGCTCCAGCCCCAGCTCCGCCCGCCGGGGGCCGCGGCCCGCATTGGTGCCGCCGCCCGTCAGTCAGGGAGGCGGCGCCCGGGCCGCGCTGAGGCGAGGCGGGGAGCGAGGAGGAGGCGGCGACGCCATTTGGCGGCGTGGTGGTTGTGGAAGCCGCTGGCGGGGCAGCCCCCGAGCCCCCCGGTGAAGCGTGTCCCCGCCCGCCAAGCGAGTCCCGCTCGGCAGAAATGCCGGGGGAAGGTTCCCCGAATAAAATTATTTGACTCTGCGTAGCGTCAAGTAGCCGAGTGTGTTTTCCCGCATCGTTGTGGGCTGAGTTAAACTGAATATTCAACGCGCTCTGCAGTTAGCAGGGCCGAAACGTGCTGCATGCACAACTTCCACCTCCGAGGAGGAAACAAGTGCTGCAAGCCTACTCCGGAAAATAAATTGCTCAATGCTGCCATCTCCAGGGCGGCTCGGGGCGCTCCTGGCTCAGCTCCGTCCCTGGAGAGAGGCAGGGGCCCTGCGCCCAGCCCGGTCCCCGTGCCCCGCCGCCATTTCCCCGCGCGCCCGGGCCCTGCTGCTCCTCAGCGCCCCGACAACGCTCGTGCCCGCCCGTCAGGTTGAAACCTTCCCCTTCTGGGGAGTCACGTAGGCCCAAACACGGAACGAATAAGGTAAAGGCTTTTCCAGTGCATTACAAACTGTTGTCTGGAGACTGTGGCTTTGCAACTATTTGAGGCCATAGCTTTGCTGCTCAAAATGGGAAAAATTCCCCTGAAATATTTGCAGACACGTGGAAAACTCAGAGAGGACAACAGGCAGCACTGCGGACCCCTGTCTCTTGCTCTCTTACAGATAACACAAACCATAGCTCTGTTTAACGGCATTTACCAAACACACGGTAACAACTTGCAATGTAAGAGCAGAATCTACTTGGTAAGACATAAGGACTGAGCAGAGAATAGCCTATACCATAACAACCTGTACTATCATCTCGTTCTTTCCTCCCCTTCATGCTGCAGTTCGCCATGACAGAAACGTATGTTTGTATTGAAAATAAATCCATTGTATGTACCTTGAGATGAAGCTTGCTACATCTTGAAATAGTATGTCAGCAAATTGCTTCCCCAGCCCATGTCATGGAGCTGTGGGACAGAATTCCAGCCGTGGGGCAGTATTGCGATCAGCTGTCGCGGCTGTCACTAACACCAGGTATGTTTTGTTGGCAGAGGGCACCACCACCATACACGCGTTGAGCTGCACACACTAAAAAGGCAGTGGTTCCTGTGGCAAGAGAATAGCTCCTGAGCTTCCTCTCCCTGTCCCTCCACAGATGTGGGAATGCATGTTTGTGCACAGAATATAGACTATTCTTTAATCAAATATTTTACACATAGTAGGTAAGGTCATTAATATTAAGTAATAGCTTGCATTTACTCTGCCCTGTTCTTTCCCTTCCAAAGGATCCTGATGTCCTTGGCAAGTGATACAGCATGCAAGAGGAATGAGCTCCTGATGGAGGACAAAAACCACCTGATGTGCACTGTGTTGCACAAGGGAACATAGATCTGAGGGTAAAAGCAGGAGATGGTCCTGTCCACAATATGTGGGTAGACAGTATATTTAAATTGTTCCATTTATCATGGAAACATTCCCTTTAATAACAAAACCGATTTGACAGATGCAATGACTTTTGGTTGTTATCTGGTTTTCAGTGGGATTCACTGAGTGTCCCAGAAGTGTTTTCAAACTTCATGAAGATTCATGTCCTTTGTCCAGCAGAACTAACAGGCAATAACTAATACTTCTAGCATATTTTCAAGCCTATTTTTCGAAGATATCTTACATCATACCACAGGACATCTTGGAATTGTTTTTTCTGGTTTTGTTTTTTCTCTCCTTGTGTTCCAAAGTTCTGAAACACAACACTTTTGTGTAAGGTACATAAGCACACACAGCAGCAGACCAAAGAGAAGAACATGCCCTGGCTTTTTCTATTAAATATTCCCCCTGCTTTGACAGGGGACCATTGAGAATTCAGGCTTCATAATTAATTGCAAAGGCTCTCACATTCTAGAATATCCCAGCAGTAAACCAATACAGGATAAAACACAGCAAGTTACTCAGGTCTTTGTCCAGCTGGGTTTTGAATATCTCCAAGGATGGAGATCTCAGAGCCTCTCTGGCGACCTGCTCCAGTGTTTGACCACCCTCACTGTAAGAAAGGCTTACATTTGAACAGAATTCCCTGTATTTCAGCCTGTGCCTGTTGCCTTTTGTCCTGCCACTGGGCATCACTGAGAGGAGTCTGGCTCTGTGTTCCTCCCACCAGGCGTTTTTACACATTGACATGGTTATGTTCTGGCCCTTGTTCCAAGGTTGACTTGATTGCATATTTTATTTGTTTAAGCACATTTGTATTATTTACTTTTCTCTGCATTCAACAGTAAGGATGAAACTTGCATAACTCCTTCAAAAATAGCATAGTTGACTGTAAGCTAGTTAAATCATTACTTAAGTAAACAAGCTGTTTAATTTCTGTTAAAGGAATGGTAGTAATACCATGACTACAGTGGAAACAGATCTTACATCCCCAGCTTCTACTGTCATCTCTTTGAGGCAAATCAAGCGCGCTAATGGAATGGCTAACGACAATCTTCAAATGTATTACATTACAAACAGTAAGCTTATCTGATAGCAGTTGTACTTAAGCGTATCACGGTAATGAGAACTAAAAATGTCTAAGTCATCTTTTCCATCTGTCACTTCTTAGGATTTTTTCTACAGTGTATTCTCAGTGGATCGGCCAGTACACATGTAAAACAGTTTTACTGATACCAACATATAGACAGAGTACATACACTAATTACATCAAATATTTAAATTACATTTTATGCATTGATTAACCAGGTCTTATCTTTAAAAAAATAATTCATATAGATTTAAGTAACTTTGTATGTCTCTGTTTAAAGAAGCAAGGAAAGCTAAAATATCATTCCTATACTTTCCATTGAAGTGTAAGTGGCTATCCCACTGAACTATCACTAAACTAACAGGAAACTAAGCAATACTTTTGGATAATTCCCAGACTACATTGATCAACCTTCAGCTCTGCATCTATTATCTTTAGATTTCCATCTTGTAATATGTTCAGAAAAGGTGTCAGTGCTTCACAGGCTTTTTTCTTTGCTTCAATTCTGTTTCCTTCTCCACAGACAAAATTGCCTGGAGCATGAATTTCAAAAGTGAAGTTACAGGATCTTTTATCCAATTTATAATAATTTTTGTCTGTGCATGTCTTAAAGCAATGGTCTCAAGCAACTTTTGACTGAGGAAGGGAGTTGCATAAGTCCGCCTTTTTTTTTTTTAACCCCTGTAGCAAAGTCCACAGAGGTATGAAAATGAAAGCCAAATACAAAGTTTTGCCCACGGTTGCTTGACAATAGCAGCATCTTGGTCTTGCTCAGTCAGCTTTATTTCATCTTTTAGTTATCACACTGCTTAACCATGAATCATAGATAAAGCAGAAGGTAATGTGCCTCTTGCTGCCAGCAGTGTTTTTTCTAGCAAACACAGAAGAAAAGGAGGAAATGTCGATCCCTACAGGATCCCATGGGTGAGATAAGAGAATAAGCTGTCTGCCTGCTTGCTCTGCGGGAAAGGAGCAAATAGAGGTGGCCTAACTATACTTCGGGGTCCACTGTGTCAGCAGGTGCATGGAAAACATGTCAGCGTGAAGTTGGAGACCTCTTTTTGGCCATAAAGAAGCTGCCTGTGACCAATTGTCTTTCTGCTAGTCCTTGCACTGCAGTCTAGTCTCGGTGCCAATTACTTCCTAGCGGGAAGTGCTGCTGGTCTTTGATCATTACTGATTTCTCAGTTATATTAACCAGGAATGGTTTCTAGAGAAAAAGGAGCACTACTGTGTTTTTCAAAGAGTTTAGCAATAGAGCTTATCTAAAGACCCAGCTTATGTCCAGTGATACTTGACAAAGTTTATTGATTTTTATTGATCTAGGAAGGTATGGACTTATTTCACAGACTCCAGCTCTGATTCTGGCTTCCTTGAGCTTTCACTTGTGTGATAGGATCAAACTTAATTGTGGCATGCTGATCATAAATGGAACATGCTTTCTTAGTTTCTGGTCTTTCAAAGAATTACTACAGGTTCAAAGAGCTGCTGAAAAAAATCTCATGACACTATGATATGCTGGCTTTTTGATACATGTAAATACACACAGGAAAAAGCAACTGACTTCTCATATTCAGTGAGAGACAGCTAATTACAGATACGTGTGAACAAGCTCTGGGAACTGTAAGAGGTAGCACTATGAAAATATCAGCTCACTGCTCTTGTAAAAATCAAAAAAAAAGTGCTCTTGTAAAATCAAAAAACAAGAAGATTAGGAATTATCATGTAAAGGATAGAAAACAAAATAGAGAACAATTTTGTAAATTTATAAATCTATGGTGCACTTTGCCTTGGCCTACTGTGGGAAAATCCTTCTGGTCTTGAAAACACTATTAAGGAATTGGAAAAGATAAGGATGTGTGATCAAAGATAGCCCAAACTGAGCTAACAGACTAGGATTTTTCAGGCTGGAAAAAGAGTGCCTGAGATGGGATGTGACATCCGCAAATATCATTACCGGCATGGAGAAAGTAAAAGAGGAGTGATTGTTCCAGTGCAAAAGATAAAGGACGCAGAAGGTTCAAAACGAGTATGAAGCCACTTCTTCAGACAACATCAGTGAACCTGTGAAATCATTGCCAAAAGATGCTGTGACTTGAAAAATCGGCAGATAAATGCTTTGGATAAGCATCACCATTTATGGGTGCCACTTGCACATGCCTCTACATATCCTCTGTTGGTTACTGTCAAATATCAGCCTAGATGAGCCTTGGTATTACTCAGCAGACATGCTTACGCTTTTAAGATGCACTTCACAGTTGTTCTGTTGATCCTATACAGAGTTAAAACTGTTCACATTTTCCATGTTTGAGTCTATAGCATAGGCTATTGTATGACAAAATACTGTAAGAACTAGTCCATTATTTGTGAGCCATTGTTTGTCTCAATTTGCATCTAAAAATTACATCCTTAGTTGAGGGGGACACAGAACCAGGCCTTGGATTCAAATAGATAATTTAATGAAAATTCATATGCATGACCCACAGAGTGGGGATTAATAATCTAAGTGTGTTGCAATTTTAAAATCATTATTCCAATGCTTTAGATCTTTCTGATCAGGAAGCACAATCTAACCTTCACTTTCTAGACAGTGAAGGCAAAAATAAGTCCATCCCATCCACAAGTGTGATTTAGAAATTACAGTATTAGACTGCATGTACTGTCTTTCAAGATCACACTGGTGATATAGCACCTTTCATTGGACAAAGCATCATTTGTCTTGTATATATTACTTAATTTTTTTTTTTATTTATTTTCAATTATGAAAGATGGTCAGTGGAGCCCAACTTTGAGAACGTTTTGTCAAACTAAAGGAAAGTTTAGATTACTAAGCACAAGCTTAGCAGGATGCATTTCAACAACCCTCCAGACACAGTATGGCACAGCATAGGAGGGGTAGCGTCAAGGCTAGCCACTTGAGTAGCCTCTTGAGTGAGAGTGCAACAAATGATGAAGCAGTGCAGATGTAGGTATCCCCTTCCATCTTTCAACAGTTACTGCACATTGCTCTTAATGTAACAAAGTACAAAGGCAAAAAGTTTCCCACTTCTAGAGAAATTCGTACGCCTATTTGTAAAATAAAGTTCTCTACATTTCAGGAAACATACATTTGTAAACAGTGGTATTAATTCTACATTATTTAAACAGGAACATTTATGAAACTGCCAAATATTCTTTTAAGTTACTGCAGTGGGGAATCCAATGGCTTTTTAAAAGATGTATTGGACAGAGAATGATTCAAAGTAGAAATTAAATGAGTTGCTGAGAATCCCATACCTCTCCTAAACCATACTATCTGAGCAGTTTCTGGGATGAAACCCAGAAAATATCCACGTGCTTGTGTATGATGCAAGCAACAGTAATATACTAATTTTGCTATTTATACGCTTTTTTGTTACACCTGTCATGCAAAAAGACTTTGTGCTTGTGAATAATACCCCAGACACTGTAACCATGCTGCCTTCCATAGCAAATGGCCTTTCTAGGCAGACCTGAACTGAACTCAGCATGGAATCACCTCAGCTGGATGTAGTTATCGGTCATCATCTATTACCTCTTCCCACTTGCTGACTTCTGCTAAACATTCCTAACCATTCCCACCACAGCATTACATCAGCGAGCAAAAGTTGTATGGGAAAATGCTCAGGCAGAAGTTATCACCCAGAGGTGCAAATATGCGCCTACAGCTGATTCAAGTGCATTCGTTGCAGTTTTTCAAAGATCTCTTTTTAAGCTTTAAGCATAAAACTACAGTTTAACCACTCTTAAGCATGTTAATTAATATGCTTTATGTATTACTCTGACCTGGTTTCCAAAAGCTTTTATTCGCATTTGGTGGAATTTGCAGGGTGAATGGGGGTGTATCAAGCACTGAAAAATATTTTCACATGTGCCCCATGACAAGCAAGTATACCTGCAAGTTCATACATTTTATTACGCAAAGGATGGCATTGGAAGAACTTCATTCCATTTTCACATGCTTTCAGAACTCAAGATTTTGACTGATCTCAGACAAAAATCTCTTAGATAAAATCCAATCAATAGTTTTGACTTCTGCCTGCATGAAGAAACCCAAACTGCATTTGTTCTTTATTACCACTATTCAAATGTTTCCTTTTAGCCTGTTCTGAACAGTCTAGTCAAAATCCATTAGATTCTCTCAGCTCCTACTTCCAGGCACAGGTTTGCTGTATAGAATGAAAGGCACTAAATGCCTTTAAAATGCTACCTCAGTAATTGCTACTTAAACAATACATGCCAAATTAGAACAGTCATTTTGGGGGACATCTCTGAAAAAACTGATTTCAGACTAATGGAAGTTGAGTAGCTGCTACTCGGACATCGTTACCATCATTGCTTCAATAAGGTCAAATGTAATTAACAGGTCTGAAGCAAGGGTATTCTCAAAAACACCTGCTAATCCTGGTTCCTGCAAATATTTCAGACTCAGCTGAAGGCACAGAGAAGAACCACTGCAGATTCTCCTCTGGAAGGGCTGAGGTCCTGCGTGGACCTCGGCCCACATCTGCCAGTCCTGGGAGAGACCTGGGATATGCTGAGTGCCTGGAATGGCATGGCTCACTCGGGACCAGGCACCTGACTCCAAGTATTTAATTGCCTTGATCACCCCAAAAAGATGGGGCTCAGATTAAGAACACCGATCTAGTTCAAATGGATAGAACTGCTACTTGGTTGTAAACAAATGAGCTTGGAGCCTCTGAAGTTCAGGAATGCCAAACAATATGGATACAGGCACATGAGTGGGACTCCAATCAATGGAAACCACATTGATGGGATATTTAGTAACAGGAAGAACAACTTTTTTAAAAATGCAAATGAGCAAGGAAATCAAATGAGAAGAAAACTTAAGTTTATCTGCCTTCTTAAAATGTTATTTCTCTTTATTTATATTTTCCTATGTCTAACGCTTTAGAACTAAGCAAGAAAATCAGACGCTAGTCTGTGAAAGCCAGTTTTGCCTTGTAGGCTAAAATTTTTAAGATATTTTTTAAATTATTGAAGAACTGTACATATATTACATTACTGAAAGTCTTAGTATTGGTTTATTATTTGTCTGAGATCTAAAGAACCAGGCAGGTTTGGAAAGGATTGTGATAAAATAATGGGGTTTGGTTTTCATCTTTAATTCTCCATCTGAGATGGTTCGTATTAGAGATGACTAAGCATAAAGATGACTACGCGTAAGTCATAAAAAGGTCCAATTTTCATCTCATGATCAAAGCAGGCAACCTGAATATATGCAACAGAAAGTTATTTACCACACCACAGTGTGTATGTTTAGCCCTAAATAGATCTGTCCAACAGTGCTGTTACATCATTTGTTTCTAGCAAGTACTTTGAAGAATTGCTATGTAACAGATAGTGTAACTTTCTTCCAAAAAAATGTCTTTTGAGATTTCTGGGAGCTTAATAATAGAGAAATAGGCTCTTCTTTCTGATTACCAGAAACACAAAAATAGGAAATAGCCTGTCATCCAAGTGAAGTGTTGATCCAGCCATAAAACAATTACTGAGCTCATTTTATATTAAAAAAATATTTCTTGTATATCAGTTCTAACCATTTCATTAGTAAACTGAGGGGATCCAAGTTACTGTTAACTCCAGGGCCAAGGTAAACTCAGTTTGTTTACAGTGAAAATATTCCAGCAGAAAGGAAAATGTAGTATATATAGAAAGAAAAGGAAATAGTAATTTATGCACATCTTTTCCAGATAAACATTTTTATTAGCTGAATTAAGCTCTCTTAGGAGTAGAATGAGACACAAAGATAAAGACAATTAACCAAAAGCCAAACATTATAAATCAAACATTGACCTGAGTTTAATTTTTTTTCAATTCTGACAGTCGTTTTAGAAGACCTAAACCACATCATGTGCAGTTTACAGAGTCCCTCTGAAGTTACAGTATTAGAATAAACGGGTTCTACTATTACTGTACAGGAGTTCTCTGGTTCTTGCATTCTTTCCTGTTTTGCAGCCATGGTCTGTACTCACCCCAGGACCTACAGCTCAACAAACACTAACATAATTATAAGTGAAAAATTCTGATGAGGCACTACTGCGGTCAACACCAGTTTTATCAAAAATTAAGCTAAGTTATCTAAATGAAATGGTATTAAATACACTTTGGTCTCCTTAGCACGTCTACCAAAATTAGAGAAAAATACTTGTTGCACTAATACTGTATTCAGTATGACATAGCTAATACAAATGGAGCAGAATTTCCACCTCTTTCACTAATTGCTCCTAGAAATTAAAAAAAAATCTAACAATTCCATTTTTTGTAAAATAACTTAGCTAACTTTGGGAACCAAAAGACACATCTTAAGAAATTCAGATGACTGAATTGAGAGAAGGTTTTTTGCAATAAAGTGCCCATAAAAACACTGATAAGTATCTTGGACTTTTCTAACTTGATTATTTCACTGTGCATTCACACACAACACACACACAAGTATAAATAACAGCATTTAATACATATAACAATATAAATACATGAACACATGTTACTCTAGTTACTGCTATTAGGTTATTCTCTAGTGCTGAAAATGATTTTGCACCGCTTTGGCATGCACAGCACTCCAGCAAGTCCCACCAATTAACAGCCTCTGCTGACAAGCAGAAGGTCTCCATGCCTATTATCCTCTGCTAGCTTTTCTAACCACTTTAATAAATTAATTCTTGGGGACGTTTGAGTTCATTTACATAAATATATCCTGCCCTCCTATTATGCTGTTACATTCACTAGATTATTTTTTTTTTTTTTCTACAAAGCATTTCTGGCGATTATTAGTAGCCAACAGATATGTAGGAGATATATATATACACACAGAACATATCGTCTGTCCATAGAAACCAGAAAAGAGAGTCTATGAGCACCCTCTTTCTATGGTCTCCCTACTTACACAGATTTACATGCTTTTGTTTACACTGAAGGGACAGGGAGCAACTGTTTGTCACCTAACACAAGACCAGCTAAGGATGGAAGGGTCTCAAAAAGGGATATTATCTGCATTTTTGTCTCTGGATGTGGGCAAGAAAGTATTTGTCAATTGATTGGTTTCAGCAGACTGAAAGGAAATAGAGTCCAGCTGTAAAATCTGGGAAATCAAGACCATTATGAAATAGTTCGGGACTGAAAAATAGGCTGTTTACATTTGATTGAGCTGTAGAACACAGATGAGGCTTCCTACGGTCTATACAGTTTTTATATATGAGGCTATTCCCAGGAATCCCACCTTTGTTCTTTTCCTTGAGGGCTCTTACTTCAAGGACCAGACCTCAAATAAACATAGGTCAGTTTCACCAACTTCCTCACCCAGTATCTCCCCAAGTCTGCACCACTAGGATTTATCTGGCTGTTTCGATCTCTTCTGTATTTATTGCCTCATGTCACAATCACAAAGCTAGTGTAAATACTGTGAATAATATTTGTATGTTTTGCACCCTAACATTTCCTGGCTGTTACTGCCAGCATTCATAGAGGCTTCCTTCAGACACCCCTTCTGTGTCCATTTGTAGTTCCTCTGCTTGCTTTCTCAGGCCAAAATCTTTAGGGATCACACGAGTTTCCAATTTGAATATTTTTACCAAAATAAGACCTGAACATGTTACTAAGGATTTTCTGATTTATGCAGATGAGTACAATTGCCTTATTTGTTCCCTCCTTCATAGGATTATGCTACAAGCATGAATACAGTTGCTCAACTGATTTGTCTGTTTCTTCTGCTATTTCTAAAAATAGCACGCAGGAGATAGCAAAGGAATCGTTAATTTATACAGGGACAGGATACCTCTTGGGCTTTTTAATCCTTTAAAAATTATTTAGTAGCAGAGACAGATGCGAGGCTGACATCTCAATACAATGAAATCCTCAATTTACCCATGCTATCAGCAAGGTTCCAGTTATTGCATGATTCTATAGCTATGGAGTTTGTTACAGAATTAATTCCCTCCAATAGAATGCTGATTAACAATCTCAGCTTCTCTTGTTTCAAACAGATGTTTCTGGCCACACAATGACAAAGATCAACTTAAATACATGAGCAGAGTATAAATAATGCCTTCCTGAGTCTGCAGAACAACCTGAAAAAAAGTTAATGGAGCAGTCTGCTTCACCCTAATCGTCTCAAAGGGCTGTCAAGTCTGGAACTGGAAGATAAGTTTAAATGTTGCCCTCAGTAATTATTCCTATATGAATAATTTCAGCAGAAGCATCCAGCTTTTGTTCTTAACCTCCAGTCCGAAGCCGTCCATGTGGTGGAGAAATTAATAAAAATATTATCCCAGAGGAATTCATTCTTATTATGAAACACTTTCATATTTAACCAACTTCGAATGTCTTCTTTTTAACTTCAATTAAGCTACTGTAGAATATCCAGTTTCTTCTGTTATGCTGAAGTGCTGTAGCAAACTTGTTATAAAACACAGGCCCAACTTGCTAGACAACATATAGCATCCTAGGTACGTGCGCATCAGGGTCCCGCGAATACGTGCTACAGAAGTACAGCTTTGCCCATCAGCCACAGCCTGCTTCTGGTAGCAATGAGCCTCTCTACCTTGCTGGTACTGCTGGGGAGAACTCTAAAAGTACTAGGGATGAAACAATACTTGTTGTGCCACCCTCTCTCAGCTGCACCTGGTGACAACAACTGGCATCAGTCAGCTGAGAATAAGAATTAGCCCACCAGGTGTTCTACGGGTGCTCTCAGGGCTGCAGCTGAGGCACTGAATTACAATGTCCACCTCTGCCAGCCCGCTGGAGATTCCCACCGTGCTGCTTGCATCCAGAGTGGCAATACAACATGGATAAATACCCCATGCTTTGGGAGTCTTGCACTTCACAGCTGTGACTTGCGCACATCAGGCATCCAAAAGGAAGTGTGCATGTAAGAAAAAGGTGCACACTGTGAAGCCTTAAGACTTGCAAGTGAGGTTACCTGTTCAGAAGTACAAAGCCTTCCCCAGGAGTAGATGCTTATTAGGAGAACTGGAGGGCTGCAGTTGGCTCTATGGAAGCAGACTTATATAGCCAAGATAATTTTCTTAAATCTGTGATGACAGTCTTCCTTGACAGCTTCATTCCTCAGAACTGCAGCAACTAATCTCCTGGATGAAGCTCCTGTGAGCAGAGACCACCACCAAAGCCTGTTGGCTTGAAACTCCTCATCCAAATGAAATCACAATGACCATAAATTCAGGTTTAAGTGTTAAAATAACTTTTCTTCAACTGTGCTTTCCCACAGCAACAGTCGATAGGAACAAAGGATAGAATGCAAAAGAGTAAACTAGGACCTGAGAAATACAGAAAACACTCTAAAGTCAGGCAGGGAAAAAGCTTGGCCCATAGATACACCTCCCCTTGCCTTGTGGAGAGATGAGATAAGATCATTGAGTTCTGTGGTTTCTGCATCTGAGAACGGGGGTACTATGCTAATAGCTGTGATTATAACATTTGATGTGGGTTTCCAGGTCATTATGGATGCTATCAAGGTGTTTCACTGCAGGAATACACAACTCCCACTGCAGTGGCCTCATTGAGAGGAGGGTCAGATGTACAATCTAAGAGATATGCCATCTCTTTAGCACACATACCTTATGCTGTCTGAGAGTCCAGCTACACACAAACACTGCAAAGAGCATAGTACCCCTGTACAGCTCCTGGCTAAATCCCTTCACCTGCAGGAAAAGGGAGTGATCTCAGTGGAATCAGCAATTAGTTTGATTCAGTACCACTGCAATATTCACTACGGGTTTTTAGTGCAGAGTATGACAGGCAGATCTGTTGCCGGTGACCTTAATACTACTGATTACTATGCAGTTTGTTGAGTAAGCACTGTGTAAGCGAGCAAGTCAGAAGCATATCCACTGAATAAAGATAACACCACATCAATATATCATTATGTTAAGCTTACATTAATCCAAAAACATTTGTTAAACTAGAAGGAATCTCACTTTGCACCATGCGAAGCCCTCTCACTTCAGCTTTAATACAAAGCATCTCTACAGTGTGATCTCATGATTGAAGACTTCAAAATCATACAAGCAACAAGGAACAGTTAGGGTTTGCATACATAATCTAAATTTTTGTTATCTCCTGACATTTCTGAAACTTTTTTTTTCCAAGAGGTTTCAATCTTCCAAAAATTTCCAGCCATGCTTAACTTCAGTTTACTGAGCAACACCAATGGCTGTACTGGAATTACTGTCTCTATGAATGGGTCCTCCACAATCCCAAAGGTTTTGGAATATTTTGCATCAGTACATGAATAGATGACTAAACATAAGAATGCAGAGTTTGACAGCTCTATTATAATCATGCAAAAAAAAAAAAACAAACTTCTCTGCAGATTACTATTCCCAGGTAGTAATTTGTATACACAAAGCTAATGATCCGACATGACCTAAACGAGGAATGCCACTTTCCGTTCGTTGAAAATGCAAATAGTTAAGGACCTTGAAAATGGTGGTTGCAGAGGTCACCTCACTGATCTGTTATCAAAGCTTGCATAATTAAGTGGATGCCACAGCCATTAACTTGCATATGGGTTTGCACATGTCAATGCAGGCCAGCTTAATCTAAAGGTGAATTCAATAATGTTATGCTGAATTGCAGTCCACAATGCCTATGATTAAGGGTCAGCACATCTGGCTTCTGATTTGATGTCAGCTGCTAACCTTTCTTTGACCTTATCCCCTGCAGACTTTCTAACTGACTATTACCATGGATATTTTCCAATGTCATCCTGCTGACTCTCTCTATGCAGTGAGAAATACCACGTAGCTTCACCTTTACTAAGTTAATTTTAAAACCTCTTCGGTGTACCTGGAAAACTAACATTTCATTTTAATTTCCTAAAACAGCAGTAAATTGTCAGCTCACATTGGGAGGACATGAATGGAAATTAGAGGAAAGCTTAATTTTCCTTTTCCAAAATAACTAACCCATCCATTAGCCAGCGTGATTGGTGGAATTTGCATGCTTTTCATACAAGCACTGGTGACTAAAATTTATTCTCCCTTAGTGTAGCTGTGTGAAACAAACAGCAGAAAATCTTGCTTATGCTATATAGGAAATCATTCACACTGCATGAGATTTCCTGCTTTACTGGCTTTTATTGTTCTCCCACTTATTCATTTCCCTACATTTGGCAGGTTTGCGTCCCGTTTCTGTTTTTGATAGGCTGAAGCTTCTTTATGCCCTTGAGTAGGGCAGTCCAAACCTGCCAAAAAAGGACAACGTCTGTTGAGACTTTGAGCTGCATCATTTCTGCATAAAAAAAAATATCTCCCAACTTGGCTTTTCATTTGCATCAGAAAACACTGCTCATTAGAAACAGTTCCTAAACTTACATGGTTCTCTAAGCTCCATACCAACTGATTCTCTTTACAAAACAAACAAAAAATTACAATTTACAAAGGTGAAAGGTAGGTAATTACACTAGCACACCGCATTATTATATCCTTTCCAAGAACACAAAATGAAGTAAATGAATGGTTCAAACAGCCACATGCAATAGCACACTTTTCTTCAGATAAATGAACAAGTTTTTCAGCACAATGAACACCCCAAGGCACCACAAGGTTTTACTTCATATTAGAAAAAGATATATGAAGAATTCAGCACCTTTATATTTTAGGAATACTGATCAGTTACAATACACATTGGGATCGTTTGCATAATACTTGGTTCTTTTGTCTTGAGAATGATGTGCTATAGTATGATTTTTTTCCCTGTAAATCAGCCTATTTCAAATAGCATAGTAGCATTCGTATATAGAGTTTTTTCTGTATTTAGAATTGTAAAAGCCTCAAAAAGAACCTATCCAATGCTTGAATTACTTATTTTATGTTGTGCATCAATGCACTTAGTATGTTTCTTTTAGAATATTAACAATTATCATCACCTCCCACTTATTCCACCTCTCCTGCCACACAGAGGGAAAATGGGGCTTAATTGTGGAAGCTGGCAACTGTTGTATGCCCATAATACATACAACACCAAGAGACTGTGGACCCATTTCGTGTTCCTATTTCAAGGAAGCAGTACAGCAGTTACAGCATGTTCCACCATTTGCACTGTCCATATCAGTAGTAAATCTCAAATCAGCTACATGCTGCATCACTGAATAATAAACAAAACCTACTGGGACACAGCTGAAACCAGGATGAATTCAGAGCTACGCCATATTCAGCAGGAGCTGCGAGTTCTGAGCAAGGACTGGGTTTGTTGTTCACATCGTGAACGTTTCAAAGAGGTTTTATTCATTTCCTGGAGTTTGAATGCTTTGTTTGGAGGCCATTCATAAGTGCTCTTCCAGCCACACTTGGGCCCCCTGAGGAACGCATTGCTCCCCAGCACCACTGGAGGACAGCTCAGATCTACCAGCTCTGTGCAATTGCTCTGTAAACCCTGCTGGCATATGCAGGTAGAATTACCAATCTTCTCTATCATGCCTCCATCCAGATTGTAACAGGCTGGGGAAAGACCCCGCAGGTGCAAGGAGTAGCTTCCAGCAAGGGACAGTGAGGACAGTGACAAGCTGCTAAGGCAGAACAGGGCAGGCATCCTAGGGACTGGCCCGGCTTGCAGCCAGAGGTGACAAATGGGACTTACCAGCTGCCCCAGGCTGAGCACACCCCAGTCCCTGGGGTGCCTGCAGTCCTTGCCCAAGCACCCCTTTTCCTCACAGAGAGCCCCACAATGCTCCAGCCTGACTCTCACCCATTTCTCCCATCAATTCTTGCTCATCTTTTTTTTGTCCAGCAAAGAGACAAGCAGGTGTCAAACATACGTGGTACAGTTCTGCAAAGCCTGACGGCCCCTTTTCTCTTTATTAATATTCTCAGCCAAAAAGGCAAATTTAAAGTCCACCTGGTTCTCAAAACAGGGCTTAACACCTGTTCTGGCATTCTACAACAGAGCAAATTTCGTCCCACTTCACAGTCATTTCTGCTAAATTGCCACTACTATCCAGTCTATCCACCTCTTGTTTGCAAAACCTACCCTATTTATAAGCAAAAGGACTTTTCATATATGCAAAGAGAAGGTAAAGACATTTATTGGATGTCATGCCATCACCATCTCCTATGTCCGTATCCGTAATGCAAGCCTTCTATTAGCATTAGTAACTGGGTATGCACAAAGACATTTCACTTGATTCCCATGCAGCTTCTCTTTGGCACGTACAGCAGTCTCATTTTGCTTGTGTGGAACTTTCATATTTTTCCCCATTATGAGTCCCCATAGCCCAGATTGATAGTAGACCCAGCTGTCCTTTATAATTACATTTTAATGACTTAGGATGGTTGTTTGCATTTTGGCAACTTGTTTAATAGTGATGACATTTAAATTGTCACAACTAGGCTTCAAAGTTATCAATTTATTAGATGATCAGGAAACTTCACACCTATGGTGGAGCAGTTTTTTGGCTGCAAACTCAGGAATCCATCAGCACACTGATTTATATAATGAAGGTTATTTCATAGGGATATGTTTTAGTTAATTCATCCCTGAAATAGAGTAACTTGCACAAATTAAAAAGGTTCTGTTTACTTATTTATTATTACATTAGATTGACAGATACTCTAAAAACACACATACTGTGTTGTATTCTGGTGCTTGCTTCATTTCAGTATACTGACTTTTGTGTGTGCACATCCACTGATTTCTTCTGCAAATGAACCTGGGATATGCAGAATCATATGATTCCTTCAGAGAAACTTCTCTCTCATATGCCAATACATGCTCTCAAATACTGCATAAATTATGTACTTTGTAAGGCAGGATTTTTGGCACACTATTTCACCTCCCCCAACCTAATGCTGCATCAAAACAGATAGGTGCTCAACTTCTTATAAAAAAGTAGAAGTTGTGAATAGCAGAAAAATTAACCCTGATCTCCTGTTCCACATATCCAGTTCATCACAGTATTCAGCTCACCCAACACATTCCCAACACGCTGCTTAGCTACCCCTCTTCCTCTCTGCTTCTCATTTCTAACTAAAGCCTTCAAGTCTCTGATGTCTCCTGAGCAGCTATGTCAACCTGCTATCTGGAGAAGAACCACCACACCGTGTGGGCATGTAAAGCCGTGTGTCCTTACTCACAAAGCCACTGATGCATTGCCCCTCAGCAACCAAGAGGGCAAAAAGTGATCAGTGCTGGACAGCCCACCTTTGTCTAACCAGCCTCTCTAGCTAGGTCTCTCGTACTTGAGCTCAGCTCCTGGATCTGCATGCATACCCTTGGCCCCATTCTCGTTACATAGAGGTATAGAGCAGCTTCCCTCACCAAAAAGGGACCACCACAAGTGGGAGCCTCAGTGAGCTGCAGGAGGTGCTGGAGCTGCAGCCCATGAGCAACGCACGCTTCTGGCAGATGCGACTGAATCAGGTTAATTGATTCACACGTTCATGGCAGAGGCTAACATCTAGGTAAAAACTGCTAAACTTCATTTTTTTTCAGGAAATCAAATTAAATGCATGTTAATAAGTGGCTGGTGATCAACATAAACATGGCTATGTCAGTCATCCCTGAGGAGAGCAACTCTGGCAGGGGCAGGAGGGGTACTCCTGCTTGCTGCCAGGTCCCCAGTGTCACAAATGCCACCTCAGAAAGGCACCATGCCTGTACAAGCTGATGCCTTTTGAGCTCCCACCTAGTTCAGGGGCTTGGCCCGGTAGGGAGTATACCAAAATTTTCCCTCAGAGAAGACTGGCTTTAATACATGAATGGTGGAAAATTCTAATGAACACACTTCTCTTTACATTTTTGACTGACCTTTCCCCCTTATCATGGGTATTACCTTCAAGCAATCATTAAGTAAATAGATCTAAAAGAAAAGTCATTTCAAGTACAGATTTCTTCCACTACATTCCCCAGAGTGCCCACTCTGTAGGCCTTGGGCAAAATCCAGCACGAATTTATCTCAAGAACAGGCCAATGCTCATTAATCAAGCAAAGGCCTGGCTGAAATCTTCACAAGCGGCTGTGCAGAACGCTGAGTCACCTTGTTGCAACTGATCTAGGTACTCTGCAATGCCAAAAGCCAACAAGCTGCCAGAGACCATTATTTTACAGATGGAAAGCCAGTAAAGAGAATAAGAAAAGTAATTAAAATTTTGTTTCTCAAGCTTACTGGACAGAAATCAAAATTAAAAAGCAATGAATAGCTGAAGTAAATGTGACAGGTAGCAGAAAAATACACATTATACAGCTGCTGAAAGAAAAAGCTGTAAATATGCTCTCACATGTATTTTGGTAGAGGAGGAAGAAGTCCCCAGGGAAATCCCCAAGGAAATTCTTCGGCTCTTTGGGAAGTAGGAGGGTTTGCCTCCCTGGAACCACTGAAAAACCTGCCCTTCTACCTAGAAAGCTGGAAGATCCCCAGAAACCTCAGCAAGTCCTAGAAAGTTCACATCAGTAACCACGCAGAAGGCTGAGCACTATCTTTATGCCCTTGTTGGAGCTCATTCCATGCCAATTGTATGCTCCCTGCCCCGGACTTCGCTTTGTTCCAGAGATGGCCTTTGAAGTGTGAGATTTCTGCTCTCAGGATGGTCTGTGGGACAGGTAATACAGCTCCAGGCTGCACTACCTGTTCTTGCTCAGAGCTGTATTGCCTCCTCTGATCAGGATGATGGAGTCCTGCCGCCGCCAGCCCCACCCAGGCCCTGGAGACAGCCCCAGCCAGGTCCCAAGCTTTTCCCCTTGTGATTTTTGTTTAAGGAAGACTAGAAAGCTCTATCAGTAGATGAGTGACAGGCAATCACCTCCAGCAAAGGGGAAAATAAGCTACAGAAGGAAGACAGCAGCCTCTTTGGGTGTTGCAGTTGTTTGCGCAGTGACTGCATCATAGCACATCACTTCTCAGCCTCAGCTGGGCTTCACAAGAGGCAGGCACAGAAATGCAACACTGAGGCATCTCCCACTGCTGTTTCAAGTCTGAAGTAAAACTTCCATCCGTACTTGCTGGTTCCAACAACAAGAGGTACTACATGCCCTGTCTTCGTCCTTAGGACACCAACAGCACTACCACAAAAACAGGTGTGAAATTTACTGTTTGAAACCAGCCTAAACACTGATGCCTGTTTCGTATGGAGACGCAAGAGAAAGCTATTGCCACTCAGCTGCTATGTTCAACTTCCAGTATGCTCTGAAGAGAATCAAGAATTGCCCCCAATTTGTATTTAATTTTGAAGTCTGCTGCTTCTATTTCAGAGCTAAATAAGGCCTTGTGTGCCTGAAAGCATCTCTATTTCTCCTATCTATATTAGCTAATTAAACAGAATATATTACACTTGCCAGAAAATTCCTTACACATCCCCCCCGGTAGAAGTGAAATTTCTCTTGGTCAGAACCTCATTAAGACCTAGCTGCAACCTATGAATACAATGCAACTCCCAGGTTTAGTAAAAGTCAATAGTGTTACACTATTTCATTATAATTCTTGCAGTATTGCTTATGTTAAAAGTACTTAGATGTGCCATAAAGCCAGTTTGATCTTCATCTAATTTACTTTTCTCCTTTCTGAGGAAGCTTTATCATTTCTACTGAATGTTTTAAAAGCAGAAGCACTAACAAAGGAAATTAAATAGATGCTTTGAAAAGAGCTTACCAATTCTGAATCATCACTTTCAGATCCACTGCCTCGAGTATCACATTCACCCCTTGGTCATGCTGGAAGGAGCAGGGAAGGCCCAGAGGTGGCAGCCAGGTTCAGCCAAGAGCCCAGATCACAGAGGATGCCCACAGTGACGAGGCAGGCCAGAAGCCAAGCCACAAAATCAATCTGCAGGATATGGCCAGGATCAGTCCTGCTGAGTGCACACAGGACAGGCACAGCCCCAGGATGGCCAGGCTGAGCTACGTGCCCACAAGCCAGGCTCAGCCTAGGCCAGGCCCAGCCTAAGCCAACAAGGCCCCCAAGCAGAGGTGTAGTAGAACTGAAGACGTTGGAAGGAATCAAAGGCCTGGGGCTGTCCTGAAATGGGGCTCCTGGGCCCATGGGCAGTGCATGTGGGTGGGCGAACCCAGGTGAGGCCAGTCAGGGGAATTAAGGCCTATCAGTGCACTCCCCAGGACAGATGCCTTGGTTAGGCTTAATTTTGTTGAACGTAACTTAAAGACGGCTCTAAACAGGAAAACAAACAAACAAATTAGTAATTCCCATTTCAATTATGAACGTAATACTTTTGGGATTCAAGCTTCCAAGGGAAATTCAGCTTCTTTCATTGTATAAAATCAGAAATAAAAAAAGACTGAATCATGAAGTCAAATTTTAGGACCAGTCTTTCATAGACAAAAGGCAGCAGCCCCTCTTCCAAATGCTTCCCCATGCTCCGGCCTCTCAACCTCTCTGCAAAGGACATGCTATATGGATTGAGTTGATGAGTGTATGTGTCGTACATCCAAGGTTAGATTAAAAAGACAAAAACGTGAAGAACACAAATTCTACTCCTACATCTGTAACAAATACAGAACAAGAAAAGACTTCCAAAAAGGGGCTTACTGTAATTTCTGGAGAAATTCCTTTACTATCTTTGACAAATCCTTATTTGCAAGGAGTGCCAGATAAAGCCCTTCACTATTGCCTCTGGATTAGCCCAACTTTGAGAGCTGGGAACCCGAGAGTACTAAAAATTGATATTTCATCACCCCAGGCAAGCACATTGCTTCAATTGTCCTGGCACCGTGCAGGCCAACGGCGTGCACAAGAATGTCACCAGATTACTGATACAGCCTTGCTACAAAGCAGTTAAAATTTTGTAAAAAATTGGATCAAAACCCATGTTTCCACAAAAGAAAACATTATGTGAATGCTTTATAGAAATGGGAAATAATCACAAAATTTTCACAGCTACAGTATTAACAAAAACTCTGCCAGCAGCAGAATATAATTTAACTTTGCATTTTGTATAAACTGTGAATGATGAGATGTAAATTATGTTGCCACTGAAAAAAGAACTGTATTCAACAGAATACTTTCTGCCTATAGTATTATTACAGTTAACAACTTTTCAGACTGTTTCAGTAATGATTATTAAGATTCCTGTGGTCAAGCAAGTATGTTTGCATATTCATTACGTTTTTAAATCAATTTTAGGTGATGGCAGGTTACTGTCTTATTGTCCCACAGTAAATAAACTGTTGTATTATAGCTTGTTTTCACCAGTGACCTTGAGTTATTTTATTTTATTTTATTTTATTTTTATAAAGCTCTTTAGTTGAGTAGAGAGATTGTCTGGTACCATCTTCTTGGCATATTGCACACATTCATTTCCTTAACATTGTCTTTTGGTCTATTATGTTCTCCACTGGTGACATACAACAGCTTAGGATTTTAAGGATGAAAACGCTTTGGTTTAACTGAAGTCTCTCAATGTAATGTAGAAGTATCTGGATAAGCAGGAGGTGACTAGATGATCAAAGGCCCTTTGGATGTAAGCATTATGAAACCTTTTTGATGTTAGTCCATTTCTTCCGGCCCATATTCAGACCAATAGACTCTTTTATTTTTCAACAGATGTTTCTTCTTTTCCTTCCGGCAGACTATATGTGCAAATCAAGAACCTCCAGGATATATTCCTTTTTATCTCTACAGGCTGGAGACAAAGCATCTACATTTTTCACACCATTTGTCCACACTGTATTATAAAGTGGTAGTGTTAGTGATGGTGACAGCTGAACTGGAGAAAGTACGCTACCAGCTAAGGAAAAGCTAGTATGGGTGGGCTACGTGACAAAGACAAAGTTATTAGCAGATCAAAGACTCCAAAAGATTAAGCCCTGAATTCACACAAAACATTTGTTATCAGATCATATTTCCGTATGTATCTCTCAGAAGGGCTTGGCTCCACAGTTTCCAAAGCATTATTTTGTTTTCAGAACCAGAATGGTAGCAGAGGTAAAATAGCTGTATATAAACTAATTACGTATTTAAACCAGTCCTTTAATCATCTGTATTTTGTTAATTTTCTGACAGATGCATAATATCCTGTGTATCAAATTTTGGGCTACTACTTCTGCTTCTACTGTTTGTAAATACTGTCATAAGAAAGTCACACAGTTCCTTTATTCTAACCGTGCTTAGACATTCTTCTGATGTTTGTAGGCTAGTCCTAACCAGTTCTTTGAGATTAACATAAACAGTGTTTCAAATATGTTGCTATTGGATTCAAAGCGTTAATTAAAAAAATATCCTTCGGATATGCATTTAATCTGCATCCACGCATTCCATAGCAAGCTGTTCCTTCCCAATTATTTCATGATAAGAAAAACTCAGTAAATATCAGAAAAATTAGTATTCTGAGGTACTCTACTGCTCCTAAAACCCGTTTAAACCTTGTGCTATTAAGCAACGGAAAAATCTCAATGTCACTTTTTCATTATTGTTCAACATATGACTAAGTTGAAAGTTTACAGTGATAATAGCTGTAATATAAATATTTTCATGGATTATATAGTTAGCAGTAAGGCGTAAGCAGTGCTAACCATATGCGTCACTGCTGTGCTAACTGTACGTGGCTTATGAAAATGATGTTTTTGTTTATTTCTCCCTTATTTTCTTTCAAAGTACTGAATTTTCTTTCAATCAGCTCAGACAAAAATAGGAAACAGAAGCTATACTGTTAAAAGCTGCTTAAATGGAAAGGGACATTGTCTTACAGGTACTCAGGTAACTTTCTAGGTGCCAACTCTTCAGCCTAACCAAACTGCTATTCTTACTCAAAAACATCTTCCATGTTAAGGGCATCTGGGTAATCTCATGTACATGAAATATATAAGCATGGCTAAAGAAATATATTTCATCATTTATTGAAATTCTCCATTAAAAAGTAGTAGTTTGTAAAACAGCATTTTACATTTTATTCCATTTTATTGATAAGAAAAATAAACCTTCAGACAAAACAGTAAAAGAAATCCATGAGGTGAACGGTGGCATGAGATTAAGGATAGAAAGCAGCAGGTTTATTTTTTCTTACAGAAAAAATAATTTTCTTAAATAATTTAATTAATTTTCTTAATTTTCTTAAATAATTTTTCTTACAGAAAAAATAATTATACTTAAAGATATTTATATAAGTATAAACTAATCCAGAAGATGTTTGATTGTTTGTCTTGTTTAGCAAACAGTTTTTGTAGAACAGGAGGCAAATCAAAATTTCAGACCTCACACTTGGGTAAAAAGTACAAGAATGGTGGCTTTCTACATATGGGGCCAATTGATCACAGCATCATTCATTTACTTCACCTACCATTGTTCCTGTGACTTCTATTCTTCCTGACTTATCAATAAGGGCCCAAAAAGATAGAAAATATAAGATTGCTTGGGATAACACAGGATGTGAATTAGGAATGAAGTCAGGATCTTCTAGGTCCCAGAAGAGAACCACAACCTCAAGACTTGTACATCCAGTAATAAGATCTGGACCTGCACACATGCAATAAATACTGCATCGTTAAGAATTATAGACTAGAATTATGAGTGCATGAAAATGGAGTACACTATTACAGAGAATGGTGCCAATTACAGAAAACCTGGTGTATGTTAGAAAATCTATCAGTCTAGGCATTTGTAACTCCCACACCCTGTGATTTCTATGAATTTTTATGATTAGCATTAATCGTGGTAACAGATCTAAATGTGCCAAAACTAAAGAGTTTAAGATAACGTGTCTAAATGGTGGCACACAGAATCTGCCCTCCTCTTTTGGCTTCTGTTCATTCTTGGAAGAGAAGACTATGCTGAAGTTGCTTGTTTTGGCACGGTCTGCTCCTTTAACTTGATCTCCACCCTATTTCTAGGAATTCAGCCTCTTTCATGCCTGCCAGTCTGCTGAGCTGTGTGCTGTTTTTGGAAGGGCAGAATACAATTTTCATATAAATTCTATGACATACTTGTATGAATTGCCAAAATATTCTCTGAAACCTAAGTGCCACATAAATGACAGCAAAATAGGGCCATTTACAAGTAGCTTTGGCTATGGATTTTGTGTGATTCATTTCTAGTCACATATTTGCACCACCAGCTTGCCAACATTTCTGCGATAACCTATTATTTTAGACATTTATCATTTGCTCAGTGGATTCCCTGCTGAATGTGAGTAACAAAGCTCACAGTCTAGATATCTGCATCAAATTTTGGGAGTCACTTAATACCGGTGACCGGTAATCTACACAAATTAAACTAATGTGTTCATCCAAGCATCTTTAGTACTGGAACAAAGCAGTTAAAGTATTAAACTTATTGAACTAGTGCTTGAGCATATAGTAAGGTTTTGAAAAAGAACCTAATTACACGTTTTAATTGGATGCAGCACCAGTAGGCACTATTTTCGCACAATTTATTGAATAGACACAAAAGCCTCCCTACGAGGCGAAATGGGGGGCCTACGGGCCCTACGTCCCCTCGCCTCAGCCAGCCGCCGCCCTGAGGCCACTGTGCCCGCCGGGCCGGGCTGCTCCACGTTAAACCGAACGCCCACAGCACCACACAGCCGCCATCTTCCCGCCCCCGGTCCTGTGAGGGGCCGCGCCCCGCTCCGCCTCAATGCGCACGCGCGGCTGAGGCGAGCGTCGAGGGAGGGTTTCGAACCCGGATCCCTCTGCGCGGAGTGGCGGCCGGGTCACGTGGGGCGGCGGCGGGGCCGGCGGCGGGGCCGGGGCCGGGGCTGCGCGGGGAACGTGAGTGGAGGGGAGGGGACGGGAGGGGCGGGGCCGGGCCGGGGTTGGGGGGGGAGGGGGGGGGTGCGTCTCCTTTTCCTTCTGCTCCTTTTTGTCCTCGTCTTCTTCAGCGCCGGCTCTGGGGGCCGGGAAAGGAGCTTCATGGAGCGAAGGCTCTCGGCTCGCCCCCTTGAGCAGTGCTTTTACAGGCTATGTGAAAATAGCCAGGGGATTTGTTGTCATTTTTCTTTTTTTTTTAACCAGATCTATGTTCCTCTTTTCTTAAAGTGCTTAAAAACAACAATAAAGAGCCCGCAAATGATTTGCGCGTGTATCGAAAGGAGAAGGGGTAAACAAACGGCCTGGCTGTATGTTGGAGGCTTCCTGAAGCGGCTGTAAGAGCACTTGGCGTGACTCAGCTGGTAGTGAGACGGGGTTAGTGGTACCAGGCTGCGTGGTGAGGGCCTTGCAGCCGCACTGCGTTACTGCAGGGAGGTCTGAGGGCTTGCCGGGAGTTAGCACTAGTGCCAGACAGGGTATGCTTCTGGGTGTTCAGCTGGTACGGTTCATTAAAAGGCTAACTTCATCCTTTCGCACTCCAGACTGCAGGCAAATTTCTCCTGAAGCAATAAAAACAAAGAAGCACGAAGCTTGTGAGGGCCTTCGCGCTTCTGAAGTCGTCAGGGAAGCATGGATTGTTTCACTTCAATTACATCGCCAAATTCTTGAGCTGAACAGGGGAGGATGCTCTTCTGCTCTAATTACGCCGTTTTTTGATTATACCAGTATAAGGATTGCAGTCAAATCCAAAAAAATCCTGACCCTATTTAAAGTAATTAAAAATCCATGAAGTTAAAAATCTAACTGTGCCCTAATCTGAAATCCCGTTTTGTTCTGATAAGTGTGTGTGTATCTATTCACAACTGACACCCCCTCACCTTCACAAGTAGAGTGATACAGCTATAAATATTAACTATGATTTTACTTCTCTCAGTTAATTTATATATGTTTAGGTGTATCCTAGCATTTTGAGAAGTAGTTATTCATTATCTGTTATGAGATGGGGGTAGTAAGAACGTTTGTCAAATCTTTTTGTGTCGCTTTGTTCCCACAAAACTGGGAAGGATCTTAATATGTCCATTGTCTCCCCCGCAAAATGGTATTATAATAGCAAGTAATTCTGACTAACTGACCACAGAGGTTCAAAAAGAGCTGACCTTTCAAAGAAAGAAACGCTCTATTGACTTTTTTTTTCTTTTTTATCTGTTTGATTATATGTGTCATATAAATTTAGAGGTACAGGACTGCCTCCGTTTTAGGATTCCAAAGCAATGAAACCAGTGGTGGCTCATGGCTGTTGTGTGGCCTCTGTTTGAATCTTGAACAGACTTCTTCCAATAAAGGCAAACAGTAATTTCTAATGAACTTAATTTCTAAGGGGAGTTACTAAAATGTAGACTTGCAAAATGTAAAATACAAAAATCTATAAAGGATCCTGCTTTTTTGTCTGCTTTACACTGAAATGGCAGCAGAATTTCTGTTATATAAACTTATATAAGCCCAAACTACTCTTTTTGATGGTAAACTAAAACTACACTTTCTGACTAAACTAAGCTATATCTATGAAAAGGGTGTGTGCATGTGTGTATGTATATATATCCATGTAGATAGACTCATGAAGGGGATAGACCTAATACAGTATTAGGTTGTTCCGTTTCGGGAGATTATTTATATTGCACTATGAAAAGTGATGTGACCTTTGTCTCCAGAGGAAGAGGCAGTGAATATGACCAGTATATGTATTACCAGTAAATCCTTTTCACCATAGATAACGCCTTAGTTTTGAGGCACATGAGCAAAGTATCTGTTTCCGCAGTGGCTGCCTATGAAAGGTAATGGAGAGACCGAAAGATCAGGAAGGAATGAGTTTAGTGGTAGACATAGCCTTTAATGCAGTCATTGTATGTTAATATTTCACTTTGTGTTGTTTCCTACCAGCAAGGTAGTTACTGAATTATTTTGACATTTTCTGATATGTCACGTTGTCTGGTTTTCAGTTTAAAGTTCAGTATTTTGTGAATGAAAGCACCTTATGGCCTTTAAAGGCGCATTTGATTAATCTAGAAGTTATTCTCTATAAATTAATTACCTCTATAATTACATCAGAAGCTTGTCTTTTGCTCTGAACTATGTAATTGACTATATATTTGAAAGCTTATTGTAACTGACCGACCATGGTTGTCCTTCTCCTTGCATACATATTAAATATAAACGGGCTGGTTCTTTGTGTTTCAGATTGTTGAGGTTTTGCTTGCACTGATCTGTTTTTCTGCTTATTCTGCCTTCTTCTGTCCCTGTCAAAATTTGAGGACAATAGTAAGTGTTTGCAGTTTGCTTGTGCTTCCATTGTAGGACTTCCCTTTTGCCTTAAAACCACTGCTTCTTTTTCTGTTTTGTTCTTTGCTTGGGTAAGATTTTGTACCCCGAGACCGCATCTTCATAGGCAAGTACTACGGGTCTGTTGGGCTTATAGGTAGTGAGGAGCAGGCTATGCTCAGGGTCTGACCTTTGCCCCTTTCACCATGATGTGTGTGTGTGTGTGTAAGTTTTTGTTGTTGTTGGTGTTTTTTTTTATTTTTTTACTTTGGACAAGCTGCAGTCTGCACCTGGCAGCAGAAGGCCCAATTTTTCTGGAATGCACTGGGTTCTTTCCTGGAGCATGTCTCCTGGTTTGGCTTGACCTGAAAAGAGACCAAACAGTTCGTGCCCACTCCAGAGAACAACAGTGAAACCAGTGGGAGCAATGGAGAGGTTCACTTCAAAATCAGACTCCCAAGCCAAACGAAAGCATTAACACTGGGATTTTTTCTGTCAGTGGAGGTTATACAGTGCTAAGGTTCCTCTTTACAAATCAGTTTTGCAAGGCAAGGAGAAGAGCCCAGTAGTTCTAGAGAGAAGCTGGCAGGGCTTCTTAAGATCAGGGTGTGCCATGCAGGTAAAAGCAAAATCTGTAGGTCACAGCTGTATCCACCCTCTATATGAAAAGATAGGTTGCACTTTTTTTTGTCAATTCATAAAATCTAGGCTTATATTGCATTGTGATTTTTGAGGAGAAGCACAGTGGGCTGGGTTTTGTTTCACATAAACCCAGATGAAAACTTCAGGCTAGAACATCTACAGTTCTGTCCATTTGGGGGGGAACAAGGGTATAAGGAGATTCTTTTCCTTTAACTTCAAACTATAGCTGGAGGAAGAGACCGTGTAACATTTCATTTTAACTGGTATTTACTAAAATATTTACTTTATTACATGATTTTTCAGTAATATGACGTTGCAATATTGTAAGGGTGCCAAGCAAGCAAGGGGGTTTGTCACAGTAAAAATAAAAGTTGAAATGCATTGCACTTGGTTAGTACAAAACAAACAAATAAATTCCAAGAATGTTTAGTTCAGACATTTATCTTGAGTAGGTGACAAAAATGCAGACACGTGGCAGTCTAGATGCAAGACAAATGTCCATTTCAAGTCTGTTCTGGAAATTTGTACATTTTGAAGTGGGTGGCATGTTTTCAAAAAAAAGGAATAAATGCTTCATTGTTTTGAGTCTTGTTAGGCTTTTAATAAACGAAGTAGAGGCTGAGGAAGAATGTTCAAGCAGTTGAAAGCTCTATAGATTTTAAGTGAATTGCATTCCAGAAGGCTCTTAAATAACTAGTTTTTCTTTCTTTATATATTTGTCCTTTATAATCAAATGCATGGTGTGTTTTGGCTTATGTTTGTGCCCCCAGTAATAGGAGCGATTTATAATACATAGCATAGCTGTAATCGTGGAGCAAACCGTTCCCTGTCATGTTACGTGGTCACAGAGCTGTGCTGTGTGCAGGCTTCTCTTCCTAGGTGCATGTGTGTTAAAAGTATGAATGCTGGGAATTGAAGACCATCAAAAGGGGGGAAAACCTTTAAAAAGTGAGACTGTGTATTATTTGGCGGTTTGAACAACGCGGTATGGCAGCGTTTCGGGGTTTCCACATAACTTGTGCAGAAGCGATGTTGACTTTTAAATTCTAACAGTTTTTGTCGGCTGTTCTGTGGTGGGAAAAAATGTCGCTGTGTCAGTGGTAAAAGAGAAGTCAGAGGTTTGGGCAGATGAGTGCAAGAAGATTTTGGAGCGTCGGTACACCTGGCATGTCATATGGAAAGAGAGGATGACATTAATTAAAACTTCTGATTAGCTAAGGACTTTTCTTATAACATCGACATTAAAAAACAACAGCTGACAATGTTGATTATCCTCTGCAACAACTGATTTACATTTTAAGAGGCCTTAGCTCATTTGAACTTTGTAGGGACTGCAGCTGTGGTCTCTGTAGTTAAATGAGGAGGATTTGAAAGCAGTTTGTAAAGGTACCAGCGCAGTTTGGTTATGTGCTCAAGAAGCCTGGCCTGAAGCGTGTTTCTGCTGTTTCCACCCTGCTTTGGACAGGGCTTAGACATTATGGAGCGTCTCGGAGATTAGACCATGGGAAAAAATGCAGTGAATTTCCTCTCATTGTAACAAATAAGTTTATTTGCATTCTGTTCTACTGCATTTGCTTTGAGAATGCCAGCATTTTTTTCTTCTCTTAAAGTGCTATACTAAGCATAAATGCAATTTGAAGAGAAATCCAGAGGCTAGAGTAACTTAAACTTAATTTGATCAATGATTTGATGTTACTGTACTGCGTGAGCTGCTGTGGAAGTACATACTGCTTTTGCTTACATTTAAGTAGAGGAGATAGGCTGGGCTGGAGACAGTCTTTTCAGATGTTCAACCCTGCGCAGGCTTCATATTCCTTTTGCTGTTATAGGATGACATAAATCAGAGGTGATTTCCCTCTCAGTTTATTAATGATGCTCTGAATGCCTAAAGAAAAATGTTTGCAGACATAACAGCTGCCTGTAAAAAAGCCAAATTTAGAACATCCCACTAGGAATAATGTGGAATGTTAAACTTTGCATCAGGAGCTGTTGGCCTTTCCTCCTTATACAGGTGTTATTTTTTTCTGCTGTTCTCCAGAAGAATGAGGTGGTTGTTTATCTAAAATAAAAATCCTTACAGAGGAAGCGTTTGATTTGATGAGTTGGAAAGGAAATTAACCAAAATAAATAAGTATATTGATAGTTTATTTGAACTATTTTAGAATGTAATGGAAAGGGAAGTGAATGAGATGCTAAGATGAAAATTTTGTGTCTATCAGGATATTCAGGAAGTTTTATTTGAAACCTAATGGGGAAGTTTGGAAGCATAACTGTATTTTGCTGGTTCTGCTTAGTTTTGAATAGTGTATTGTGAATCTTTAATAGTTCAGCAAAGAACTGCCATCCTGGAGGTGGAGACGTGTGGCCACACTGTTGCCCTTCTGGAGAGTTTTGAAAAGTGAAAATAGCGCTGGCCAAGTTTGGACAGCCCTGAGAACCTACTCGAAATTCCTTGTCATTCCTTTCATCTGTAGGCAGGGCCACGGTGCAGTCTCCGTGCCCCTTTGTGCTGTGTTCTCCCAGTGCAGGTACCTCCTAGTTGGAATTCTAGACTATAAAAACAAGAACAATTTTCAAAGCTTACTGTTAGGAGTATGTAGCTGTGTCTGTGTTCCTCTTTGAAACAGTAACTTTTAATTTTTATTCATAGCTTGTGCTGAATATTTATAAAAGTTGGGATAAGGTCATGAAAAAAATTACACATGTAGCAAAGATGGGAGGCCTGAAAATTGAGACTCTATAGAGAAGATCTTTTTTTTTTTTTTTTAACCAGTTTCCTGCCTGAAAGTTTAGAGATTGTAAGTGAATCAGGGTAGTAGTGAAAAGATGTCTAGCACAGCCAGGAATTTTATAGACGGAATAGTCTGTCCAGGGCCACTGGAGGGAGGTTGCAGATTCCTTTTTGTCGTAATGCTTGTCTGCGTTAACTGTATAAATCCATTTTATTTGTCTTATACCAGTTTAAAAATTGTGACTTTTTTTCTCACTTGATTTTTTTCTTTTTCCGATTAAGAGGTGTCTCAGATGATGAAGTTGAAGAATTTGTTATGTTTTCTTAAGTGCATTAAGCTTGAAAACAGCCCTGTTTCTGTATTATAATGCAGTTGTTTTTTTCTTTCAGAATTTCCAAAACGTGTGTTGTCTTGGATTTGAACAAAAAAAGTGTAGAAATCAGAATAAACTTTGCATTTGAGTAAGAAGTGATAATGCAACGAAGACAGGGAAGAGTAAATGCTGGACTGCTTTTGCTGCTTTATCAAATTTCTCAAGTTGGACTTCAGAACATTCCTTCTGTTACCCTTGCAGTGCTTGTACTGAATATTTTTTTCTTTCTGAATCCCGTGAGACCACTGCATGAAGTATGTATCAGTGTAAACGAAGGCTTCTACAGACAGAACTGGCAGCGTTTACTGCTTTCTCCTGTCCACCATGCAGACGATTGGCATTTGTATTATAACATGATTTCCATGCTCTGGAAGGGGATAATGTTGGAAAGAAAGCTTAAGAGTGTGTGGTTCGCTTATATAATTGCAGTGTTTTCAGTGCTGATTGGAGTTGTTTATATGGCGCTGGAATTCATGCTTGTGAAAATTCTGAATGATCCTTCATATGAAATGAATTGTGCCGTAGGGTTTTCAGGTAAGTTGATCCAATTTCAGTGTGTAAAAATGAACATTTATAGATACAAGCAATATTTTTGAATGTAGCAGATGGACACCTGTACAGCTGTATGCATGTATGTTATGTCCCTGAAGTAATCCTTTTTTATTTAAGGCATGTACTCTGGGAATGTACATGGTGTGTTTGAGTACATGCTTGTATGACCAGCACAGTCTTTACCTGAGAACATGAAAAATACGATTACTGCAGTAGAATCATGGTTCCAGCCGGTGTTCAGTGTCACTGACTACCCGAAGTCTGGAACTTGTTGTTTGCTGATGTTCATGATGCTTGTTAGTAGACTCTAGAAAAGCCCATCACTTGGCTATTATTTCTGAGCATCTTTTCTGGTATGAGCTGTGCACTATAAATCAGGCCTTTAGCTTCAAATTGGAAACAGTTCATGCCTGTCTTTAGAGACTTGCCTTCATTTTTCTGCTAGAAACAATCAAGCAGCTGCTTGTAGTTATCTTCCAGTGATGGTCATGTCGTCTTATTTAGGAAGTCAGAGTCTTAAAGGAATTCATCAACTTGAAAAAGTCTGAAGTTAAGGGGAGTAGTAGTACTGCTCTCCTAGGTACATAGAGCTTTTTCCTTGATGCCATTGGGACTTAGAATTAAATGGCAAAACCCCTTTTCTATCTCTGAGAAAGATGTCAACACTTTTTAGGTTTCCCTGTGGTATTCAGGGTGGTACTAGGCTGGGACATCCTGGCAGTTGCTCATTTGGAGCTTCAGTACTCCCTGGTCACCCACCTTTTGGTAACAAGGCATGCCCGGTTCTAGTACTGGCCTCTGTCGTGGCTGTAGGGGCCCTGAGCACAACCTCTTCCCCTGTCTAGGGGATCTGGCTGCCTTGCTCAAGGACAGCTTTGATATGGGACGCTGTGATCCATCTCGAGCTGGTGGGAAAAGAGCTGAGAAGCTTTTGCCTAGCAGCTGCTTTTAAGCTTAAACCCTCTGCCTAGTCCCTGCCATAGCTATGCTGCATCCATGCGTGTGTCTGGCCCTGTGCCTCGCTGATCTGGACCTCCAGCTGGGTGTCCTGACTTCCTTTGGCCCTGCTTTGTCAAAAGGGTCAGCCTGGCAACCTGGGCTCTTGGCCGTTCACCAGTGCACTTTGTTCAGGGACTATGGGACTGGACTCCTCCTGGGGAGGTTGCTGCTGCTGCCTGCCTCCCTGATCCCTTTGTGTCCCTTTCCTTGCTGAGAAGAGTGAATTTCGAGGGTTTGAAACTTCTTTATACTGTATCATTGGGAACTGCTACTGTAGTGTTGAGATTTTTCTGTACTTTTTTTTTTTTTTACCAGATTAGTCTCCACCTTCTCACTCAGCCAGATCGCAACCTACGTGTCCCTCTGCTGCAGCCAACATGAAAAGAAAGTTAGGTTCAGTGATAAGCTTATTCACAAGGTGCAGCTTTATGGCTTCCTGCCCTCTTTGGCAAAAGGGACCCAACTGCTGACCAGCAGTGGTGCTGGCAGGCAGGGCGAGCGCAGGTGACGGGCCAGGTGGGTCCTTATTTCATTCCTTACAGGAGACCCAAGTCAGCCATGCTTCAGTATTGGCTGGAGTGTGTATTTTGGACTTCTAGTGAACAAAAAAGGGACTAAACCTGTACAGAGCGTTGTCAGATGAGGGATTACCACATTGGATTTTAATTTGCGCGTTCTGCGAGGTACCTAGTTCAGACCTTGCGCTGAGTATTGCAGCCAGCGCTGATGTGACTTGTCTGCAGCAGCTGTGGGTGTTCCGGGCCTGCGAACGTGGGACTGCAGCCTGCGTGCACGTGCCTTTGACTGCTTCTCGGGCAGTACGTTAAAGAAGCTCTGGCAGAACTAGTATCCATAGTTCATCTTTCAAAACCTTCAGCATTTTCAACGTGACCTTCAGCATATGTAATTTCTCTTCAGTCAGGGCAAGTATTAGGGAACAGGCGTTGAAGAAGAAATGTGTACTTTCCTGACAATAACTGTTTCTTTAAGAGCCAGTTTGTATGCGTGTTTATGACACGTTCATTTTATCAGCTCTTAAGAATTTTAAGATGACTGGATTATTTATTTACCTATTTTGCAACTGGATAAAATAGGCCAGGCCCTTGTCCCCCTAACAGGAACATGACAATACAGCAGGCGTAGGCCCTTCCAATAGGCACTTAAACCTTAAATAAAATAAAATGAATTGAAGCTGTACATAGAGGATTCTGGTGAGTCAAGGGTGGATTGGATAGAGACAACTCCTGAACTGTGTACTGCTATTGAATATTTCTCCCCTCGAGTAAATTTATAGTGTCTGAACCAAGTCCAGTTTTATCAGCAGCAAATAGTGTGTCTGTGCGTGCATAAAAACATTTCTTTTTAAATTTGTTCCTAAAATAAGAATATTTACATCACTGGATAGAGGAGTTTTGCCCTTTCATGTTTTCTGTGGTTTTAGAAGGGGGAGAACCTTTTTCATGTTTTCTTTATTTAGTATATCTGAATTCATGTCCAACTCGGCTATCTTTTCCGTATTAAAATATTCTACTTTTCAATTTTGTGGATTTTTCAGGCAATTGTGTGAGATTTCTCTTCAGAGTAACTTTTTCAAAAACATGTTGGATGTTCTGATAAATTGCGTGAATTCAGTCGATCACATCAGCTCTTACTTGCATGATGGAACAGTTGGAGTCAGTTTAGAAATTATTGTGTTTAAAGGTGATTTATCTAATTTTTCTTTTCAGAAACAAGTGCTCTGGAGCATATGTAAGATTTTTTTCCATTAATTCAGAATTTTTGAGCTTACTGTTGAGCTTCACAAATGCATTTCTCTTGTTTTCAGTCATGGCTTTTCTCATCTCACTGAACAGTTTGAGTTCAATAATTTTGTCCATTATTACAACTAGAACGTTTTGTTTCTATTGTTTTGATTACTTGAATAACTACAGTAAGTAGGTGTATTTTTAAAAAAACAACAACTTTAAATTGGCTGTTATACGTACATTTTTAATGCTTTTTTCTTAAGTGACTGAAAATTATCACTGACAAAACAGCTTAGAGCTGTTCTGGCATGCAACAGTATTGCTTCCTGGTGCTGTGAACCTGCATGGTATTCCAGTTTCAGTAGTTAATTCATTTTGGTAGTTAAGTCACTATTTATTTTTTGGGCACGTGTACTTCTCTCTTGATGTGACTTGTACTTGTTTGCAGGAGTCTTGTTTGCTTTGAAAGTTCTTAACAACCATTACAATCCAGGAAGAGTCAGCAGTGTCCTTGGATTGCAGATATCCAGCAAATACGCCTGTTGGGTGGAGCTGGTGGCTATTCATTTAATTTCCCCAGGGTGAGTACATTTAATTCTTTGAAGTTAGCAGAAGAGATTTGGGTTATCTGAAGTAGTTTGAAATGTTTTATGAAGTAAGAGTAGTTATCTGATACCCAAATTGTGAGCTGGGGCTACAATTAAGTGCTGGGGCTATAGTATGCTTTTTCTTGTAACACCTTGTGATCACGCTTCAAAATGAGAAACTGGAGTACTGTCTTTGGAAGGTATTGTGAACTATTGGAGGGAAGATGTGAAAAGCTGATGGTCAAGGAAAAGGCACATGCACTTTCGGTAAAATAACCTAACCCTGGGATACATGACTATTTCTAAATAACCTATATTGACAGTGTTGATCTGAGTCAGTTTTATAGATTATTTTTGGCAACTTAAGATGCTTATTAGAGTTTTTAATCTAAAAAAAAACTAGATGACCTCACAAACTGAGAACTACTCAACTACCCCAATTAAAGACCAATAGCACAGGGGCAAGTCTTCATCCTGCGACAGAGATGCAGATCGCTGTCATACACATTCATGGCTGACAATTGAAATCAGAGTTGTAACGCATTATGAATCAGCAATGAATATTAGTTGCTTAATTTTGGATGGGTTCAAGGATCCAAAAGAGTTCAGTCTCAAAGCAAATCACAGTCAAAACAGGTAAATATAATAGGAATAATGAGCTTTTCATTAAAAAAACAAAACATCTATGTATGTTTGAAAATAGAGGAACATTCTGAAAAATCTGGCTTTAAATTCTGATTTTTTTTCCTTTCACTTGTGTACCTCTCAGCTTTACCCCTGGTGTGACCTCTCTTGTCAGTATAAATATCTTGCATTGCTCTAACATTCTTAACCTCATGAAATCTTTTTAATGTGTTTATTTTCCTATTTAGTCTGCCTTTTTTCATTGCTTGTTTAATGCTTAAGGATATCACTGAGTCTTCACCGGTTATCAGTCAGATTTGCTGTTGAACTTTTTTATTGATGAGAACTGTTCCTCTGGAACAAGAGGGCTTAAAAAAAACAACAGGTTTGCTGGGAATGGCATTATATGGTGAAAAACATTTTCTATTGTTTTGTTTTGTCAAACAGCTTTTACTTTTCTATATTATGTTTCCAATTTATTACAAAATTAGTAACAAATTCCCAACTTCCAGTTAAAGAAGCAGCAGTGTTTTCCTGTACACGGTTGTGTAAAACAAGTTGTCTTATACTTATGCAATTGTTTAATTTGGTCTAATTTGCATTCAGATAGGTTGCTTAGCACTGGTAAATTGACTACATGCCCTTCTTTCTAAGCGAGATTAAATTTAGAAGCAGAGGCAATAAATTGTAATGTGCATGTGACTATGTGGTTTGAGTTAATATGGAAATGAACTGTGTGTATAAACACATGGATTGCATCCTATTGTTTCAAGAAATTCATTATTTTTCAAAGATAAAGCCAGCCTAGATTCTTGTAGTATGTCACTTACCTTACTTGTTTGTTTGTTTAGTGAATATATGCCTTCCAGCAGAGCATCAGAGGAGATTTTTAAGTTGTCATGGAAGACAGTGACAGTGGCTAAACTAAAGGCAAACTTTTGTTGCTAAATAAGTGGCTTTGTCTTGTGATAGACTAGGATGCTTAAATGATGATTCCTACTAGCCTTTTGGGTTTGCTGTTAGGCGGAAATTGGAGAAATGTAGTAATACAGGTGTAGGCTTTCTTTCTCTGCTTTCATGTGTGCTGCTGGGTAACTGACACCACAGAATTGAAACAAGTCAGGATAAATGCAGTAGCAGCAAGGAATTGATTTGAATTCAGTGTAAGAATACTGGGACATTATTCATATAAAAATAATACTGGGAGATGCTTGTAAGCATGGGATCAGAATCGGATAGATGAAGCATAAATCTTGTTCAAATGGCTTTCCTGTAATGATAGCAATTTTCATGGAAACTTCACAGTCAAATGAAAAGTCTAGTTAATTCTGTTTAGAAGATTTTGCTCAAGTAATGTGCGCATCAGCTTGATGGCAAGTTTCTTCAGGAAACGGTATTTAGACATATTGCATAATTATCATTGGTATGAAGTGAATGGTTGAAATAAGATCTCTGGGGAGATCTACATTTTCAAACAAAAATTAAATGAGACATCATTTGAATTTCTTTATACCAGAGAGAACATTATTTAATATTGATAAAGCTCATTGACATTTAGGAAAAAAGCATGCAATTTAAAAAGTCAAGAATCCTGTTTCTATTCCCACTCAAAGTTCAGTTTGCATTATGCAAACTATAAGTTATACCACAAGCAATAATTCTGTCAGTTTTTCTTAACCAGCAGGAGAAAAGGCAGTAGTTTATCTTGTTGTTGCAATCAGAAGGATATTTATTAGTCTAACAATTTAATAACAGTCAACTTAGAAAAATATACATGCAAGTCAAGATATTGCTATTATTGCAAATAATGTAAAAATACTATTTTGGAATTTGATAATGGAAGTTGCTTTATGGTTGATAGGGTTTTTAACTATATATATAATTATTTCACAATATCTAAAAAGCAGAAAATAGGAGTAACCTCAATTTTCTGGATTAGATTTGAGAGGAGTGGAGTTTATAATACAAATGAAAGGAGCCTTGGTAATGTGTTTGGACAAGAGTTTCACACAACTTTTGTGCTTTTCTATAAATTATATTCATTCGTTTCAGCTAAAATGACATTTAATTCCAAAACTTGTATGTTGTCCTGCCTTGTGAAAACAGTTGTAGTTTTGCCATTAGCTTTAATGTCAGCAGATAAAACTCATACAGCCTTGTAGGCCAGAAATCCATTATGCAAATTTTTTTGAAAAGCCAGTCTACTGAAAATTAAAATTCACTGTAAAATGTAGTAAAATGTCAAGAAGGTTGACATCGACACTGAAGTATTATCAGGAATTAATGGTTCAATTATATTTGAGTTCATTGGAAACAGGAATATCCACTTTGGGCTAAGGCATGTGGTTAGAAGAATATTAATTGCATGTGTGAAAGTTATTTTATCCAGTTTACTTATATTGAATAATTCCAGTCTACATATTTTCATTAAATAAGAAACATTATAGGGGATCTGAATGAATGTGATATCAGAATGCAGTTATTACTCAGAGCATTCAAAAGGACAATGATATATCTCTATACACATACATACTTGTATAACCATAAATGTTTATACTCATCAGTATTTAGTATAATGTGCTTCCCAAGATCACCACTATATCAAACGGATCTTTGCAGGGGCTTAGCAGCCTCACATTTTACCTTGCTAAGCAAGGGCAAGTGGGCCCGCACCCATCAGGGTTTGGGAGGCCTCTGCCCCTCTGGGTGGGAGGCCCAGTCCATCCAGGCAGCCGGCTCTGCTGCTCTGGTGTCCTCAAGTCTCTTGCTGCAAGTTGTTTGTTACCACTTACTCTATGGGTTGTGAAGGTGCAGAGTTTGTTCATTCCTATTTCTGGCTCTTGTGCGTTTTTTAAATATGTTGTATCCATGAGAGGTTTAGTCAATGGGCTAAGTGATAGTGGTTCCTTCAGTCTTTTCCCAGAAGTTGTAGGCTTCTTGGTGTTGTTGTCTTTGGCTTAGTTTTCCAGCTGAGACCTATCACTGTTGAACAGAGTGGAAAGTTTTACTTCATTTTACTTTCAGGCAGCGCTCCTGTCTATGTGTTCGCAGTGAAACCCTTGTTTCCTGTAGTGGTGTGGCCCACTGACCCGTGCTTCGTTGTATGTCTCGCTGCGTGTGCCAGCTTCTCTCCTGAAACTTTCGCACTAGCTAGTCCCTTCCAGCCTGTTTGTATAGCTGATTTCTGTGACGTGTTCAGAACTTCATACTTGTCTTTGAATTATATCCTAATGCTTTGTCACTGTGTCAAGATTGCTTTAAATTATAATGCCATCTCCTGTCACTCGTGTAGCTTCTCTCAGCTTGTTGTCATTTGCAAACAATACTTGGTATAGACTCTTGTGGAAATCCATTTGGATTATATTCATATCCTTAGTTTGATAATGAATCACTGATGAGCATTAAGCCAGGCTTTTTGGCCAGATACATATCTGCTTAGTGTAGTTTTACTGCTTAAAATTTATGAGAAACCCTCTTCATGAGAAATGCCATGAGACAGTGCTTCATTCTCACAGCCTGTCGTCTGCAATTTCTCCCTTTCTTGGGAGGCTTGGAGCCCTGTCAAAGGAGGGAACCTGGGGGATTTGACTGATTTGTTCATGACATAGCCGTTTTCTGCTTTTGATGTTACTTACTTGAGTATAGAAATACCCTTCCAGTCTTCCAAAACTAACCTATCTTCAAAACAGCTGCAAAAGACAGTCTGACTACTTTAGAATTCAGCTGTATGGTTAACTTGTTTTTTCATTTGTTTGCATAGGGTGACTTGGGTTGTGAAGGGACCTTAAAGATCACCTAGTTCCAACCCCCATGCCCATGGCCCACCAACCGAGGCTGCCCAGGGCCCATCCAGCCTGGCCTTGGGCACCTCCAGGGATGGGGCATCCACAGCTCCTCTGGGCAACCTGTGCCAGTGCCTCACCACCCTCTGAGTGAAGAACTTCCTCCTAACATCTAATCTAAATCTCCTCTCTTTTAGTTTAAAACCATTCCCCATTGTCCTATCACTTTTTATTTTGAGGTTTGAAGTTTTTAATAGAATAACTATTTTTTCTTTGTAAAATTGCATAGTATCTATGTCTTTCAGTTGTTCCATTTAGGAAATGCCTATACAGATCTTTTCCATAATATAGATTACACACTAGCAAAAAAAAAAAAAAAGTATTAAGTCACCATTAGAGTAAATTAGAATATAACACGTTCTAAGATAACGTTGCAGGAAGTGATGTTTGTTTAACTTGGATGAAACATTAAGCATTTTGCTAATATAAGGGCTTCTATCTGTATGCTATGTAATTGCTTTTCCTAAGTAATTACAAGTAGCGTATTTGTGTTTGTCACACAAATTGTATGACGAGATATATGAAGATTTGGTTTATCAAATATAATTATTTTGTGCATGTCAGTGGTAGCATATATGTGTGACAGTGTACCTGGTATTGTTTTTGCTTTAGGAAAAGCTGTTTAAACATCTTCATTATTAGTGCGTTCTCCTTGAATATAATAAAACAAGTATTAGGTTAGTGTACTAGGTGCCTAAACACTGTTCAGTAGACATAAAGTGGAATTTATCCCCCAAAAGACTTATTAAAGTTGAAGGTTTCTGATTGCTCATATTGTATAAATATACAGCTTCACTGTGTTGCAAGCAAAGGCTTTGATTTTGGGTTTTGTGGAACAGCGTTGTGCTTAGATGAGCATAAAATTTGTTTAAAACACTGCCAGTAATATAGGTGAATCAGTCTCATGTTGGTAATTTCTAGTGTAATGCATCTTCAAGTATTTAATGTTTTTTGTGTACAGGCATTCTCCACGTCAGGGATGTATTTTTCCTAATTTGGAAAATCTGTTCCAGAAAAATCTGTTTGGAAAACTAGTTCGTTTATAAATCCCTAATTTATCCCTAATCCCTAACTACCTCTTACCTGTGCATTTTCACAGCAACATTTATGCTATTGCTTACTTGTGGGAGAGCTGCAACTCTGCGTAGCAGAATTCAAGTTTGTGGTTCAGTAGGTGGCAAAGGAGTGAATTTAAATCTGATCTTTATCTCCCTCTAGTGACACATGTTTTTTCTCACATACTTTTACAAGTGGTGTCTGGAAGTTTTACCATCACGAGTGCATATGGTATCATTACTATATCTGTTTTGGATTTTTGACCAGAACGTAAAATGTATGTTTAAATCTATTTTTACTTCAGACAGAAGTTCCTTTTCTGCTTTATAGAGGGAAGGGGGGAAAAAAAAAGATAATGGTATTTGTTGTTTGGACAGCCACTATAAATATAGTGGGCTGATTTATTTATAATTGCATAGTTCAGGAAATGTTTTCTCTTTAAAAAAAAAAAGTGGCTTTGGCAAATTCATAATAAAGATGAAGAACCTGATTAATTTTTTTCACTAAACTCTTAATTTGAGTGCTGAAAATTAGTTTATGAATTTATCAAATCACAATATTCATGGTGATACTTGGAGCAAATTTCCTTATTTATACTACATTTATGCTTCCATGTTGGTGATTTCTCAAGACTTTTAAGTCTTTTCATTCCATATAAAAGTGGGCAGCGATAAGTTTTTAAAAAGAAATTGTTGATATATTTAGAAAAAAACTTGGATTTCAGCATTTCACTCATTGTTCTTTTAATTTTGAAAGCACTGTTTTACAAACATGTTGCAACAGGTATGCATTTATGGTTAAGATAAACTCATGGTGGGGTTGTATTGATAGTACTGTATTCATGCTTTCACTTGAAATAATTTTGGCAGATCCTACCAGGACATTTCAGTGCAATTCTGTGGATTTAAGTTCTCTGAATTAAAACTAGTTTACTACCTCAATAAGACTTCAGTTTAAAAGCTTTTAGGGAAACAGTATTCTATCTGCTAAACAAGCAATTCAAGGGATCTTTCCAATTAGCTTCTGGCTTTTTCAGGATATTTGTTACATGCTTTTCTTTAACTGTATATACCCACCACTTTTAGGGTATTTATGAAGAAAGAAAACTTGGCACTTCCGTTCACATTGATAAGTTGCTTAGGTCAAACCGTGTAGGATACTTCTATAAATCATGAAATGAGGGAAGTAAATAACTCTTGCAAGGAGCACTGTATTAAACTACGTGATTAACTTTATAGCTCAGTCTTTAATTTGTTGTGGCCATACTTCTCAGGCACAGCTGGGAGTGAGGTTTGCTTGGGGCTTTTCCTCAAAATGAATAAGGTTTTAAAAAAAAAAGTTTGGTTTTTTTTTGCAAACTGCACATGTGTGTTTAATCAGTAATTAACACTAATGTTAGAAATCAGATTGAGTAGGTCAGAGCAGAAATTAATAAATGTTTGCATTACCCTGTGTCTTTGCAGGCAAGTCACTTTTCTATGCTTAGTTACTCAGGGACTTTCTGGGTTACAGCAAACTTTGCACTTCCCCTAAAGGATTCCTACCAAAAAGAAAAAATCTTTCTTTCCGTCACTCACAAGATTATTATTATCATTTTTTTTAGGACTTCTTTCGCTGGGCATCTGGCAGGGATTCTTGTTGGACTGATGTACACCATGGGACCTCTGAAAAAGATCATGAAAGCCTGTGCAGGTATATAATTTGGTTTGATTTGTAAAATCTGCATGAGCCACTTTTAGTCTTAAAATTCAGTAAACCTTATATACTTGCAGACATTGAGGCAATTCCAGCAGTTTTTAGGGGATTAAAGATACACTGACTGATAAACTGAATGCAGAAGAAAAGCTCACTTTTTTTCTTTACTTGTTCTTATCTGTGTTAAAGGTGCCTTTCAGGTATCATGTTTTTACCTTTGTTTTTAAATTACATATTTAAAGTAAAATATTTCATGTAAGATGCCAATGAAAATGTCATTTTAAATAGAGTGGTGAAGCTGTAGACATATGTCAGAACACAGTGTGTTTCTATGATGGGTTTCTGTTGCTTGTATCCATTCATGTGGAAGCTGCTAAATTTCAAAAAAGATTGTGGGATGCTTGAGAAATTGTTGCAAGATTCCCCAAGCTTTCCAATAGTGAGTTGATACGGTTTTTCGTATTGTAGAAGTAATTTTTTAAAGGTAGAATCTTTAGACATCTTCAGACAAACAATTTTAAATATAGCCATACAAACTTTCATATGAACATGCCCTTAAACTTCAGTGTTTTAATTAGAAACCTGAGCCCTTTAACAACAGTTGTGCTGGACTTGGTTGTCAGAATTTTTGTCCGATTACTTAATAAGTTGGGCACCTTATTTATGACTGTGCCATTAAGTTGATCATGGATGTGGTGTTTGTACAGTGAAAAATTGCTTGTTCAGATGTGTGCATTCTCATGGGAGGTTTTATCGCAGTTTGGTGTTAGTCTGTCATATATGCTTAAGTGGAAAGCAGTTTTAAGTGGAAAAATAAAGACCGAAGCATCAGAGTTCCTACCCTACTTGAGTAAACTCACTACTTATTTAAAAGTTAATATTTTCTCTTTCTGGGGCATGATGACTGTTAGGACTGTTGAGCATTGGAGTAGGTTGCATAGGGAAATTCTGCAGTCTCCATCCTTGGATGTTTTCAAGACCTGGCAGAATAAAACCCTGACTAAATAAACTGGTCTGATATCATAGCTGACCCTGCTTTGAGTGGGTTTTGGGCTAGGGACCTCCTGAGGTCCCTTCCAAACAGAATTGTTCTGTGATTCTGGGATAAGAGCCATGGTACTGTTAGTGAGACATAATGTAGAGATCCTGCTGCTGTGAAGGTTGCTGTGTGACTAAAGACTGGAAGAAGGGATTTTCCATTAAACAGGTGATTTTTGTCAGCAGAGCACAAACAATGCAGTGTTATTCCAATCCTAAGGTCTCTATGCATTAACCCATTTTTACCAATGTACAATCTCAGTGCAGAAATTATTCATTATAAGTTCTGGAGATCATAGGTTGGTTTGCATCTTTCTAGTCTACTTGGGTATGTTGCTTAAATTTGATTCTGTGTTTTAAAGAGAGACTATGATTGTTTTATTCTAATAGTGCATGCATTATTCTTATATTTAGGTGGTTTTACTTCATTCACTGATCCTGACAGGCCAAGGGACTACTACTCAGGTTATTCAGGTAAATGCTCTCACCCACTTACCTAAAAACTTATTTCAGCTCACTTTCAGCATTACAAATATGGATATAATTTTTGCTAATGAGAGAGAACCTACCAAATATTCTGCCTATATGTGCACTTGCTAATCAAAATCAGTTTGTCTGGCCTTGTCTTTTCCTACTTGGGGAACCGTGTTGGATGTGTTTTGTACAAGAATCTTTAAACCTTACATTAAGGTTATGACTTTATAAAATGCTACCCTGGGGCAATACTATCCCTTTTGCAGAGTCTGCAGCAAGGAGGAAATTGTCTACCAGAAGCATCCTTTTAAACATTGGTAAATCTGCCCTGATTTGGCAAACTTACCCATTCCTTTCTAGGATCTAGACTACAAAGGGAGTGTGAGCTACCTGTTTCCAACTGGCAGTCTCAGGCCAGTTACAGATGTTTGCTGAGCTATAGTTACTGTTCTGTTGCATTGCTCTGTGTTCCACCTTGGTAATGACCAAATCTTCCTTCAGTATGCCAATACAGTAGCATGTGGAAACTAAGAATTTATATCAGAAAAAGGAATTTGATTTGCTAATGAGGATAAGAATTTGCACTTGACATTTAAACTCAGTAATCTGTTGCATCCGCTCTATAAACACCAGCTGCTCAGAGTGTGGGTGGGTGTAAAAGACAATTCTTGAGGAATAGGAGCAGATTCCAAACTGCCCTTTACTTCTTTTTCCAGGTCTCCCTAATCAGGGAGAAGGGAAGATATTTCATGTAGTATATTTAGAATGATGAATAATGACATAGCACCAGAGAAAAAGATTTGGTACACTGATGGAAAATAAATTTCTTTTGTGTTGTGTGTCTTGGGCAGTCCCCGAAGTAACCATGGTGTTGCTTTGAGCTAGTGTGTATGAAAGGGAGATAAAGGAACAAGGTTAACACAAATTATCCTATCTTGCATGCTTGGCTTTAGATGTAAATAATTTTTCTGTAGTAAATTCAATACTCTGAATTGATTTATAATTGTAATTATAAAAGATATATGTTTAATATGTTCATTCCCTGTGTATATATACATCATAATTTTCTTTCACCTATTCATAGGAGTCTTCATGGAAGAGTTAACCTTTTGCTTTTTGTGTGTTATAGTAATGGATTTCGCTATCTGTGAATTAAGAAAACTTTCTAGTATTGTATGCTAATGATGCATGTGCAGTACATTCTTACCTTGATTAATTTTTCATTTGCTGGTATTGGTGCTTTATTACTTTCTGACTTCAAATACCAATTAAATACAAAATAAATAGATGATAAGAACAGATTTTATGAACCAGTACAGAGAAACAGCTTTAGAAGGAAAATGAAGATTTCAAGTGTGATTTTAACACATTTAGCGTTTGGTGACTGAATTAGGTTTTCTCAAAATGCAGTTCATGAATAAAGTATAGGGACATTTATTTTGATTAGTAGGAACACCTTGAACATGTCAATATTACTGAATTGTTTCTCTTTGTAAAATAAAAGATTGCAGCTTTGTCAGCACTTACATCTTGATGACAGTGTAAAACATCACAAAAAAATTACAATAGAGCAAACTTAAAATAAACTTAAAATGACATCCTTTTTCATCAGATAACACCATGATTTTATAGTCTTCATGCACACCGTTTTGAAGCCTCCAGAAAATAGATTTGTAGCGAAAACAACATTCATTCAGATTAGCATAATGCAGAGGGGAATGAGAGGAATAGATATATATTTCAGATGCTATCTTTATATATATCAGCTCAAAGGTATCCTGCAGTTGATTTTATTTTTTTCTGCAGAACTGTCTCTTAAATATAGCCAGTATAACTGAAAGGCTTTTAAAGCTTGTTAACAATATGCCTAATTTATACAGATTTGAAATTATGTATTTATCTCTTTCTAGCCAGAGGAATAGCAAATAACTTGAGAAATGGCAGAAGTTCAAGTTACGGGAGGATAATACCAAGTCTTCACTGCAGTTGTATGAAAATTTCTGCCAGTGTTAGTTGTTGTATGTTCCAAAAAGGAAGAATTTACAAATGGGCAAAATTACTTTCTTGTGTGTCCATGTATAACGTGCATTTGCATCCATGCACAAACATGGATATAAAATTATATATATCCTCACTTTGTAGTTTGTGCTTGGTATTAATCACAGAAACTCCACAGGAAAGTTATACATTAAATCTATGTAACTATTGAGATATCAACATCAATAATAATCCTGTGTTAATTTGAAGATGAAAAGAATGGCATGCTGTACTTGTCACACAAATATTTTCATTATTTTTTTCATTTGGAAAATCTTGTATAAGTTTTCTATCACTTGGAGAAACTGGCTGTGTGATTCTTCAAAACCTACTGTCCGGGTGTCTAGAAGAGAAGTTAAATATCCAAAGTTCTATATACTGACAATACAAAAGAGGAATAGAAAAATGGCACTTCTCTCCTTAGTTTTACTCAGCAGAGGTTTTCTGTGTTCAGGTTTAGATTGTGTTAAAGGAAGAGATTCTCATTCAAGTCTCTTGCCAGGTTGTTTTCTTTTCTTTTAAATCCCAAAAGGATTTGGGTGGATGATGGTTTGTTCATGCTTGTTTTGACAGATTTTGTAAGTGGTCAGAAATGCTTGGTGGTCATTACCAGAGGCAACATACAGTGGCTGTGGCATTAGATGAGATCTGCAGTGTGTTTTGGGTTTTGTTAGTTTGTTCAGAGCATACATAGCACAAATTAGTTGCATATTTTCCTACAAAAAATGCAGAAGTCTTCATCCATGTGTATTCTAATTTCAAACATTACTTGAATTTAGGATGACAGTCGTATATACTGTTTATGGCCACTAGGGTGAAATGAGAGACGGGTGGAAAAAAGCCTGAAGCATACCTGTTTTGTGGTTGCTGTTTCAGTGACGTAGATAAGGTGTCCTAGTAATGATGTTTAAATGTTAAAAGGAGATGATGAAAACCATCTTTCAATTTGATTGAAACTTTAAATAATGGTAATTCTATGTCACTTATTTATAACTGATAAAAGATGGAGATGTTTGATGCATCTTTCTTGTCATTATTGTTCTCTCTCCTGTTACTGTAGTCTGGCTTTGCAAATCACAAAAATGTATTTTGATTCGTGGCATATCATAAAAATCCTAATAGTTTTTTTCTCTCCCAAATTAAACAAATTTGTGGAAGAAAGATAACGAAGATAATGTCTGGCTTCCTCCCCTCCCACTGAATATCATCAGTTTATTTTCCTTTTAATTTTACAGATTATTATTATAGATATCCAGATTATCAATACACAACACCAAGAAGCTACTACGATTATACAGGTGGGCTTACAGAGGAAGAACAGCTTGAAAGGGCAGTGCTAAACAGTCTTAATGAAAGAGGTAAGGTTTCTATTGCATTTCATATATCAAATTATGATTCATATTGAGGTGGGAGGAACACGGGGAAGATGTATTGTTCATGATTTATTTCCAGTCTTTTGACATCCATTCAGAAATGGACAAAAGTTTACTGGTAGAATTTTCAGAGAATGACATGTGGGGACGGAGTACCATTCTTTGTGTAACTGCATTTATCAGTAATTGCTTACTGTTTGATTTACCTGCTACTTCTATAGTAATAGAATTGCTCTTATAACAAACAAAACTGAAGTAAACTAAGTTGCTGTGCCAAGTAAACCCCTCACATTCTAAAGAGTAGTAGGGAGCAGTATAACAGAGGAATTGATGCTGCCAATATTTAAACTTTTTGTGTATTTTTTTTCTTTTTATATGTATTTGAGGAGCAACGTATGGATGTCTTACTCTTCACATTTTCCTCTTTGACCCTAAAGAAAGTTTGTGCTAGCTAGTGGAAAGACCAAAAGAAAAAATAAAAGCAGTTTAGGAATAAATACAGTATTTGTTTTTAATTGCAAATTATTAGTTGAATTGGTGTAAAATATATTAACTAGGATATACTTTATTTTTCTATAATGCAAGTAAAGTCAACAGAAAAAATTCTTAGTACAATATATTTCTCATTCTGAAAACTGCGATTAGAGCGAAAATATACTAGGCTAACAGTACATTACTAAAGCATCAGGTGTAATGTTTACATCAGTTGTGCAACATTTTTATATTTAAGTGATGAAACAAAGGACAAAAATTACTGCATGTGTTGTCTGGTATTGAGATTTTTAATGTCAAAAGCTGCTCTTTAATCTGTTGTATGTCAATATGTGACTTCAACCAAAGGCTTTATGTTCTCCTTAAGTTGTCAAAGCTGAAAGGTTTCTTTTAAATTTGATGAAGCTCTAACATTAAATCTTAATAAAAATAACCTGACTGCCACTTATCAATGTAATTTTTCTTCTTTTGTTCATAGTCTTGGTATTCTAACTTCCTGGGTGCAAGGAAGCATTCATTAGGAAAAAGATACAGAAACTCATATTTGTCACTGCAACTCTTAAAACAAGATGCACTATTCATTAATCATTACTCAGAAAATTAATTTACATCACTGATTTATGGCTGTTAGAAATATCAGGCAAAATATGAAAGTAAATATCTTGACAAGTCGTCATCACTTTCTTTCGCACCGTCTGTGATCATATATATTACGAAGGATGTGTTATCTGGAAGATAATTTTAAAAAGGCAGCAGATGAGGCAATGTTGTTTATGAAAAGGTTTCTTCAGTTTGAAAAATTGATTAACATGTTTTTTAACGTAAATATAGCCTTTTGCTTTCCATCTATTGTGAGAAGTCACTTTTGAGGCTGAAGTGCAGTCTTTTAGGAAAACTAGTTTTAAAAAAGTGGTTTTTGTAGTTCTACATATTTAGGCTTCTAACTGTCCATAAATATTGTGAGACTATAAACTTAAAATCAAAACAAAAAAAAAACACTGTTTCCTGCAGGAAAATTAATAGTGTAATAAGTTTTAGAAATGATAATAATCTGAGCAGTTCCTTTTAAATCAAACTTTTCAGAAAAACTCAAGCTGATGAGGGTCTTAGCTTTCAAGCAAATTAATAATACAACATCTAGTCCATCTGGTCTGCCAGCAAAAGTTGGCAAATTAGATATTGTTCATGCTGTTTTAGACATTTTAAAACAAAGCAAAAACCAGCAAAACCACCACAACAAACAGGTAATATCCATATTTTGTCCTATATAAATTTGTCCTAAATAAGGTTTTGAGAAGGAATGGGTCTAAAGTGAGCTTTAATGGAAGGGATATTTTTTCACTTTACTGACATTTTTACTTGATGTTTTACATCATTTTTTACAGATTGATTTTGAGAAAAATCTTTCAAAGCTTTTAAGTGTTTTGGAATGTGTTGTCTTGCAAGAGCATGAACCTTGTTTGTATTTTTTTGTGTTTTTATACTGTCAGCACAGTAGAACTGTGAATTTTTGTTTACTTGTTTTTCAAAACACCCTATATAAGACTCCTGCTCCTGTGAGCTTTGTCTATAACAGCTGAGTGCTAATGGCTTTTGAGTCATTGGAGCCTAGGCATTTAATGGATGCCTCATGCCTTTGGATGAATGATGACTTTAGATGTAGTTTTAAAGCCATTTTGATGTTCTTTTGAGGCCTTAAGTCACACTGCAGAAGGCAAAAACATAAATTATTACTCAAATCCAAAGCGTCCAAAGATGTCAAATTCTGAGCTCACTGTAGAAAATATATGCACGTAGGAGTTGGTATTACAATAAAAGAAAATGCTTTTATTTTCATTGCCATAAAATGAAGTCAGTTTGTAATAACAATGACAAGATTATGATAATATACAAAACTGGACAGCATACATTTTAGTCTTTCATGCATCAGTATGGAACACCTGCAGCTTTCCATTTGTAGCCATAAATAATCTACATCACTATAGGTAAGTGCTTTTTTCTGTTTGCTTTTTGAAGTACTGTGCTGTATTTGGACAAAGATAGATTTTCAACTGTAAGAGGAAATGTATTCTTACTTGGAGAATGCCCTTTGAAACCCGAGAAAGAATTTAAATAGCATCTCTAGCTAAGTATGTCTCGCTAGCAGATAACTGGCATACCAAGTCACATTTTTAACTTCAGTTTGAGACGACAGCATTTCTTATGTCTATGCTCGTGTTTGTTTTCAGTGTTAGGTCAAGTTTTTAAACCTCACAGATAAGCGAAGTGGGAAAATATATTGTATGTTGTTTCCAATGTAGTTTGGTACAATTAAATTTATATAGGTGGTGTTTTTAGTGGTTTCACAGCGGTGCTTTAATTTTGCAGCTTTCTCTGTTTGTCACAGTACTTTAGTTTGGAAAAGTAAGACTTCAGAGCTCAACTTTGAAAAATATTTAATAAAACAAGCTACTTAAAGGTTGAAGTTACCTATGGGCACATCTTATTTCCAAAAGAAAGTAGTATAGAGTTTGTAACTGATCATACCTGCTTCAGAGTGACAAAAGTGTGAAATGAAATGTATTGTGGTAATGAGCAAATAGAGTATTCTTCTTTGTCAGTCTGAAAAATAAAGCTTGAGTGAGTATTGTCCTTTGAACAGGACACGTTTTTCCTTGAAGCATGGCATTTGCTGTAGCTTGCAATTATATGGATGATGAAACAGGTACTTAACATGACTAAAAATTGCCTAACGTAATTTGAAACAGGCAGCTAAATGGATGTAAAAACAGGTACCAGAACCAAAATTCAAGGCAGTATTTCCATATCTTTTTGTTTCCAACTGTGGAATTTATACTATCACATTTGCTCTGTGGCTTGGCTGAAAATAGACATAATTTTTTTCTTAGACAAATGTATTTATTAGGGTTTTTAGGCCACAGAATGTACTATTAGATTCGGAATGTTGATCCATTCTTACAAACTGCTGTGTTAGTATCCTGCTGAGCTTTTAAAAGAGTCAGTGGCATAGTCCAGAATTTCCTGGTATCAGTCCTTGTCCACAACTGAAAACTAATTTGTATTAAGACAGGCAACAAGTTTAATCTAAGTAATTATTTTTATATAATCCCATACATGAGTTTATCTAAACCCAGCATAAAGGTACTGTCTTTCTACTTAATCTACATTCAGACATTCCAGAACTGCAATTTTATTTTTGTGCCATATCCTGAAAAATTCTTTAATAATAATAATAATAGGTATCTAATGCAAGAAAAAGTAATTGCTAGGGTTGCTTGTGAGATTTATGTAGGCACTGGTTTTGGCAGTCTGTCAAATTGTCATAATGACCTAAGCTCATTTACTAAAAAGAACTTTATATTCTTTCCATCACTAGTTTTAGATATTGTCAAACAACAACCAGTGTAAACAGCATTAGTTTTCGTTACTTTTTATTTTCATTCTGATTCTCATAAAGTAATTTTATATTACTCACAAATTACAATAACTTCTCCTTTAGTTAAGTCAGACAAGGACAATTACTGTTTGAATTAAAATTTATTTACGATATTTAAATTATATGGTTTTACTATGAAATTAAAAATATATGGCTTTCTGTTTTGGTTTAATCCTCATATTAGCAGCTGTATACGGTAACCCCGGTATACCGTCTCTCTTGTTCTTATCTGTTGTTTCCTTGCCATTTTGCTCAGAAGAAATATCTGGATTAGTGTGGGATGGGGATTTTTGTGGTGGTGGGTGGTGGGTATTTTTGTGAGCTGGACTTCTAAGTTTATGTCTTTCAGTCTCAATAATGTTAAGAATCCCCTGCGTGCTCATGTCTCTGCACAAAAGAATTTTTCTCTTAAGAAGAAAGTTTTTAAACATGTAGTTTTTGTATTTTGTGGTTAAAATGAAATATACGTATATAGATAGTCCTCATACGTTTCAGTGCAAATATGCATTTCTTTGATTCTAATCTGATTTAAATTAAAGAAAAAAAATCAAAATGTTTAGATGGCCCAGTATGTACCAGTCATAGGTACATCTGCAATGTGGTTATGAAATATTTAGTCATCTGGCTTAGCAGTTCTCTGAATTTAAATTTAGTTCCCATTTCTGCTTTCTTTTATTGAGATTGGGCTTTTTTTTCTATTTAGGCTATGAAACTTGCTAAATCCATTGAAGATTGTGAGTAGTATGAAACAGAAATGCTGTATAATTCCATTTTTCTCCAGGCAGGGTTGTCTTTCCCCTTTTGCTATGGTAGGAATGCCAGTCATTGCATTTAAATGTTTTTCTGTAGAAATGTCTTAAAATAAATTATATGCTTCGATACGCAGTGCATGATGTCAGATTAAAGTACATTTCATAAAGTCACGTGCTGTGATTGGCATCTGATTCTGAAAGGCCAACTTTTCTTTTAGTTGGTCTTGGGTACCCAGAAACATGTTCTGGGAGAAAAGCTCTCTCCTTCAAGTGAAGTTCTTGCTCTAAATATCTTCAGAAATAACTTTCTAGCATTGCATATGTGGTCTATGATACTGATTGCTAGCACTTTGTTTAGGCAAATTTCCAGGAAATTTAATTGGTAAATATTTAGCATTTTCACGTGAAGTTGTGGTGTATGCTTGGTGTTAGTAGCAGACCATAGTAGCCAGAATTCTGTTATAAATACTTATTGATTCCTGGTTTCCTAATGCTTTTGAACTTAAAAATTTTCCTGAGGCTAATAAGCAAGTTTACCATTGGAGCTTTCTTCTTGTTACTATTTATCTAAAAGATAAATATCTTGTAAGTTAAAAATAAATAAAAATCCAAACCAACATGCCTAGGAGTAGAAATGTTTGTTATTGATAGCCGTCGATTTTTCTTTATTGTATAAAATATCTTCCTAATTTCATCAAGCAGTTCTTTTTCACTATTTATGAGACACAGATAAGCAAAATCCTGTCATTTTGTTTCAAAACTGCAGACTCTGCTTGATTTTTGTCTTGGGTAGTTGTATTCAGACAGCATTCCAGTTTCATTTGCAATATTACTTCTGCTTCCCGGACTCCATAGTTAAGTAGATAGATACCAAGTTTCAGATATAAGTCTGTCAGAAGTGAAGTATTCAGTTTGTCTCAGGAATATCTCATTCCTTGAAGGGACCCTTGTCCCATTTAATTTTCCATTTCGTGTGCTGCACTGGTATTTTAAACAAATTAGAATCTCTTAGTAAAGTGATGAAATTGCACTGGAAACTAATAAATTAGGGAGTTCTCGAGCAGGATCTCCCAGTGAAAAGCTAATACTGTTGCTCTTTTTTCTAGCAATAGAATTGTAGCAAGAATCATAGCTAGAGTTTTCCAGCAACAGAACTCAATTTCTGAAAGAAGATTAGTGATGCGTAGTATTAAAACAAAACAAAACAAAAAACTATTTTTGGGAATAAAAGTTCTGATTCTCTTTGTAGTGGTGACAAATGCTCACCGGATATGTAAGAAGAAGCGCCACTAAGTCTTTCACAACAGGCTTGGTGTGAACCATAGACCCATGGCCTTTTGGCACCTATGAGTTACCATTCTGTGACAAATCATTCTGTAAAGCAGAGAAATGGTTATATTCTGAAATCTCAATTTACACACATGAACTCGTTAGCTTCAGAAAACTGAAATAGTTGCTGCCCTTTGCTTTCTAAACTGGTGTTCATTTAACTTTGCCTGAAAGGTGTTGGACTGAAAATTGACCATTTGGAAGCCTCCTTGTGCACTGTTAAACTATTTCTGTTCCAGTAGCTGTGCAGCAGTGGAAGTTAGATGGGATGGACAACCAGAATTCACAGCTCCTTCAGATCTAGGGCTCTCGTTTTTGTATGTTGACAAGCTGTATTCTTTATCTGGTTTAGAGATCTTAAATCAAAAGCATGGTCTAATTAATTCCCTCAGAAATGTTAGAATGGATGTAATAGTAGTTGCTTTAAACTTTGTATACACTTGACCTCTAAAGATAATGCTAGGTATATTCAAATAGGTGTAGGTATTTTGAAAATACTGGGTTTGGACTTGAATCCCTTATAATCCTGTCTTAAATCTTGTGCATCTTGTTCGATTTGTTTTATTTTTAGCTTTTTTTTATGGCTGTGCCTACTTTTTTCAGACACTAAAACACAGGTAATAAGCAGTTCAGGACCAATTGTGCTTGGTTTGAGAGGAGACACTGAGGTATTGGTACAGTTTCGTTCAATGGTGACAGTGTTCAAGATTTTAAATTATGTAAAGACTAATACAGAATTAACATAATCAGGGAAAATTATTTTTCTGCTGTCTGTTCATGTTCTCAGTGCTGCACATCTTTCTTGTTCTCCTGTCTTTAGGATTATTAGTATACACGAATGCATATACTCCGATTGGTGTTCATCTAGATGAGGCGAAAAGTCCTTTCAAGTGTAGTGTGTAAAGGGCATTCCTTCAGGTGTCTGGAGGAAAATGTACTAAGAGAATCATACAATTATAGAATGGCTCAGGTTGGAAGGGGCCTTAAAGATCATCTAACTCCAACCCCCCTGTCATCGGCAGGGACGCCACCCGCTAGATGAGGTTGGCCAAGGCCCCATCCTGCCTGGCCTTGAACACCTCCAGGAATGGGGCATCCACAGCTTCTCTCAGCCTTTCTTCGTATGAGAGGTGCTCCAGCCCTCTGATCATCTTTGCGGCCCTCCTCTGCACTTGAATGCTCATGTGTTATTCAGTAGTTGGTTCTCAGCCTTTTCTACTTCCCTTCCTGCCCATTATTCAAGAGCACTGTACGCCTCCTTTGCCTCTTGCCTTTGACACAGTCCTACATCCAAAAGAAGGCTAGTTCAACAGCTTAGTGAACTGGAAGAGCTGAGCTGTGTTCTGCTAAATGATCATTACCAGAAACTTTTTGATGCAAAGTCCAATTATAAAGTTGTTGATGCAGATGAATGTGATTGGGAACAATTTCTATTCTGTCTTTCCTGAAAAAGTTCTGCCCAATTGTTACATACAGGATTGCCTCAGGTTTGGGGCTTGCTTGGGTGCAGTACTCTTGAGTTGTGTATTAAAGGGATTAAAAAGATGCCAGTAATTTAAAAGTAGGACTTATTCTACTTGAATGATGAAGTGTTTGCACTTATGAAAGTGGGAAAAAATAAATTATTGAAGCATTGTGATGCTAGTACACTTCAATAGTTTAGAACATAACTTTAGATTCTGTTTAATACCCTAATACAGTATGTCTTTCAAGGCTGTTCTGCTCCAAGTTTTGTCCTGGTATTTGCTTTTCTCTAGTTTGTCATGGATGTAGCACTGTGGTGAGTTTACTATACTCAGTATTTAATACCTGGAGATGATGGCACTCATTTTGCAGTGCAGCACATCTTTCATTCCTTCCATCAAATGCTTGGTACTATATCCTGTGTTTTTGGAAACATTGCCTTGAAGGGTTAACTTCCTTTGGTCTTTAAACAACAAGTCACAGTGACACAGTAGTTCCTAGGTTCTGATTATTGATACTAAAGATTTTATTCTATGTCTCAATAACCATTAATTTTGTTTGCATTAAAAAAAAAGCATATGATACTGATACATTTAGATCTTCATGCTAAAAGGTATACAGAATGCTGCTTTTTTCTGACTTCCTAAGTATGCAAGAACATTTTGGAAGGTATCGTCAATACAGCTTTCTTTTGGATGCTTTTCTTCATGCAAAAATGTCAACTGCCAAAGAAAAGTGAAAATAGCAAGAAATCAATAAAGAAATAATTAAATCTTCAATTGTAGTTAGCAGTGTTTTGCTTACATTCATGCTACATCTATTTATAAATGCATGGTCTGCATATGGAGTAACTATTCTTGGAGCTTTGACCCAAGACGCAGTGATACAAGTGGGAGTTTTTATATCAACTTCAGTGGTCTCTGGACGTTTATTTTTTTTCCTTAGTAACTTGGATGTTTTTGTAAAGGAACAAATGTTGTTACTTTCACAGTGGGTTTGGCAGGGTCACCTTGCTGGAGAACAAGCAGTTCTGCTTAACAGCTGTGGGCATAATTAGAAGAAGCTGTGTGTGGGCTACATAAAAACACTCTTCCACTCTGGAGAAAGTGGTAGTTGCTTTGGAGTGGCTTCAGTCTGCATTGGTTTTTCCATTCATCTGGGTTTCTTGGTCTTGGCATTGGGAAATGGATATTGTTTAGAATTTCTTTGTTGTGTCTTTGTTAGGCATGCAGAAATGCCCTAAAAGAAAGACAAAGCTTTTTTTTTTTTTTAAATGTGATTTTAAATATATTAAAATTCTTAAGAACACTAACAAATTTAATTTACAGTTAAAAGCAGCTCCAGACTAAGGTCAGTGAATAATCCTAATCTTGGATTTACCCACTGATTTACTATTTTTTCTCTTGTTGTTTTATCACTGGATTAATTTTATAGACTGGGTATAACTTGCAATTTATTTACTGAGACTATCTTAAAAATAATGTTCTGGACCTTTTCCTGATGTCTGACTAAATAAATTACCATATTCTAGTAATTTCAAGAAAATTAGAAATCTCTATGCTGTGTCTTGTTGGCCAAAGTCATGTCTACATCCTTATGGTCTTAAGGCCAACCGTGTTGTGTCCCTTCTATAATTTTTTTCTATTGATAGTCTGTAGCTTGCATTTAAAAAATATATAATTATTTTATACACACATAATAATTACACACATTCCCTGCTATTGTCAGTGTGCAGGTAGGTTTTACAATTATGCTCAAAAGGAATATATGGGACACTTTTGTCTTTCATCTTTAATGTAGTACGTGCAGTCATGTAAACATCGATGAGCAAGCTCAGCTGGCCCTGAAAGCTGGCTGGATGTGATCAGAAAGTCTTACTGTCATTAGCTCAAGCAGTTTTTTGTGCTAATGAATTTGGTTATGTTTAGCAAGCTTAAGTACAGAGAGAAATGATCCATTCTGGAAAGGATTAATGAGACATTGCCTCAGTTACATATTTCAGATGTGGTTCCCAGGCAAAGCATTGTAAGGTGGCAGTGAGTGTGAAGTCTGCACTTGTTCAGTTCTTTGGTAACCCATCAGAGTCTGTGTAGCACTATTTATATCATGTTGTCCATGAGGAGGTGTGGCTAGCATCTATGTTTGATGAACCTAAAAAATTTTAATCTTTGTGTGTTTTTCAAGAGGGAGAAATGGTGATTCAGATAAGCATTACTTGAGACTTTTTGCCTGCATTTATCCAATTGATTACACAGCTTAAGTGTTCAGCTAGGCAGTTTTTGATATGTTACTATGACATATGTAAAGCAAGAATAATGCATTTATTTAGTACTTTTTAAAATCAACCTTATGTGAAGCAATGTTTGGATGAAAAACGCAATCTAGTTGAAAAAATGTATCCAGTTAGATTTCTGGATACTTCTTACAGTTTTTTAAATGGAAAAACAAGCCCATTTGCCTTATTAAAGAAAGGAGTTTCTGCATGTAATTAAAGAATTTGCCAGAATTATTTCTGATCCTGTTGGTATTCAGGATTTTTGAGATAATGAGAGTTTTACTATGTAGCACTGTCTCCATTTTCAGTTATTTGGAGGTGGATATGAAGATTGCCTTTTCAATGTCTACTTTTATTTCCTTAGCGGAACAAACAGAAATGCAGAATCTTTTACACAGCATGAGCTCAACAGAAAAAAATTAATATGTTAGATCAGAGTCTGGCAATGTCTTCTGCTTTTAGGATATCCGTACCTCTCTGGCTTACCTGTGGCAGTATGTACATTTCCTAACTGTTGCTATTTTTGTTTTTTAATGGATAAAAAATACAGATTGTAATAAGGATTAATAGTTTCACATCGGCTCTGTTAAGACAAAAGTAAATTTAAATTATGGGTTTGGTACAGAAATGACCAGAAACGCCCCGTGAGCTTTACAATTCAGAAGCATTGAACCAAGTTTCATAGCATCACAGAAATACTTTCCAAGAACAGGCTTGTTGTTTTATACTGCTGAGGACAGAACTTGGGTAACTTCCTAATTCTAAGCAAGTGTGTAAGGGTGATGAAATTTTACTTGTGTTTATTCCTTTTTGCCAGAAGAAATTTTCAGACCTTTGAGTTTGATTTTTGTCAAACTCTTCGTACGATTTATTTTGTTCATGCTGTACTCCTGTCTTAGACCTCATTTTTAGGGCTTTACTTCCTTTTGTTTTTGACGTTGTTCATTACTTGATTTGTGCAACTTACTGGAAAAACAGTCCAGGAGAATAAAATACAGGTCATGTGAATAGCAAAATAAGTCACTTAAGTAATTTTATAAAGTAATGAATGTCTTAGTATCATTCAATAGAAGGAATTAGAAAATACACATAAACACTAGTGAATATGCACTAATGAACCAGAAGGGAAGAATCTGCATAGAGAAGATCATGGAATAACATAAGGTCTTCAACTTTTTTTGGAGGATGTACTGTGGAAGCGTGAAATAGATGAATATAAACTAAAGAAATGAATAAAGCTTGCTATTTGCAGCTGAAGACTTCTATTTGATTATGCTGAATATGCAGTCTGCCTGAAATTCTCCTTGTAGCTGAAGTTAATCTATGTTTTCCTTATTGCTCTAAAGAGAAATAGGTATCTTTCTGTCTTAACCTAAGGTAGGTTAAGTAGCATATCTAGAATAGGTCAAGGTTCCTCTTGAGTTGGTTAGCAAATCCTTTTCAATACTTGGGAATGAAAGATACGTTTGAATTTGTGTATCGACTATTTTGCTTAATGCATGTCTCCTTGTTAAGTAGACTAAACATCTTGAAACTTATTAGATCACTGGAGAATGCAGTGAGATTATTTTATATCAACTCTCCTGTATTATCTTGAATGCGCAGTAGCTAGAGGAAGCTAACCCAAGGCACTGACTGATAGTCTGGTCTCTAAGTATGTGCTTCTAACAACTTTTGTTACTTTAACAAGTCTGTCTGGATGATATCATAGAATCATAGAATATCCCGAGTTGGAAGGGACCCATAAGGATCATCTAGTCCAACTCTTGTCACCACACAGGTCTGCCCAAAGTTTAGACCATGTGGCTAAGTGCACAGTCCAATCGCTTCTTAAATTCAGACAGGCTTGGTGCAGTGACTGCTTCACTGGGGAGCCTGTTCCAGTGTGCCACCACCCTCTCAGTGAAGAACCTCTTCCTGATGTCTAGCCTGAACTTCCCCTGCCTCAGCTTAACACCGTTCCCGCGGGTCCTATCACTGGTGTTTATAGTGAATAGGTCCCCTGCCTCTCCACTCCCCCTCGCGAGGAAGTTGTAGACCACGATGAGGTCCCCCCTCAGCCTCCTCTTCTCCAGGCTGAACAAGCCCAGTGACCTCAGCCGCTCCTCATATGTCTTCCCCTCTAGGCCCTTCACCATCTTCGTCGCCCTCCTCTGGACACTCTCCAGCAGTTTTACATCCTTTTTGTACTGTGGTGCCCAGAACTGCACACAGTACTCGAGGTGAGGCTGCACCAGCGCAGAGTAGAGCAGGACAATCACCTCCCTCGACTGACTAGGAATGATATGAAAAATATGAATACAGCAAAGATTAGACTCTGAGGCATGATTCAAATAAATAATCAAGTTCATGTATGAAGGCATTAAGGTATTTGTGTTACCCAAAACAGGCCCTCTGTCCTCCTGGAGGGAATGTTTTACATGTTTCTTATGGCTATCATCTGTCTTAGAAACAGAAGAAACCGTGTGTTCAGTATTGACCTGACCAGCTCTTCTAACAGTCCAGCTGAATCTGGTTTCATTATATGCTACTTTTCTTCCTAAGTTCACTAGCCAACACCTGCCTTCCTACTAGTTTGATCTTTCAGTTGTCAGCCCTTCCACAGCACAGCACACAGACGGTTCGTAGGCTTCCCTTCTGCAGATCTTTACTGGCCACCTTGCTTTGTGCCTTCCAGTTTGAAGTTATTTTTTCTTTAGAAAGGATTTTCATTGGGTTTTGAAATATTGTAAGCCCATGTGTGTCTCAGCAAAACAACTGCTTGTTTTTTTCTTTTTGAACACGCCTTGTATAAGAAAGTAAAATGAGGGAAAATAAATGTAGTAAATGAACACTTAGCTCAGCTGAATCTTTTTGTTAATGAAAACCATTCTGCCCATGCTGCATATGAACTGGTGGTTTTTTTTTTTTCAGACAATGAGATTGTTCTTGGATTTTGAATAAAAAAAAAAAAATTGAGAAGCAATTTGCCCTGTGCTAAGGTCTAGGATTTCCAATACACATTAGCTTTTTGTAGCATTCTGAACAATTTTTCAAATGTCCATTTGCTGTTGTTGCCATGCATGTATATTTATAATTTTCACGGTATTAAGATAAACTGTTGGAGCACATTATAAAAGAGGTGGCATCATTTCATCACTTAAACTTGATGAACTTGCTAGCATGGCATGCTCTTTTGCAATGGAGAACTATGCATCTAGATGGGGTAAAGTGATGGTAGGTCCCAAGGAGTTCATGTAACAGTTGTCAGTGACATAGCATTTTTCAGAAGCAGAGTAACAGCTTAAATTATTTTGAGGATCGTCTCTGGTAAATTGAAACAGAGGGACAAACTGAAGATAAAATACAAAAATATGAATTAAGTTGTCTGTATATTAATTAATTTGAAAAATACTTCTGAACATTGCTTCTCATTTTATAAACGTTTATGTTGTTGCTGCTTAGCACTGTTTGAGCAGCTATAGTTATCTCTGAAAGTCCTTTCCAAGAGCTTGACTGCTTGGCAAGCACGGAAGAAATCCTGAACGTGTTTTCAAAATCCTACATTTGGTTAGCACTCTACAAATTAAAATGCTCTTCTAAGTGAATAAGAAACTAACAGAACCCCTTTGTAAATTGGACTTCCTGATATTATGCAATAGAAACACCAGGCCTCATGTGTTCACTACAAACAATTTCTGATACAGGATACAGCTGCAGTTAAAATCCATTTTGAAAATTAGCTTAATACAGCATTTGCCTCTGGTTTTCAATATTGCTAATATAAATGAGGTTCTGAGGTGGATGTCTAAGAAATACCAAGTATTACAAAGACTGTTGTGTTAGCTATAAAGCTACTTTGTTTATCCTTACCTTTGTAAGTGAGCTCAGAGAACAGTTTCTGATTCTTGTTTCCCAAGGCTCCTCAGTTGTGTGTAACCACAACCTTTCAATCTTCTCTTTGCTCCATAACTTAATGTGAATTGTGAGCGTTTGCTTTACTTTGTTTTCTCTTGCAGTGCCAGGGCAGAGAACCTTCCTTCAGTCTTGGTGTGATATTTCTGCTCACATTAACTTATAATTCTCTCTAGCTGAGCTGCCACGTGGAGTTTATTTATGAAATTGCTTGCTGCCAACAGGATGGGAGTTGTATGTGCATCTGGTATGGGTCAGCACATGTTCTGCTACACTAAAAGCAAATACAAAAGCTTATTTTGCCAGAAGTAGCTACTGAGGATGTCTAAATATTCTAACAATCTGGAGTTCCCTGTATAAAGTAGGGACTGAGAAAAACATTTGCTCCCAGGTTAATACACACTAGACTTTGGGGTTCGGGAGTTCTTTTAGTGGTGTTCTTCATTTCGGTGTTCTAAGAGCAGTTGTTGGAAAATGACAGTCCTTGAACCATTTGAACTGGAAATAATTCCCAATTTTCTTTGTGTTGCAATGCTTTGGATTACAGGATATACGTGCATTTTTTCAAATTACAGAACAAAATAACAGTTGTGTTTCGTTGTCTTGTAGATTTTGGTGGAGCAACATACAATAATGAGCGGCGACCCTATGGTTTTTGGTTTCCACCCGAGCAGAACTCAGAAGAGGAAATAAGAAGGCAAAGACTTCGTAGGTTTGACAGAAGATGAAGTTGGCAGGTGTTGATGTAAATTGTAAAGTGCTATTCAGAGTTAAAATATTTGCAGATTTATTCTTTTATTTTTACTATTTGTTGCAAAACCGCAGAAGATTTTGTGAGTTCAGGCTCCAAATTTGAACTTGCATAAAAAATGAGTTGGGAATCAAAACGTGATCTTTGCCAGTCTCCATTTCGATGTATATTAAATCTGGAAGAAGACTGATGGTTTCACCAAACTTTTTCCCTTCGAAGTTCTTCTTTGTAGCTTCAAGACTTCATTGGCTTTTTGGCTGCTGGTATTCTCAGACAACAGGTTTTCTTCATCACAGAAAAGAATAATACTTTTGAAATGTAATTTTAAAACTATGCAGTTCTTTCCTACATATTTCCCATTTTTCTATGATGAGTAACTCTTGGGATTGGCATGTGAATTGTCACTTGAAAAGACTGCTTTGATGACAACAGTTAGATCATAAGAGTTGGGCTTAAGCTTTTCTGCAGTTTTGCAAACTGTGTGAAAAAATAGTTGGAGCTATTGTTATCCTAAGGAGTTACATAATAGAACCTTTTAGTGTTGCAGTCTTCCTTAAAATGTGCCATTTAGCGTAGAGCTTAAGTGTGATAAAACTGAGTTCTAACTACTTATTCCCTAGAACCAATCCTAATGTTTACATTTTTAATTAAAAAAAAACTATAAAAAACGTGCTTTTACAGAGTTGGAATAACTTATTGTTAGGAGCTTTACGGAAAGGAAGGTGGAGGTCGATATGCCATGAAAATATATTTATTTGTTAACTTACTGTTTTGGAAATAACTATTTTTCCTTTTGAAGAAGGCTTAGAAATTATATCGTGTATGCTGTTTACAGACCTGTAGAAATTCTACTATTTCTCTGTAGGTATCTCATCTGAGGTCCAGTCCCCATGATGTTTGCAGACTTGTGGAGATCATACCTTAATATAGTTTACCTTGAGTTCTTCATTTTCTAGAGAGCATTTCTTGACCCAACTCCAGAGTAGCTGGCAGCAGACCAAAGAGCTTGGTTGTCACTTTGGACGGGACCTCTGTTCGCTGCTTGGCGCACAGTGCCTGTCCTGCTTGTGGCACATCTGCCTGTTCGATGATGTAAATTAGCAAACCTGAAGGTTTTTTGAGTATCTAACATTGAGAAAAAATACTCATTGCCTAGATGTTTTTTTACCTTGTGATGGAAGAAATTTGTCGGAATCTGGGAACACTCCTGTAACTCTTTTCAGTCCTGAAGAGATGTGCTTGCACAGGAATGATTCCATTATTGTCTTTAGGCACATAATTCTTTGAATCTAATCAACGCTCCTTTACTAAAGTGTTAGGATGAGCAATTTAATAGTTTCTTTTCAGGTATCTGTGATCAGCAGTATGTGCTTTATGAGGTCTACCTCTCTATGGAGTTAGAGTGCAAAGCAGTGTTGTATTTTTCATACAGAAAAGAAAAACCCTGAAACTAAATTTGTGATTATGTTGTTTAAGTAGAGTACACCTTCTGGTTTTAATTAACGTATGTAGGGGAAGCTTTTTTTAGTAGAAAAATGCAAAAACTGTTCTCCACCTGTGCCATTCTCACTTTCACTGTCTATCTTATTTATACCTGTTGCTGATTGTATGCCAAGAAGCAGCAGCGCAAAAATATTGTTAGGCTGGGTATGTTCAAGGCTCTGAGAGACAACAGATATGGCTGCAATGCGACTTTGGATGTCCTTGTTGAGGTAATACTAAAACACTGATGTTATGCATAGTGTTCTCTTGCAGATCCTAAGTTAGTAGGTAAGTGATGGTAAATTTCTGTATTCTCGGTTTTGGTTGTTTTTCAATATATGCGTGTCTTGTTTGATATTCTGTGGCTACTGAATGTCCTGAAAAAAACAGCAGATACTTGTACCTTATTGCAGACTAACTTTTCTATGCCTTCTAAAATTAAATATCAAAAAAATGCATAGTGTTTGTATATTTTGCTCAGGGTGCAATAATTGTGTGTGAAGAAGGACGTAGCGTTGTTTCCCCAAACTGAACTTAATGCTCTGGTCAAAAGTTTGTGTAACTAAAATAACAGTTTAGCAGACAAGAAATTATTTTAAGACACTGGATTTCACTAATCAGTTGGGGGGGGGGAGAATCAAGAACGTGATTACAAATTTAAAAGCACCTGCATGCTTTTGTTAAGGAAGGATAAATACCAACCACATGAGGAGTAATGCAGGAAGTTCCTCATACTTACGTTAATAAAAATGAGAGCTCTTGTTAGTATGTCTCATACGAAGGATCTGTTTCGGTCCCCCTATTGTTCTTGTTTTGTCAAGCACTTGCAATTAAATGCCTATAAAAAACTGTCAGTACTAATAGTTGTTTTCACTTTTTCATATAAAAAATTGAAATAAATTTTTGTACATTTCAAATTGTCTGTTTTTCTTTATAATAATAAGGCATATATTTTAAAATAGCGGAGCTGCCGCAATATTGTTAGAAATGAAGGCTGGTGATACAGAGCGGGGCAGATGATTTACATCAGGACTAATTTTTCTTGTTTTGAATTTGGTGGAAGTTTTAGGATTGGATTATTGGGCAATTCCAATATACATGGTGTTTTGGAAATTGTTACAGAATGATTCTTCGGTTGGGCCTTACCATCTGTTAGGTTGGGAGCCCTGATGATGGTAGATGCAAGTCACAGATGAATCCCTAACACATGCTGGCAAAAATTCAGGGCAGTGTACATAAATGGGTCCTCCACCTTGGATATTTTCTGACTGTTAAGCAGCTGACTAACTATATATAAAATATGGATTTTTAAAGAAAGAGTAGTTTGGTTTAAAAATTAAAAAAATAAATAAAAAACAAACAAACAAAAAAACCACTAACACCTGAAGTTTGGTTCCTTTGTTTCAGGAGCTGTGATTTCTTGTGAGTATTTTGTGCTTCATCTAAACTCTGTGATCAAGTACCATGTAAGAAATTCCACCCCCTTAATTAATCCTAATCAGCAGACTTGTTAACAGGCCCATTCCTGAAACTTAATGATTAAATGACCGAACATCTTACTGCTTATAAATGTTTTTATTGCAGTCCAGAATTAAGATGTGGTTAAATGTGTTTAACTTTTAAAGTTCTCTTCCCACTTCTGTTTTATCTTGAAGCAAAAGCAAATAACGTATTCATGTGTGTAATTTTTTTCCTGGCAGTACTACTTCTCCTAAGGGGTAAAGTGCCCTAAAAAATACTAACAAAATGGTATTCGTACATGTCCCACATCACAGCAGGGGAGCTTGTGCTTGACAAGTGTCAGTGGTAACATTGTTCTCAATACAGGCTGTGAGATCAAAATCTGCCCTACTTCCCTTAAATTGTCATCGCTGAAAATCAGGGTAAGTAAATATTGACAATCTTCAGCTTTCAATTCTAGAACCCTTTCTAAAGGAAAACTACTCTTTCTGAAAGTCTAAATTTAGTGATACTCATATCCATTAACTGCAAGCTGAGACAATTAGAGAAGGAAATTTTTCCATAAAATTTCATGTGGTTTAGGTATTTCGTTTATATTCACAAATGTGCTCAGGGTAAAGCAACTGGGTTAGTGAAAGACAAGAGTGAGCATACATGTGGCAGCAGTCTTCTGCTGCATGAGAACAGAGAGAAGTTCATCTCTGTTATTCACTGGCTACTAGAAACTTCCTAATTTGCAGCAAAATGTAAGCAAAGGATTTCTAACCACATTGACAGTGAAGCTTTGTGATAAGCTAGGGATACTCTGCAGTTTCCTTCTTCAGTCTTTTTGGAGCAGGTTAGACAAATATCTCTTCAGGAGTGTTAAACATCACTAAGGCAAGAGGAAGTAAACAGTAGGAGAGCAATGGATTTTGTTAGGTCCTTCACCAAATTATTCATTAGAGGGATCATTTAAAAGCTATTGGTGCGAAGGTCACTTCTGTGAATCCAGCACGTTGGGTAGTACTTTGCTTCCCCATGTAGCAAGGTAAAGAATGGTCCCAAAATCTGTACAGTGTTGAGCGTGGAATGACTTTTTTGCTGACTCCTTAAAATCAGTTCAAATGTATGCACAGACTTCTCAGATGCTGAAGTGCGTATTGTGTATTCTTTTGCCTAATTAATGGATGGATTGTATTGTTCCTAATTAGCTAAATTCAGCTATACTGTTAATGATGTAACTCAACTGGTTTTGGTAACATTTTTTTCATTTGCATTAGTACCAAGTGTAATTCAGCAACAATTGATAAAATCTTTGAAATAGCTGGTGTGCAAGGGTCAAGCTTCCCGCCTTCATTCTGACCAGTGTTTTTTGGGGGGGAAAAAAAAAAAAAACCGAGCTTACGTCAGAGCTGCCTTCATGGAAAAAATGCCTGAGAATGAGCATCTAAACCAGTGATATTTGTAATCACTGCATGAAAGACAGGACGAGGGGGAATGGGCTAAAGTTGCACCAGGGGAGGTTTAGGCTGGATATTAGGAAGAACTTCTTTACTGAAAGGGTTGTTAGGCATTGGAATGGGCTGCCCAGGGAGGTGGTTGAGTCGCCATCCCTGGAGGTCTTTAAGAGACGTTTAGATGTAGCCCTTAGTGATATGGTTTAGTGGAGGACTTGTTAGTAGATGTAGCCCTTAGTGATATGGTTTAGTGGAGGACTTGTTAGTGTTAGGTCAGAGGTTGGACTAGATGATCTTGGAGGTCTCTTCCAACCTAGATGATTCTGTGATTCTGTAAATTCTGCAAAAGATCTTGCTTTTCTGTGTAGTGATACTTTGTTTTACCAAGCTGAACGTGATGTAGCTTTGGGGCTCAAATCCTTTATTCCAAATCTTTCTATAAACTACTAAAATGTGTAAGTTAAATACTGTGAGCTCAAACCTGTCTTTTGAGAAGCAGCTAAGAAGCACTCCGTAGTGGTTGAAAAGGTGAGTTTTGCTATGACGTGGTTTTAGATGCTGAAGGCCACCTACGTTATACTGAGGAACCATGGAGCTGTTCTTCCACTTTACACTTGTATCATCTCTAATTGAACTTCCAATATCTTCTGGAACATCTAGATGAAGTGACTAGAAAAGGGGAAAGTTTAAGTATGAACACAGTGCAGTATTTATTTGAACTATGATGACTTTTCCCCCACCTGGTAGTTTTCCAGCTGGTTAAGTTGGACAAAACTTCAAAGGTTAACTTTTTTAAATGCTGATTTCTGAAATAGTATCCAGTCGTGGAACAGATTCCCATTTTGATGAAACAATTGCTTCACTTGCCAAAAAGTGTTTACCACAGCCATTATCAGAAAGCTTTTATTTCAGAGTTGAGGCAAATCAGCTCTGTCCTTGTCTGACTGCTCGTCTTCACAACTGGTTTTTGAGTAATCCTTTTTCTTGCAAACAGCTGCTCCCCATTACTCTTTTTAATTGACTAATCTTCCCTGTGGTCTTGAATGCTTTTTTCTTTCTTGCCCAGACAGTTGATTCCAGAGGGCATGTAGGGCATTGGAACATAAGTCCTCATTTGCAGCCCTTCTCTAAGTATGGCAGACTGAATTCAATTAAAGGTTATTTAGGGATTGTTTGCGTTAGACCGTACAAGGCCAGGCTTCAGTCTGTAAAGTGATGTCATTTTCAGCAGTCTGTCTGGAACAGCAGAGAGTTCCCCAGATGGATGTGGTTTGTTTCCTGAGTTTGGATCTTGGCAATGCTTAAAGAATTGGTGAGGGTGAATGTGGTCTCGTGCCGTGCTAGAGGACTCGTGTGGTCATTGTAAACTGGCTATCTTCAGCTGTATGTTGGGAAGAATTGGCATGAAATCAGATCAGAATCAGTTTTTCCTCAATTAATAGTGTACTTTGAAGCTTTAGGGACATCCTTTTAACAAAGGAAACAAGACTTGGGTTGACAGGTAAGAGACATACCCATCAACTTGCACCACTCATGTTTTTTAAATTTACCCCAAACACAGGCAAAACCCACGTAGACTACAAGACTTACATTTTTTTTTTTTTGACTATTGCACTGGTGCTTACGAATGAGCCAATTTAGGAAAGAGTTGTTTTGGTTAAGAGTTTACTCTGGAAGAATTCCTGGAACAGTTTTGCCTAAATTTGTTGCATATGATAGCGCAGTTCTGGGAATGAGTCTTTAAACATTTTTCTGATCTAGGAATAGACAGACTGCTGTTGCTCCTATTCCCTCTCAACTGGTAGCCTGACAAAGCTTTATCTGCTGCCACGGCCATGTGCCAGTAAACTCTCAGTGAGCTTTTCAGGAGAGAGAACAGCTGCGCTGCTGGCCCTGCTGACCCAGGCCCACATCAGCCTTGTCCCCAAGAGCAGGTTCTGTAAAGATAACCTCATTGGCACTTCCACAAATCCATAGTTAAACTACTGAATTCAATGGGACTTCACATAAACATGCATCTAGTTTTTATCTTCCCAGCACTGGGGGACAGCACAGTCCAAATGAAATCCTGTTCCAAATGGAAAAAGCACTTGCAGGCATTTTTAAAAATAAAATCAGGTACAGGAAGCCTGTTCCCTATTCCTTGTGCCATCTTTCATCTGACTTTTTGTTTTCCACATCCCTTATTTTTCTGAAGATTTCAGCATTGTAATTTTGCCTGGTCAAAGGAATAAAATCAAAGGGCTCAAAAAGCTTTCTAGCAATATAGATATCTGTAACTTGTCAGATATCTGTCTATAGATACCTGTTAACTTGAGGAGGAGGGAGTAGAAGTGAAAACCAGCAGAGAGAACGCCAAGGTCAGAGGAAGAGGAGGCGGCACTCCATGGGGCACAGCCCTGAAAAGCAGGCTCTGCAGCCTGCAGAGCACCCACACTGAGCACAGGCGCCCCAGGAGAGACTGTGGTCTGCAGAGGAACCCATGCCAGAGCAGGTACAATGCCAGAGGACCACAGCCCATGGAGATGCAGTGTCAGAGCACAGGAGAAGAGCGAGGAGAAGCGGTGGAGAGGAACTGCCACCTGTGTGCCAGGAGCCCGCGCACTTTGTGCCACCCGTTGCCTCACTGACAGGCCCGAATGCCACCTGCAGCACTAACAGGGATGCAGGAGAGGAGTCTGGAATTATGTTAGGCCTGGGAAAATGGGAGGAAAGGTGTTCCAAACTTTGCCATCTTGTTTCCCGATACACAAATCAGTAATTAAATTTTTAAGCTGATCGGTGATAAATTATTTACACTGCCCAACCTGAGTCTGTTTACCCTGCAACAGTACTCACCAAGTGATTTCCCTGTCTTTACTGGGATCCATGAGTTTTCTAACTCCTTTTCTCTCTTCTAACTCTCTTTCTCCCCTGTCCCATGTGGGCAGTGTGTCTGTGTGTGTCTGTGATCAGCTCCCACAGGTATCAAGGTGCTCCTGACACTAGGGCACCTGACGATCGGGGAGCTTGGTCAGGCCCCTGGAGCTGCACTTAGCAGGAAGCTGCAAGTTGGGGTCTGCTCATGGAGGTAACGGCCTCAGGTAGGCTCTGTGTGGAGTTCAAGTGTCTTTTGTTATCTCATTCTGATACCTGGTTTTGGCATGTCAATTCTGGACTTTCACTACAGAGACTTTACTTTATGGAATGAATTTAAAGAATATAATTTTTACGATATAACACAATTGCGATAAAACGAGCGATAGCTGATTTCGGGTTTTGCTTTAGTTTCCCCATGCCTGCATGCTTTCTGTACACCAAAAGAAGAAATTCACTTGAAAAGGCATCTTCAGTACTAGGCCTGTGCATTTCTTTCCCTTTCTAGTGAAAAACAGCAAATGAAGCAAAAATGGCCACATGTTAACAAGTTCTTCTTGCATGGGCAAATGGGTGTGGTGGTTTGCTAGGGCAACAGGAAGGAAAACTCTCCGTGTCTCTCAAGGGTTGTGAATGGCTTAATTCCAGGGTGGGTCATCCTGAATGGCTGTAATGCCAGAGCTCAGAGCATTGCCAGCATCATTTTCTGTGGTGCTATTAATGATCGGTGTGCTCTGTAGGAAAATATTTGCTTCTCTATGGGGCCTACACAAGATCCAAAGCACTTGAATGCAACAGTGAGGATTATTTGGATTATAAGGACTAGAACAAGGGTGTTCCCTTAGAAATGTTTTAACTCTTAAGAATAGTTTCAGCTATACACTTTTACATATAATTTTATAATTAGATCCCACGAGTAATTTACCTAATTATTTTCTGTGTACAGTCACTGGACAAATGATTGCAGGAGTACATGCTGCTTTATAATTTGGTCTGTCTTATTTGCTTTATAATATTAAGCAATTTATTTGCAACTTCATTTTGAATTAGTATCACATTTGACAAATGCCTTAGCTAAGCACAACACAGGAGCTCAGGCAGCTATTGGATATTCTAAGGTGTCAGTAGTAGCTTGAAATACATCTCTGATATAGTGTGCTTCTGTAGAAAATAGTAACATGTAACTACCATGTGCAAAAACTGCATCAAAATCATAGAAAAACATGATTGTTTTACATCGTGTTTAAAATCTAACACGAACAAGATGGCAGAGAGATGTCTTATTTAGGTGCCAGGCACCATGCTTGGGCCGTAACAACCCCTTGCAGTGGTGTAGGCTTGGCAAAGAGGGGCTGGAAAGTTACCTGGAAGAAAAGGGTCTGGGGTTCTGGCTGACAGCCAGGTGAACGCGATCCAGCGGTGTGCCCAGGTGGCCAAGAAGGCCAGTGGCATCCTGGCCGGTACCAGAAGCAGTGTGGCAGCGGACTGAGGGAGGTGGAGTCCCTCTGGGCTCGGCACTGGTGAGGCTGCACCTCGAGTCCTGCGTTCGGCTGTGGGCCCTGACTACAGGTAGGGTGCTGAGTTGCTGCAGTGCATTCAGAGAGGACCTGTGAGGGAATTGTCTTGTTTTCATTGGAGAAGAGGAGGCTGAGGGGAGACATCATCACTCTACACCTAGAATAAGTTGCAGCAAGAAGGTGTGTTGGTCTCTCTTCTTGGGTGACAAGTGATAGAACACGAGGAAGCAGCAAGGGGAAGTTGAGATTTGATATCGGGAAGAATTTGTTAATGGAAAGGGTGGTTAGGCATTGGAACAGGCTGCCCAACAATGTGGTGGAGTTGCCATCCCCAGAGGTATTTAAGAGACGTGGATATTGTGCTCGCAGCCATGGGTTAGTGGTGGACTTGGCTGTGGTAGGTTGATGGCTGGATTTGATTATCTTCAGGGTCTTTCCCAACCGAAATGATGCTATGGTTCAAGATTATTGGGTCTTTGATTCTTGCAGATGTTTTTAAGACTTTTCTTGGTACTGCTTCAAGTTGGGACTACATCCAACTCCAGCCAATCCAATTTCTTTCCCTTTTATGCCTTTGTCTTATTAACACAAAACTTCCAATAATGTAGCATGTAAGAATTTCTTCGTTATTTACCTAAATGCAGTTAGTGCCATAAACCACACTGTAAATACTTCTAGCAAAACGAGTGCCCTTTTCCAGTGCCTCTGACCTGAAAAGGGGCTGCAAATGAGTAGCAGAGAAGCTGGTGAGTACTGCCAGGAAAATCTCCTGAGATATAAATGTGGAATTCTCTTTATCCATGGAAAAAAAAGGATATCACCTTTATTATATTCAGCTGCTACCAAACGTATGCTGAAGCCACTAGCTCAGTGTGGTTTTAGAGGTGACCTTTTTGGAAATCCAGTTTGCGCGCCTTATGGGGTAGGTGACTAGGACACAGAGCTACCCTTCACATGCTGCTTTCTTCTCAGGAATAAGCTCTGAAGTTTCTCAGCACCTTGGAGAGTCGCAGCCTTGGTTTTCACTTCTAAACCAGAAAGCTGGTCTTGTGTCTGTGGGATGCTGTCTGAAGGAGGAGGGGATCAAATTCTTTTGCAGATTGGTCCCTCAAAAAATAAAAGTGACATGCCAGATTTGAAAGGAAGAGCATGCAGCTATGATCACTGAGCTGTGAACTGAGAGGTGTGCCCTATGCCAGTGGGCAGCCAGGACCCCAAAAAAGGGCAGTGTTTCCCTAGCCAGGTGGATACGGAATGTGTCCCAAGAAGGCTCTTCACCCTTTCCCAGGTGAAAGAGCAGGAGAGTTGACCACCACAGCAGCACAGCAGATCAACAAGGTTTGGGTGGATTTGTTGGAAAGGAATTGCAGCCTGATGTGTTTACACTTGAATTGAATTACTCTGGCTTATTTTCGTCTGGCTGAGACAGGAATATCTGTTTTTCCCACTTCTTGAGTTTGTGTATCCAAAGTTGAAGCTGGCTGATCAGCTGATTGTGATGGCTTCAGAGGGAGTTTTCCTGGAATAAGGACTTTTGGATGTGCATCCTAATCTGTTTGAAAATCCTTCTGCTTGTGTTCTCTTAATAAACACAGTGAAATGAAAAGTACTGGAAAAGCATTTTATTCCATCCTAGATTTTTTTGTTTAAAAAGATTTGTTTAAATGATAACAGGAGCATTTGTGGCCCTTCTGCACTAAGTGAATTTTCAGTCTTTAATCAGTGAGTTTTCAGTAGTTTCACTGTAATTTAAATGTGCATTTTTCTCGTTTTATAGCTGAATCAAGGAGGTATAGAGGAATTTATCTCAAAAGGTGATCAGTGCTTTAACTTATAAAATTTCTAACAGTCACTGCTTTCAATAATAAAGAACATTTAGAGCTATGATTCCATAAGACTCTGAAAGGTGACAAGTTTTTTTCAGTGGTATATTTACCCAAAAAAGCAAAAAAAAAAATTGATTATCTTTGGGTTTAGACAACTGTCCAAAAACTTATATTCATCACACGAGTTCACTCATTTTATCATCACACTGAAATTTCCTTTCAATTAGTATTAGAAACTGCTTTGTTTTCTTCACCTTCTTGGATTGGAGCTTAATTTAATGTGACTGCTCTTAGAAATTAATCGCAAATATAAATATTGCTTTTTTAAGGCTTCATTATCTCAGCTAATTTTATTTTCTTACATAATCTGCTGTCAAATGGATTTGCAACTTTGTTGCTTATGAAAGCTCAATTAACAGTTCTTTCACAGTTTTTTGTTCAATACTGCAACAGTGAGACTTTGATCTTCATTGTTTTTATTATGCGTTAAGAATGTATTTTAACAATTACTTTTTCCCCTTCCCTCAGAAAAAGCTTGTGCAAGCTTCTTTAGCTTGGGAGATTCAGCTATAGGGCTTTAAGACATTTATGTGTTTGCACATCTGTATTTATACATCTTTTAAGGGATAATTATATATACTATGCCATATAAATACCTATACTCCTTCTGTTCTAAATGCCAATTCTAACAGAATCCATTGTTTTGCATAATCATGTACATCGCATCGGTATTCCAGACTTAATTCAGCCTTCCGAGTTCACCTTGTTACCTGAATATTATGGTACTGGACTCCAGAGTAATACAGCTTTTTTCCTTTTTTTTTAAATTAAGTTCTTTACACTGGATTTTACTATCTGTTGATGTGTGCACAGGGTGGATGAGACTCAATAGATGCATCTTTCCATCTTAGATATCCATTCAAGCAAAAAGAACAGATCTGCAGCTTAAAAATATATTCACATATTAAATACTGCTTAACTCTTTAGCATGCTTTTCCTTATGCAGTCTTGCTGTAGCTGTTAATTTGTTTCACTTGTTAACCATGCTTCAGGCATACTTGACATCTACTGATTTTTTTCCTCTGCTCTTGTCCCTCTTTAAGAGTTCCTGACAAGGGCGCTGTTGCAAACTGCAGTTCAGGCGTCACTGTTGTTAGCCAAAAACTATACTCATTAGCAAAAAACTGACAAGTTCCCCGCTGACCCTGGCATTCAATGAATGGTGCTGATCTGAAGTCTTCTAAGCAACTTCCAGGTGACATAAGGGACTGTCCACCACCCTGATCACCAGATCCAGTGTGCTGGAAAGAACAACGAAAGAACTTGATAACTGTGCATGAAAAATAGGTAAATGATGTTAAATTGGCTTTTTTTTTTCTTTAATTGCTTTTAATTACACTATCTTTGGTGATCTTAGGTTGGAGTAAACTTCCTTTGCCAGAGAAAATCTTAATCTCAAAAGTCTGGAACCAGCTCTCTTACTTTCCTGGTATTTATCAAGCTGAAGAAAACAGTAATTCCAGGTGGATTCCAAATGGTGCGGTTCAATCTGAACTGCCTCTAATATGACTAGAGGACAGCGCTGAAAAGGCCTGGACCTCTAATTCACAGAACCACAGAATGGTTTGGGTTAGAAGGGACCTTAAAGCCCACCCTGTCCCAACCCCCCTGCCACAAGCAGGGATGCCTCCCACCAACCAAGGCTGCCCAAATCCCATCCAGCCTGGCCTTGGGCACTGCCAGGGATGGGGCATCCACAGCTGCTCTGGGCAGCCTGGGCCAGGGCCTCACCGCCCTCATGGTAAAGGATTTCTTCCTAATGCCTAATCTAAATCTGCCTTCTTTTAGTTTAAAACTATTACCCCTTGTCCTATTGCTACACTACTGACGCTATCTGAAAAGTGTCCTTGTCCATGATAATTCCATTGTTCATTAATGACAAGCATGCAAAAATCTTTGCAATGTTAAGAAACACGTAGCTTAAGACTATGACTTTAGTGTATATATGCCCGTGTGCCCAGACTTACCATCAAAAAAGAATATCCTATCCAAAGACTTCTCCAGTTCATGGGGCAGGGAGGAATTGACTGATCTTGGCTGTGAACTGCTACTGCTTGGGCTGGGGCCTCACATACAGCACATCTGCTTATGTAGGGTTGTATTTCTTCTTCAGAGAGTGGCGTCATTGGTAAAGGAGCAGCACTTGACAACCAGTAAGACTTATCATTTCGGCTGGCATAGTAACAAACTTGGTTGATATTACAGTAAGCGAAGGGCATAGTATTAAATACAGGAAGACAAGATCCTGCTAAACCTGAAAATAATAATAACAAAATTACTTCACTTCTTTCCAGGTAAGTTGAAAATAATCTTGTGGCCCATGTTGCTGCAGAACTACAGGCCTTGGCAAGAGTTATCTAATTCATTTATCTTAAACCTCCCAGGTTCCTTACAAAAATGGCTAGCTATATTGTTAGCATTTTTTTAACCAATCAGTGCCTTAATTTGACCAATAACGTTTAGTGGTGTCAGAATCCAGTATTTAAGCATGATGCAGCTTGTCACTACGGGAAACAGTTATCATAACGAATATCCTAGCTGTGCTGAAAAATAAATTAGGCAGGAGGTGGTGGCTGGTTTAAAAGATTATCTATTTACAAACTCGTTAGAAGCAGTGAAAAACCACATGCCAACTCCAATAAATAGAATTTTTTTGTAAAGTATGACAAACCCTTGCTACCAGTGCATTAAGCTGAAATCTCAGCAGCTGTTCCTGCTGCATTCCAGAAAGGTTTCACAGACTGAGTGAAATAAATGGACTGAGAGACTTTAGAGCCACTCCTGCAAAATCCTCATCAGACAGACATCTGTGGGAATTGACAAGTGATTCGTGTGTACTTCAGAAGTGAAGTTCTTCTTCCAGAATTGAATTAAGAAAAGTTTCATAATGACCTATTTAGTTAACAATAATAATCATTTCATATATGATCTGCCCTGAACTTTAGGCACAATGCATTATTTCTGCAATGCTCCCAAATCCTGAAGTGATCTTTAAGGACAAGTGACATAGAGAAGTCAATTTTGTTTATCACTGATAATATTCCATACCAATAATAATATGGGATCTGGAGTAACCTGAATAAGGAAAATGCCTGCAACAACAATACACTGGTCACAGGGACCGTGGATTTTTATTTTATTTGGCTCTTATTTTCACTATTGTTATAAGGCATTCCGTTACCAAGTGTGGTTATCCTGGGGAATGCCAAACACATACTAGTGAAAATATTTCAGAATAACACTGCTGTACTAAAAATGTTTTTTCTTATTCTTTTGAAAAGTTTTTTTGTCAAGCTAATTAGGTCATTGTTCTTTCCTCCTAGTAGATTTCTCTGCCTCTTGCATAACAAGATGACAATTTAGGAAATAGCCAATCAGTTTTTCAGGCTGCAAGCCAGGCAACTTATTATAGATTGTTAACTGTAGTCAGAATTGTATATGTAGAAGAAATAATCCAAGACACCAGGAGGAGTTATCTTTGGGAGAAATTCTTTTTCCAAAAAAAAAAAAAAAGATTTTTACACTCAAAAGCACATCATTCTGCTGTATATGATGCAAAATTTTATTTGTAAAGCTTATTTCTGCCATCCAGCCATCTAACCTAAGCAGCTATTTTTTCCAAGATGCCTATACAGTAAAGGGGAGCAAGATCCTCCAGGGAGTTATTTTGAAGTGCCAAATGAGATTCCTGATCTAAGAGAATCTCTCCAATGAGTTCAAAGACAGCCCCAAATGACTAGCCATGGTGTGTGAGGCAAACCAACGCTGATTTTGGAAATTAGTTTTGAGTCTATAGCAAATAAGTGATTGATGATTACTTACTGTGCTACATTTGACTTGTCATTAATTGTGTAGATCACACCACATTAGACCTTGACCAGAGGGCAATTACAATTATACTGCCATACATACCAAGATCTTGATTGTGAGCTTTTTCTTGTCCTTCCAGGTACAGCAGACTATAGCCTGTCCATAACTTTGGCATTCCCTGTGGACAGAGTGGTTCTCTGTCTGACTGACTGTGAAGGACAAGCAAGAATCCACTTGAAGATCTAACCTGGGGGCCTGGTGGTCCTGGGATACCAGTCTGGCCAGGTGGACCTTAGAGTACATAGGAGAAAAGGTAAAATAAATTTGCTTGTATGAACACGTAGCTGGTGGGAACATTTATCTTTTATTGTATTTCAGCGTTCAACAAGGGGGTCCTGACTGAATCTAATACAACTTTGGAGGTTGTCATTGGCAATAAAGACACTGGTAGACTCATGTTATCTTTCTTATTGCAGAGAAATTAATTAAATTGCCACGGAACGCTTCACAGCTGGCTTTTCTATTGTGCCTCTGTCCTATGCTGCATGGATATTGACCCATTAAGAAATGATCTGAGGTGGGCAATGATTTCCCAGACTTACTCACAGGGATGACTTTGGACTGAATTTGAATCCCTGCAGTAACAGTCAATGCTTTTTTTCACATGTTAAATCAATAGATTATTAAATGGCAGCCACAGCTGAAATACAATTTTAATTACTTGGACAATTGCACCATTAGTCTTGACTCAGAATTGCATACCTGTTGATATATGGCATTTAAGTTGATGTGTGATTAATTGCTTTTCTGATTGATCATGGCTGCAGAGAGAAATTTTCTTTCAGGGGCATTTTTGTGTCATGGTATCAGTCACAAATGTCACAATCAGTGCTTGAACTGAGAGGGCAAGGAAGTGTCATGATACCTTAGGCTAGAGGTGAATACATCCAATTGAGAGAGCAGGGAGAACTTAGTCTATGCACCTTGCACATCTCCCCTCAGGAAAGTCCTGTGATTAGGTAGGTAGCTGTAGGAATAGCACTGACAGGAAATCAAACTCCTGCTGAATTGCCACTCTTGCTGAGTTCTTTGAAGGCTTTCTGAATTGGAGCCACCACTACCCAAAAACATCAGTGAAGTTATTTTCAAAATGAAGAAGTTTCTGCTTATCCCATCCAAGGGTGGTAAACAGTAAAGAAAAAGCAACCATTCTTACCTTGCGGTCCAGTGTATCCTTGCTCTCCTACATGCCCTTGGTCACCTGGTGGTCCAGGTGCCCCAGGTAAACCATCTTGACCTGGCAGGCCACAGGACCCTTCTTCACCTTTTCTTCCTAGATAAATGTAAAACATGCACTTCATATGCCTGTACTTAATGCTTACATATTGTCTAAACACACGGGCACACAAAGGGCCCGTCAACAGAACTGACACCACCAAGAAACAACACTCAAGGAACAGAGAGGAGCAGAACTGTCTTTTGCTGAAATTCTCTTTACAACTGACTCTCCTGGTGCATGCAGCAGTAGCTTGGAGGTGGGTGTTCAATAACAGTAACTGCTGATAAGTTTTTTTGTTCTCTCTATGGAATTTGTGTGATTTACAGTTGAAATCAAGCCATTTACAAACATAATGACAAGCCTCTTGCAGAACTGCAGTATCTGTACCATGTAATGTGCTACAACTCATCCTATGGCAGGCCTTCATCTTTTAGGACTCAATTCAACTAAGTCTGTAAATGTACTGAACTTACTGTGAAGCACTGCATGTATTAAAGTATTTACAAAACAGAGAGGGACAGGTGATTTTGACTATATCCAGTGGGAAAGGATAAAGGCATTTTAGGTTCTTTATAGCCTCACCTTTTTATATTCCTCACATATCCAAACACTTATATACATTAGCTGGTAATGCTAATGAAGTGTCGTCATGACGGTAATAAGTATCTCATACACGGTGCACAGACAGGGATGGTTCTGCTCACTGGCTACGTTAAACACAATCTGAATTACACTTGCCAGAAACTGTTATACTTAGTATAGTCACCACAGCAAACTTCACTGAGTAAGAAATGTCTAAAACCATAGAAGGATTTCACTGTCTGAACTGAAGACACTATGATGATATGCTACGCTGTTTTTCTGAAGATGGCAACTCTTTTGGATTCATCAGTACCTGTATCACCCTCGTTTTCATCTATCAGAAGAATTTTTCAGTTGTCAGTCTTTCATTACTTCTTTCTGAGATCTTTGGACAGTTTTCTTTTGCTACAATTTCTCATATTCTAACAGAGACATAGCAGCTTCTGACTTCCGTATCTTTTTAGGGCTTTCATAAAGCTATGTTAATCAATCTCCCAAATATAACCTGTCTGGGCCAAACTACCAGTTAATACTAAACCATGGAGAGCGTTTGAAGCGTTACTTTTCATTTGTTGGCAAAAGGAAAAACACCATCTGGAGAATTTCTTTTTCTGAACGGTGCATGATGCTTTTGCCCTCCCTGGCCTAGGAAAAGAGAGTGCTGGTAGGCTCAGGTAGCCTGGTTTAGCCATATTGGTCTATCACCCTCAGCATTAATCAGCACACTGTGTATTTCTGGGAACCATTAATTTAAGGGGAAGAGATGACAGGGTAAAAGACAGAGAAGGAACAGACACCGACCCTTTGCAATTCCTCGTCTAAATGGCTGAAATAGACTTCCAAGACTTCAAAAACAAGCTTACCTTGGGGTCCAGGGTGACCTATTGGACCTGATAATCCTATAGAGCCATCATCTCCTCTTTGTCCCACTTCCCCAGGAGGTCCTGGAATTGTAGGGCATGAGTCATCTATTCTTCCTGGTTCACCAGGGTCACCTGTTGTATGTAATAGGAAAGTAAATTAGATTAAAATAGTAATAACAACAAAAATGGGTAATAGCTCCCATGTGAAAACTAAACATACATGTTAGTTGTTTCTGATATTCAAGCGTATACTTTAATATTTTAAAACCTCGAGTTATTGAGTTTCACTGCTTTAAATTTTACTCTTGGTCTTTAAGAACAGCATTTAACAGCATGGCAAGCATGTGTTAGCAAGCATATGCTACCTGGCATGTTTCAAATATTTGGTGTACAGTTTCTGTCTTAATGTGCCCCAAATTGATTTGAGTTCAAGCATAAAGTCTACCCAACTTTAGCTCCAACACTCTAGCAGATGTGAAGATTTACAGTACTTTGCTTCTGCTGTGGCTGTAAAACCTCAACAAGCAGGCCAAAGGAAATGAGCTAACTCTTCTAACCCACAGTGCCCATTTAAAATGATCATGAAAAATTGCCACTCTTGTGTTGAAAGTTACCAGGAGCTATTGCCTATTTATATTTTTTGAGCAAAATCAGAATCATGTCAGTCAGATTAAGAGCTCAGCGTCTGTACTAACCCAGGGTTGGATTCGAGCTTTTATCAACTTTTTGGTCAGAAATTATCTGGTGTGACGACAACAACAGAAGTGATAAATTGAGATAAAGATATTCTGCACGTCTAATTGATATCTTAGCACAAGACTTCTTCTCAATGTGGCATTATTATGATATTGGTCTGCTTGGAAGCACTAGCTATTTATGTGAAAAATCTCTTAGCACTATGTTGTCGTGGCATTATCTACTATTCCTAACAGCCAAGACCACCTTCTAATAAGAGCACAATACATCTATACATAAGGAAGACCAGATGAACAATAATCAATAGTCATCAACTTACCAATGAAACCTGAAGGATGTGAAAAATGGACAGTAGATTGCAGCCATTGTGGTGTAAGAGGAAACAAGTTTCAGACATAGAAATTAGAGTAAAAAATCAAATGAGAACTAAAACCAATTATATGAGGTGATAAATGTATAAACTACGTATGTGAGTATATAAATACATAGTTCAGAAATCCTTACACAGCTCAAATGAGAAATCAATTTAGATTTTTTCCAAGTTTGCTTGATTTTTTTGTATGCAAATAAACATTAGTAAGATTGTTTTATATACAAATATCATCATTACAATTGAATGATAATGAGCAACAAACTCATAAGTACCTGTGGGACCTTTAGGACCAGGTTTCCCTTGAAAACCTTGGTCTCCTGGGTGTCCTACAGCACCAGGTGGACCCTGTGGGCCATGGATTCCCATAGGACCTGGAAAGAAAACAATTATACAATTGTGCAGTTGCATTCCAAGAAGGGGTGAACACATAAATAAGATGAAGTCTGACTGCTTGAGTAACAAAAAATAATGCTTGAGACAGCTAAACTCTGTTGTCTTGCAAAAAGAAATGCACCTTTTTCACATCTCTTAGTCTTGAACTGAATTAAAATTTGACTTTTTGCTGAGATTAGAAGGGATTTGTGTAGGTAGGGCTACTGTACAGTGTGGAGGAAGCAGAATTCAGATCCCTTCTTTCAAACTAAGGAATCTGTTGAAAGCTGCAAACTACTGATATGGGGCAGATATGAGACACCTACTTCAAATACAGCTGTAGCTTCCCCGGTTCCTCAAGACCACTGTAGACAGGACAAGGTTTACTTTATCTAGAATAATCACATCATAGTTTTACTTCAAAATCTCAGGTTGGTCTGGTACTCTTCCAATATTTGTTGGAAGCAGTACATACAAACCTGGCTACTCTGACCTTCTTCTGCAGCCCTGTTGTATCTGTAGGTAAAAGGACAGAGCTAAGAAATGTCTAGTGTACCCTTTCCGTCAGGCTACAGCAGACTGTCCAACTGCAATCCCCTGTGCACGAGGCTCAGTTGCACAAGGCTGGGCCTAAGTGCATGTACTAGTTAAAAACATCTCTGATCCTACCCTTTGGGCCTTCTCTTCCTTGGTTCCCTGGAGGACCTTTGGCTCCTTGTTGCCCTCGCTGCCCAGAAATACCTGGTGCCCCTTGAATACCAATGTCGCCTGGATCTCCTTGCACAAAGATGGTTTCTCCAGGAGGACCAGGATTCCCAGGCTGACCTACAGTAAAAAATAATAATTAAAAAAAAAAAGTTCTTAATCAATGCACAAATAATAAACATCTAAAAATAGTCATGTTCCATTACTGTCTGTCAGTTTTTTTCCACTGGGACATAGGACAACCCTTGCATGTTTTTGGACATATTAGCATTAGTCTTTCTCTAAGGCACTGTAAAGAAAGCGTAATATGAATAGCTCCCAAAACGTGTAGATTCTGTGCAAACAAAAGGTGGCAAGCTGTTACCTGCACTGAGACACTGTTTCTCTGTTTATTATAGTGTTGCTTACCCTTCCAATCTCCACCCTTATTATCCAACAGGAAGTTTTTGGTCTGGGTAAGGAATGAGTCAGAAAAACTAAAAAAGCTCCATTTGAGGACCAGTGTCTACAGAAAGAGGAAGTAAGGTGTATATAAATCCTTACAAAAGGGTTGCCAGTTTTAGCTTTCTCAGGGCTATATTTTGATTGGAAATCTTTTTGTGGGTTTACAAACAATGGTAGGCCTATGGACAATGTGTTTTATGCTTTTTGCTATCAAGAAAGGTCAGTAATCTTTTTTCTGTTTGTTTCTGTGGAAATCAAAGACCTGCTGTAGTAACAGGACTTGTACAAAATTACCATAGAGGCCAGAAAAGTGCATCTGGATGTACATGAATTTATTCTTGTTCTGGTGATCTATCTATCCAGTGTTCACTTCTGTTTATTTACTGCAGGATTGATTGGTTTGTTTCCCATGTGCCTTTAAATGTTGTTCCACAGGCAGCAAACCTACCTGACTTCTAACAGCCTTAGGGATTTTTTACATGAACAAAATTGATTTTTTTCTTTTTACATACCTCTGATGCCATCTAAACCAGGTGGTCCCTGATCACCTGGAAGACCGGGAGGGGCACTACTGGGAGATCTTCCCCTAGGTCCAGCAGGTCCAACAGGCCCTCTTATACCTAAGGGATCACATTAAAATAAACATAAACAAAAACAGTAAAATTGTTTTTCTTAAAGATAAGTTACTAACCAAAAGAATGATGACATATCATGGATGGAGGGTAATGTATGTTCTCACTTGCATACTGAATGTACCAGTGATTGGGAAGACAATAAGTGAAAATATTTATCTTCTCAAAACTTTGTTTCTATTAAATCTACTTAAACTAAAGAATGCATCATTACACATGGACATATTGCCACAAATAAACTCTTGAGTTCTAGCAATCAAAGAAATGGTAAAAATGTAAGGCAATAGAGGTCTAGAAAATTATTCAACCTGAGACTGGGTAAGTAGTCACAGACTTCCTAAGAAAAGTGAGTTCAGTCATTTCCTAAAATCCTCAGTGAACAAGATGAACTTTATAGCCTTAAATGTATTTTTTTTGATGTGTAATCTGGATTTTTGCAAATTAAGATGTTAGTGTCCTTACGTGTGACAGGCAAGAAAAGTTATCGGTTACCATATTCTGGGTAATGTTTCTGAATACTGGAAGGTGTTTAGCATGTGTTGCAGTCTGCTGCCTTCTCTTTTCTAAAGAAAACAAATCTAGTTTCTTTAGGCTTGTTCCAACTCCACCCATCCATTTATTCTCTAGTGAGTTCTCCCTAAATTGTCACAGCTGGACAAACAGTATGCCATGGGAGGTCTTGACCATCCCATCTCAAGCAATGTTAGTACATCTTGGAATAAAACTTCTTTTTTCTCAACCACATCATTCAGTTCACAAACTAGTAGCTAATTGAATTCAGAAAACTGTGTTCATCTTAAAATAATTCACTTCACCAGAGTTCATCTCAGCTAGATTTTTTTCCCTGTTACGTGACTCTGTAGCAAGGTTTGATAGAGTAAAACTAATGTTGTTTCTAATCACAGAATTGCTGTGGCTGGAATAGGCCTCTGGAAACTTTCTAGTCCAACTCCCTCTTCAGAGCAGGGTCAGTTAGAACAGCTTGCAGAGACTGCATCCAGCTGGGTTTTGAATATGTCTCACAATTTTTTCCTATTTCTGTGCAATTCCTACATCACCAAGGCTCTTGAATAATCTTAGCAGTCTTGTGATATAATTCCATCTTGCATTTACATTGGAATAGTTGATTTACTGTATATCTGTGATTACCAGCTCTATTGTACTCTTTATGTACTTTTTTCCCAAGAGGCAACTCCACCTAGCAGTTCCCTGAGTCTGTCCAAGTCATCTTCTATTCCCATTCTTTCCTCTCTGGTAACATAAATGTTTGCAATAGGAATGATTTCAGTGAGTGAATCTCCTGTGTATATATTCATGTTGATACTAACCTGGGGAAGAGCCTTTATGAACTTTACTTCAGTTCTGCAGAGCATCACCGAGGAGAAAACCCTTTCTTACCTGGGAATCCTGGGAATCCCCTTTCTCCAGGGGCGCCTGGAATGGAAACACCAGGCCATCCAGGTTCACCTCTGTCACCTTTCGGTCCAAGTTCTCCTGAGTATCCTGGGCGCCCTGTTTCACTTTGACCTTTATAGGAAAACAATTATGTACATAATGTCTATAGTGAGTACGAATACAGATCTACAGGATAGAAATACCAGCTGTAGGTGTTCCTCCTTGCAAAGGTTGCCTAGTACTGTTTTCTTTTGGATTTCCCTTGGAAGCTGGATAGAGTTTTGTTGAGTACAGCCCTTAGTCATCTCTTTTGAAGAAAGTAATCTCTGCTTTAGGGCTCTTCTTCAGGGTTTATTTTATATAGTGTCATTATCGCCTATAATTTGAAATGTAAACTGATTGCAGGGTCCTAAATTTACTTTTCTATCAGTATAAATTTGTAATCTCTTGATAGATGGTGAGCACTCTGTTTTTTAAATACAGCTTCAAAAGCACCTTTTGAAAGCTGCAAATAGATCAGCATGAGTGAAAAACTGGTTCCTCTGAAGTTTGCACTACAAATCCCATTGACTTTAATGGGGCTGGGATTTCATGTCTCCTTTCAATTTGTTAGTTTACCTTATACATGTAAGAAAAAAAAAAACCTGCACTGAACATTTTCATTGTATAAATAGCTTTGAAAGGTTCCAACAAAACTATGTGAGTAATGGAAGTTTTAAGGTTTTCTTCACAAATAACTACAGGTTTGTCATTAGGCACACTTTAGATTCTGTTTGAAAAGTTAGTTTGAGCCTTAATGATCTCTTCTGGGCAAGGCAAATATAAAAGTAATATGCATTATTTCTTGTGCATTTACTCATTCAAGAATGTATTTTCTGTTCCTCAAGGTAGTTTCCACTCTTTACCTGGAGCTCCTGCAGAACCTTTTTGACCTTTTAGTCCATCCAAGCCATCCAGTCCAGGCAGTCCAGGAAGACCTAAGACATATTGCAGGCATGAATGAGTGCCAAAATACTTCTTTAAAGCTGCAATTAAAAATTACGCATTTTTTGTTGACAATGCACTGTGGATCAAGGCAGGACTCTTGCTGAGTTTGATTCCTATTTGTAACTGAAGAGATCACATTGCACCTGGGTGCTGCCATCTTGAAAAGGTAAGCCTGGAAAACCTGAAAATAGCAACCATAATACAGTTTTGTTTCAAAGTAACCAGAAAGCATACACTTTAAACCTTCAGGTATTTCTACACTGCAGCTAGCAGCAGGAAGCTCACCGTGGGCTGATTTACTCTATGCTGAACCTCATGGTTGTGGCTAGAGTACTACTTGCTGCCTGTGATTACCTAGTCCAATGTTAGTCATTTTATCGCTGCATAACCCTGTAATAACCTGGAGACTAGAATGAAGATCTACGTAAAATTATTGGGAAAATGGAACTTCTTTACAGTTTCTTTACATGAAGATAAATGCAAATGCAATTTAATCTAGCTGCACTAGAAAGAAGCAAAATTTTCACCTGTCTTCTTATTTTTCCTGGTCCTGCAGATTTCATGAAGGAAACCGTGCTGCTTTGCATCATACTGCTACAAAAATTCTTCAGCTCAACAGCAGAAAGTCTTTGAAAATACATCTTTAAGGTTGATCTTGACATGTGATAGCATACAGCAGCTTTGTTGCTAGCAATGTTCACTTAGATGACCAGATCATAAACTGAGCGTGCTAGTTGAAAATAATTTTTTGCTTTATCATCTGAGCTTTTTAGAAATTTGCTAAAAAAAAAAAAAAAAAATCTACCTCCGTTTTTCCTTATCTTTTGGAACTAATCTGAGATTTGTTTTTGCAGTAGTTATTTGCATGGTTTGTTACAAATATTCTAGAATTGAGGCAAAAAGTCCAATTAAAAATCCTCTCTCAGCCTGATTATTTATTATGGTTTTGTTTCTTGAGAAATAAATAAATTATGTTATGGTGCTCCTGTCCAGGCAAAACCAGAATTTAGCATTCAGCTACAATTTAAAACTGGAACAATCACAAATTACAAAATGCAGGGTGAAATCAATTGTATTTTTATGGTTTCTATCTTAAAAGTGCTGAATACTGCAATCTTTTTTAGTGTTTTCTCATACTTTGCTTTTTGTTTAAAACTGGGGAGGCAAGATGGGGGCCCTATCAGTTGGATGTTTGCCCGGGAAATGAGAATGCAATATTTGGATCTGTTACTCATGCTAAGGCTGCACCTGGTGATAGGACCAGATCTGACAAAACCGACGGGTCACTTGGCAACAGGTTTGAAAGACTTCAGACAGAGGAATAGAGTTGTGTCGTTGTGACATTTCTCCTGCCAGAGTGGGACAGACTAGAGCAGATAGTGATCTGCAAGAAATGGAACAGTACTGACAATGCTTGCTCCTGTTCTTTTTCCACCTTTGCTGCTTATCTCTAATTTCCTTCTTCTGCCAGTTCCTCTCCCTATGATGTAGGTTTCCCAGTCCAGTTCCAGCGTTTCTCTCCACAGTTATGAATTATTTCTCTTTTTCCCTGTCTAGCCATTTCCTAGAATAGATGTAGGTTCTCTGTTTCAGTTCCTGTGCTCGATCCCAGCATGTCCTGCAGCACCAAAATCTGCTGTTTATCCAGAGCATGAATCACAGGAGAATTTATTGCTGTACTGTGCACATATGAATGGAATTGTTTTTTTCATTTGTTTCTAAGCCGGTCAAATTTGGCAGGGACGAACTGCCATAGGAACAGTAACAAGAATGCCCTTTATCAAATGGTTCACCTGCTGAATTTAAACATCCTTAGTTCAAAGATGGGGTCTTCTGAGAAAGGAAAAATAAAAGGTCACTAAGGTTCTTTAATAAATAATAGATATAAATCTTGGAGCTTTATTCTCAGAAAAATTGCAGAGTTATTTTTGTTAAAATATAACAAAAGAATGGAAACCAAACCAGCCAACCAAAAAAAAAAACAAACCACAACTAAACAAACAAAAACAGCCAACAACAAACACTGGTCTAGAAAAATTTAAATCCAAAAGGTTGTTTGAAAACCTGTAACACACTGATAATATACTCTGTAATACCCTTTTATAGTATGGGATACTACTAACCCAACCTGTAGTATCTTCTGTGCCCTTAATTCACTGCTCTTAAGTTTCTTAAGTTTCAGTCCTGCTTTCTGTAGCCAGCTTGTGTCTTGGGGATGTTCCCATTTTCAAATTTATTTGAGAGCTGCATGCCAATCTGGGGAATTTAACAGTGGTATTTTAAAATGATTATGAAATACTAATGACATTTGGCATCCTGTCCACCATTTAAAGCTTTTTTGATCTTTAGCTTATTCAGTCAAGATTGATGGCTTGGTTTACTTGCTTTCCAGGGAATTTCTGACACCTTTGCCAACAATCCATTATAATATCAGCACTTGTATTTCTAGATTTTTGGATTGCTCTAGTCCCATACTTCTAGGTACAGCTGAATTGGCTGACCTACATATGAACCACTATTCTGCATTTTTACAGCCCAATTCAGCTTTTACTCACACAAGTAATTATGCTGATGTTCTTACTATTACTTGCTTCATGAGGGATTACTCACACAAGTAAGACTTGCCAGACTGAGCCCTTAACTAGTAAAACTATCTCTGTAACACAGAAAATGTGATTACGCTTTGGTTAAAAGCCCTTTAACTACATTTTTTAATCTAAAAGTTCTTCAGGCACGAGACATTTAATGTAAATGAGAAGCAATTAGACTAACAAGGCTGTGTCCTTAACAAGGAACAGCCAATTAACAATTTCACATCTAATGGTAGCTACATTATTTATTAAAAGCAGCATATGATATATTCTCCAGTAGAACTGGAATACTAATTCTATTCAGTTTTCATTACTGAGTATAATTTCAAGGTTGTTAACCTTCTTTTCAACTTGGCTGGTAATATATAGGATCCTAAGGCAGGCAAGCCACTTGGTCTCTAATGAATTTCTATTTGGAACAGAACTTTTCCCTCTGCAGCACATGTGTTAATTTGTTATGTTTCCTTCGCGGGACTTGGGATAACTTCTGTGTAATAGAGAAGTGTCTGACCACTCATGGCAAGATGGAATGAGTCCATCTTTTTACTACGAAGTTTTCAACAGAACAAATTTTTCTCTCTCAATTTAGACATCCCTGTCATTGCAGATTTCTGCCTTTGTTACAGAAAATACTGTTTGGAACAATGAAATGTTCTCTTGCAAATTATGCACCAGCAAGAAGTCTGTCACAACAGTTTAAAGCAGCACCCTTTACTTTCTGCAAGTAATCTGAAACTTCTATTTTTCATTTAAATTTTCGGTAGTTTTTAAGAAACCTTCTCAATTTATCCTCAGTCTGAATTCGAAGTGAATCTGTTGTCCTCCCTAGCCATTTTTCATTGTCACATTTATTACTTTACTATGGTATCTGTATATCCATCATTAATATTCTTCTTGCCCAGGAACTGGTTATGAAGCTCACTATTGCAGAGAGGGCATACAAATTTCGTAGTTGATTATCTTTCTTTATAAAACATTATTGTAACTTATGATTTCAATCTTAACTTTTACTATACTTAGAATGACATACTGGCTTCCACCAAAAACAACTGTACAGATGAGCTGCTGTTCAATCCAAATGTAACAGTCATTATGAAAAGTGTAATTTAGGATTTTGGGGAAATATTTCTACATTAAATCCTCCAAATTTTTTTTAATTTTTTTTTTTTAGAAAATCAAAACAAGTTATCTTATGATCACAATTTGTCGTGGACGAAACTGTCCACAGCATTCTGCTGTTTTTGTAGAGGAACAGTGGCACTCCATGGTGAAAAGGTAGAACACAGTGTAATTGAAGTCAAAGTGAAACGTCTGAATTAATGCAAATTCCTTCTCCTTTCCTTAACTTCTGTTATCAGTTACATTAAGAGAGCCAGAATCTGTTTCTTTCTTCTTCTTGACTCATTTTAGATCGTAGTCCAATTTTGTGAGGTAGCATTTGTTATTTTTCAAAGGTGCTGATAACTGGCTTAACTCTTTTAGTAGATTAAGTGAATACAGAATCAAAATCATGCTTGCTTTTTAGGCCTTTTCCATTTTCAGTGCTAAATGGGTATTAATATATGGTGATGTCATATTACCAGTAGAACTGCACTGTATGCTGTTTACCTTTCCTGCCCTGTGATCCAGCTAATCCTTGCAATCCTGGAGGTCCCAAAATTCCTTGTTTCCCTTTTTCTCCAGGTTCTCCTGGCAATCCTGGAGGACCTGGAGCTCCTGAGAATGGAGGGAAAAAAAAATCCTTGACTATGCACATCCATTGAATAGTTGATTTTTTTTTTCCCTACACAATTTAGCACACTACATTATTCAGATATTCAGAGGTACCTGAAAGCATATGGGACTGTCTGAAGAACTGATGTATCTTGCTGTCAGGCTCTGAGCTAGCTCTACTGCTGCTGTCTACAGATACTGAAACAGCTTTCAGTACAAGCCTTCTTACAACCTCTCCTTTCTATAGCCTTCTCAACAGAGGTGCCTCCTCAGCTACATGTTCCTGATGCCTACCCCTTCTGAGCTCTTAGATCACACTAATTTTAAAACTTTGGCATTACCTGGAAATCCAGGTATTCCTGGGTATCCAGACTCGCCCTTGGATCCTGGTCTTCCAGGTTGTCCTTGGATACCTGATGAACCCTTCTCTCCGGGTAACCCACAGAATCCTTTAAAAAATATATAAAATATAAAAGTTCAGTAAGATTTTTCTGTAATAGAAAAGTTTTTTTTTTTCAAATACTGCAGATCCTTGCATCTATTTATTAGCAATGAATTACAGTGATATCTCTGATGATATCTGAAAGAGCAGAAATGGCTAGCAAGAGATAGACAAGACAGGTATTCTGGGAGGTCTTGGGGTGTTCTCCAGTGCTGTACTAGACAATACCAGTCTCTATCTCTTATGTTTGCGCTAGCCATATTGCACATTGTGATGCCGCTCCTATCCCAGGGCCTTTAACTTTGCAAAATACAACTCAATGCATACAGAAAATAGAGCTCCCTCTCCACTAACAAAGCTTACAGAAAATGCCTTAAGTCCGATTTTTTCTTTAATCAGACTGAATTACCTGTTAATCCTGGGTCTCCGGGAGGCCCTTTTTGACCACGTATACCAAGCAGAAGAGTTGGGTCACCTCTCTTGCCTGTTAAGGTACAGTGACTTTCATTTGATACAAGTATTATTTTCATCCATGAATACAAAGCTGGACAGTTTTGTAAGATCTTATAATTTAGTCATAGATATAACAACTATAAAAGGGAATGAGAGAACACAAAAATACTTTGGCACATGGAAATTAGCAGACAGCTCATCCTATCATGAAGTACTAACTCAGCTTGTATTTAATATGATTCCAGTCAATATTCATGTAAATTACTCACTATGGAGGAAAAAAAAGGGGGGGAATTTTTCCAATACTGACAGCATATACTGAATATGAAAGATATTGCATAAATTCCTTATGATACTTTATTAAACACAAAGAGCTCCTTACATAGGTTTGTTAGGATTTGCACAATCAGTACAGCTTGAGTCCATTTACTCAGTAAAGACCTTTTAGGGACTAGCTGGGGACTTTAAGCCAGCACAACTTCTGTTTGCCCTGAAATTCCTGTTTATCAGAGAGTCAATAATTTCAAGTGATTTTGTCTTACATTCTCTGTACAGACTTGTTCTTTGCTTTTTTGTGTGTGTGGGGGGGGGAATATATTCCCTGGCTGAGAAGGTGTTGAATATTTGAAGAAATGGAAACTGTAGCTGAGAAAAAGAGCTTATCTTGTCCCCGTGACATTTTTTTTTCCCTGGCAATGATTTTATTATGTTATTTATTATTAATGAAACCATGCTCCAAGGAAATTTGGAATATCATGGACGACACCATTTTGCATTTTGCTGAAATATTTTAAAAAAATCTAAGTATTATAAATTTGTCAGAGTAATCTCTACCTATGCAAAAAATACAGATACAAAACTTCATCTTGTGAGCAGAATAACTTTGCTTACATGGCTACAACCTATGCCTGATTTTTGTTAATTTCAGAAGTTACAGGAACTAACAATCATAGCCTAAATTGCTGGAAAAGAAGTGATGTAAAAGTAACTATAAATCCTGCTGTACTATTTTAAAAACTACCTATCTGCATAATACCATAAATAATTGTATTTTCTCTCATTTTGTTTAACTAGTTTTACAGATACATAAGTTTGTACTTGTTTTTTTGGTGTTTTGAAACTCCATGAAATCTGACAGAGATTTATCTTCTAAATTAATAAAAACTATGTTATAAGGAACAAACTGTTAAAGAAGAAATGTATTAAAATGCAAATTTTGCCTTCAGGTATGTCAGACTTGTTTGTAATGCTATTCATGTTTGAATTACATTCACTTCTGTCCTGTTTTCTAATGTCTAGTGAGTACTCTCCATATATGAAAGCATATATAACATAACACTATGGCTCTTTACAAAAGCATGTTTATATGAACTCATTACCTTTAGATCCTTTTGGGCCAGTCAATCCTGGGTTTCCAGGCATTCCTGGTAAGCCAACATCACCCTGACAAACAGCAAAAAAAAAAATTGATTTATGATATTCATAATAAGAATGATCTGTAAGAATATTTGGTTCTCATATGCTAGTAAACAGACCAGAAATCAATATGAATAGCAAAACTGTATCTTTAGCTCAACAGAAAAGCATTTTGTCTTTGCTACATCAAACACTGACCATTAATACTTCCAAGAAACTCTAGATTAGAATTGCTAATAATTTTGAATGTGTTTATGCTAACACTTGGCTTGAACATCTTGAATTCCTCACAGATGGCTTGAGTTATTTGATTTAAAAGGTACCACAACAACGTACCAAATATTACTGAGTTTTACCCCGATTTTACTATAAACATTAATGAGAAATATGTTGTGACATTACAGTAAAAATGTAAAGATTTCTCTATTTTTCTTTTAAATAATGACCTATGATCAGCAAAACAGATTCTGTCTTCAAAGAAATATAACACAGAACAAGCTAAGCAAAGATATGTCCCTGCACCAAAAAATGAACTGTGATTTGTTTCATGTAATCTCATTGCCTATCTACCTAACGCACAAGCTAGTGAAGAATGTAACCTCATATCCATATGGGACGTGTTTTTGTATATTTATTCTTGAGCAATATGGCTTCTCTGGGTTCTGTTTGGTGCAAGCTGTCTGTATGGGCACAGGTCTGGTTTTTTTTCTTGTCTGTTGGTTTGGCAGCTCCTCATAGCAAGATATGAAGAAGCAGCCATATTAACTTCAGCCTTGTGCTGTTCTAATTAGTGAAGCATAGCCTGAACTTCTACCAAGTGGCAGTATAACAAAATCCCAACATGCTGCTGGGAGAGAGGCTTCTTGTTGACCCTAACTATAGCTTCCGCCAAAATGTAATCACAGTATTGACAGTCTCCTCTCAGGAGGAGCATCTATTGGGTAAGTACAATATAGGCATCCATCTTATTTCTTGGAGTTGGTAAAGATGTAACTGTAAATTCTGGGGCACTGTCACTTTCAATTTACCTGGTCACCTGGTTGTCCTTGGAAACCTGTAATTCCTTTAAAGCCCTTTGGTCCTGGGAAACCCCGTGATCCTGGAAACCCCATCAGTCCAGTGTCACCATGGTCACCTGGCAGTCCTGGGACACCGTTCTTCCCTGGAAATCCTGGGGCACCTCTGAAACCAATATTGCCTTTTTCACCTGAAGTTAATTGCAGAACAAGATAATGACCAATATGGTCAAACAATTATTTGACGCTTATCTTGAATATGGCTATGCTTTCACACTTTGTGTATTGCCTTAGTAATTGCTCAAAGAAACTAGTTTGCTACCTTAAGAATCTATAAACACAATAAGGTAGCTGGAAATTACTGCAACTGTCAATCCAAACCTATGAAAAACACACACCATTTATTATGATATCAGATAAATGTGTGTATGCACAGCTTTATTTTATGAGCTTACCTCTTTCACCTCTAAATCCATTCTCACCAGGGAAGCCTGGCTCTCCCTTTTGTCCTTTCTCAAGCCGAATGTTAATGGAGCCACTGTCTCCTGGAGGTCCTCTTTCACCTTTGAGCCAAACATATGGAATGTAAGTAAATCCTTATAAATGACACATCCTGAAAATTAATATTTACTGAGGACTCCTCTACCAGAGGAAGCCTTCAAATACTAAACTAATGCAGATCCCAGTTGTTTGAGAAAACTCGCTGCTAGCAAAATTCATTTTCTTTTGCTTGCTTTTTAGTTAATTCAGGAGTAACCCAGCTGATATTAAATCAGAATTATTTCCTGTTTGTCTGGAATAAGGAAGATAGCAATTGTACTTTATACTGTATTGTCTGTGACTGAATACACTTTGGAAATGGTTATTCTCTTTCCCATATTAATGTTCATAAAGATGATTTCTTGTATGTTTTAGATAGATTCAACACAGACAATATGACAGAAAACTTTAAAAATCTGGTTTCTCATATGTACAGGACAAAATTCAGGGTTTGTTTGAATGAGTGATTCTTATGTATGTTTTGATTTACAGTGGTAAATGTATCCATTGATCGCTATGCCATTCATTTTTCTTTAGTTTTCGTTGTGCATTCATAAAGGACAAGAGATGGATTTAGTATCTCTGAAAACAAGTGAATATATGCTTATACCAAGCAGAAAATGTAAATCTATACCAAACATAGTCTTAACAAAACTGATCATAGAAATAAATAAAAGTACAGAGTGAAGCAGATTTTTACAAACCTTTCATTCCCATATCCCCACATTCTCCACTAGGCCCAGGTGGACCCATTGTTCCTTCTTCACCTTTAACACCAGAGATTCCCATTGGGCCTTGTGTTCCTGGGAGTCCTAGGAATCCTTGGGGTCCTTGAATCCCTTTGCTTCCTGATAATATTAAATGCTTTATTGACACACTCAGTCTGCTATGCTGTTGCTGTCATATTCTAAAGAAGAGTATAAAGCAAAAGGTAGGAGGTTTACAAGGACTCGTAAGGAAATCATCACAGCTAGAGAGCCAATACTTGGAGCATGGCTTCATGCCAAGATCAAACTTGTCTTGAAATCCAGATTGCCTTGAAGCAAACATCTCCTCCTCCTGTACCACCCCCCCAGAGATTAATGCTATTCTTATTACTAAAGAAGCTAACTCTCAAGATAATTGAAGCTGCAAATTGGAAGTTTCATGTTTTTTTCCCTTTCTGTTAGTTTTCACTGACATTTAGCCTTAGTTTAAATCTAAGCAGACCCTGTAATCTACACCCAGCTAACTAGGTTACTCCAGCCTTACTGCACCTCAACTTTTGGACCAGCCATTTTCCTAAGAATGGTAAAGGACATATGATCTAAAACGAGTGTAAATGCCCACTTCCAATGTTATTTTCATACCTAAGTACTTTTTTAAGTTTTGTGGCACAATTTCTCACGTTTTCAGAAGTACTAGACATGATGTGAATCTATTTCTCCACTTACTCATCAGCATACATTCTAGATACAGAATACAATCACAGACTGCATCAGTAAAGGAGATAGCCTGCAGGTAATAAAAAGTATCTTGTTCTTATAACAACAAACTATTACAAGTAGTTAGGAAATAATACACTGAAAAATGTCAGTGTTGTAAAACAACCAGTGCACCAGCGTGCATCAAGGTGTATCAAACTCTTTCAATCCCTTTGTTTTTATTATAAGAGAAAGAACAAAGGATTCTATTGTTCCTGACTCTGCCTTGCTGCAGGATCTTATTCTAGAAGCTGGAAAGGGAGGAGGGTGCAAAGTATTTCCTAGCTTTAAAATCAGTAAAAATAGCTCCCTGTACAAGAGATGTTATAGACGAGATGTTTTGAGGGATGTTTAACATACCTGTTCGTCCTGGGAAGCCAGGTGGTCCGTTATTACCTGGAAGTCCTGGAAGTCCTCGGGAGCCTGGAGGACCTGGGGGGCCCTGTGAGCCAGGAGAGCCTTTGAGACCTTTGATTCCAGGTGGCCCAGCTAGGCCCCTATCTCCCTTCTGACCTTTAAAGCCTGGTAAGCCTGAAAAAAACAGTTTTTACTCTATGTATGTAAATGTAGGGAAAGGATTCAGCAATTGTATCTAAAAGGTAGAAGGTGATAAATATCATCAAACGTAGCAAAATGACTTGGAAACTTTGCCACCATGCTGAAGTCCTGCCTCTATCTAGATTTTCATTTGGAATATTTTGTTTTCTTATATTTCTTTAGTCGGAGACATATCAGTAGAAGTTCCCTGTGAAAAATCCCAACTTTTCATTGCTAAGTACTTTTAATATACGTCTACTAGCTCTCCTTAAGTAACACTTCAGCTTAAGAATAAGGAAGATAAAATTATCACAGCAATGCCAGGAGTTCAATTAAGTTACACAGGACAACAGAGTATAAGGTAATTAATTCTTCTCTTTATTACTTTACAGTAAACACATTATGATTTGGTCAGTTAAGGATCAGCATTTATGGGAAGGGATGGAGAGTTGGGATAAATCTGAGTTGAACATATTATACATTCCCCAAGTTATAGGAAATGTACAAAATACGCCTCCACTAACGAGCAGCCCCCATGGAAGTATTTGTCATATTAGCCACAAAAACCACATGGTTAAATCTGCTAGAAAAGACGTGCAAATCTTAGACCTGTGAAGAAACCTCATGAATGCTATGTACCTTGAGGGCCTGGCAGGCCTATGACACCTCTGAGTCCTGGTGGCCCTGGTAATCCCGTGTCACACGGTGGACCAGGGAAGCCTGGACAGCCTGGTGCTCCTATATCACCTTCTGGGCCTCTAAAACCTTTAGCACCTGGAAATCCTGGGGTACCAGGCTGCCCTGGAAACAAACAAACAAAAAAACCATTGTAAAATCTTCCCCTTAAACTTTTCACTATCACTCAGAATTCCTAACTTCAATTCTGAAATTATATGTTCAGTAATTGGAGTATCTCACTTATCCTACAACTTTTATGTACTTTGTGAAAACTGATCTTTTCTGCAATTTAGAATTGGCTGTTGTGGAGAGCTTCATTCTTTAAAGAACAATTATTCGGCTCTCACCTATAGGTGAGGAGGGCTTATACTGTATAATATAATATATATATACATATATTGTTCAGGATTATATTGTATAATTCTGGGCAAAGAAATTCACCTCTCTTTCCCTGACTGTTCTCCCACCTTTAGCCTGTCTTTTCAGATTTGAGTAAGCAATTTGAGGCAGGGACTATCTTTGCGTCTGTAGAACAGAGCAAGAGACCCTAAGCACAGATGGCCTGTAGGCAGAAAGTAACAGCAGTAACAATAGGAAGCTGCACTGCATGGACTGGGGAAAGGCATCTTCCTCCTCCTGCAGTTCAGATCTCCTCAGTGGCTGATCAACCTTAACTGTGACAATGTAAACGTAAAAATATGGAGTACCCTACATAGTCACCATTATGCAGACAAGATGCAGACAAGAGTAGGTTTTATTGCTATCAGCACTGACCTCACTCAGACTTTCTCCTTTGACTATGTAAAAATGCTTCATAAAAACTTTCGTACCTTGAAGCCCAGGAATGCCTGGATCACCCCTTGCTCCTTGTGCACCAGGTGGTCCTGGCAGTCCCCTATTGCCTGGGATTCCTGGAGGACCATATGTAGTATCACCTGGAAAACCTTTCTGACCATCTATGCCAGGTGGACCTGGAGCGCCATTTTTACCATTAATGGTGGATCCTCTTTCACCTTCCTCACCAGGATCACCAGCTTTGCCTCGGAAGCCTGTTGGTATGATATCAAAAGTTTTTTTTTCCAAAACTGTGGAATATTATAATTCAAATTTATAATATTCCAGAATTACGTTACCAGTTTGCAAAGAAAAGTATTACACAGAAAATTTCAGACTTTTCATTTACAGATAATGATATGTGAAGAAAAAAGAGAAAAATTATTCCTGTGGGAAGGGACAGTGATTTTCTCTAGAGCAGCATTTATCTTGTGTGTTGTCATTCTTGTTAAGTTCAATTCCTTTATTGAAATTATACTAGTTATTCTCAGTTTTCCTTGAAAATTTATAACACCGAATTTATTTTCTCCCTGTACAATGAACTTCAGGTCATTGCAGTACCTGCTAGAAGAAAGGACAGACGCTGGTAAAGATTCCTCTTCTATTAGGTTTGGTTGAAATGTAATTCTATTCCACCACAGTAGCTACTTTACCCTGTATATATGCATTACAGCTTGACCAGCATATCCCCTGGACTGAGAAAAGCAAATTCACCTTCTGGCCCAGGGATTCCTGCTCCTGGTCTGCCTCGCTGGCCTTTTTGCCCATCAAAGCCATTTGGTCCAGGACGACCAGGGAGTCCTTTTAAACCCTTTGGTCCTGGAAACAGAAAGAAAAGAAGTCAAAACCCCACAGAGCTCTAAAATTTGTGACCTAAGGAAATGGTATTTCATCTTTTTTCCATGCGGATTCATGTACTTTGAAGACAACTAGACTCATAAACTTCTAACATTTTAGGCAAGATCCAACACCCAAGTCACAACCAAATCTATGGCTGCTGTTTTTTCTAAATGGAGTTGCATAATGCATAAACAGCAGACTGCAAATCATCAGAGTAAATTAGGAAAACAAAAATCTGTAACATTTTAATGTTAGAGGACAGCAACCTAGTTATTGACAAATTACTAGTAATTTGTCAAATATTAGTAACCTAGTGATTTGTAAATTTACAAACTTGCAAAATTAGTAACCTAGTAAATTGACAAAATTACAGTTGTCAAATCACATTCTTCTGTGCTACCTGCTTCTCCTGGAATCATGCGGTTGAACTCAATACACTAATCTCTGTTCTCTCATGTCTGTATAGAATTTAGCTACCACTCACAATACTGATATCGGGGAGCTGTGTAATACCACATTAAAAGGGACAACTTGAAAATCCATTTGTTCTGATCATGATTTTCTGTGGTATTTCACGTGTTTTGGAGGTGATCAAAGCAATATCTGGACAGTTTCTGGATGAGTTCTTTGAATTTAAGTTAAGTTGAACAAGGGAAGTAGTAAGTATTGAGATTTTAGGGCTCACTTGCAACTTGCCATGAACAATATTATCTTAGAAATTACAGACTTGCAGCATATCTTTTGCCAGGCACACCTTTTTTCCTCCTTATCCAGATGTGGATGTTCAAGGTCCTATCTGAGTCCAGCCAACTGCCCATTTAACAGCCTCTCATATTTTTTAACTGAAGCAGGACAGAATTTCAGAAATTAAGCTACCTGCATTTAGCCGTTTCTACAGAAGCAGCCTGCACACCTTTTGATCACGCAAATTGCAGCTGTCTAGCTCTTGGTTGTAAAAGATTATTAAATTCCTGCCCACTTGCAGTTTTACATTTTGAGACATCTATCTGTTGAAAAACTAGAATGTTTAGTGTATCTTTTTAGGATAGCTTCTTTGTCTTTTAATTAGCAATTAAAAACTCCGTTTTGATTAAAAACAAAAATTCCCTCATTTGTAAACATACCTTGAACACCTTTAAAACCTGGGGGACCTGGGTTTCCAGGGGATGGTGATACAATACTGACAGTCTCACCTGAAGCAAGAGGGACAAAGAAATAGGTCTATTTGATTTTAGAATAAATAGTCTGAACATTTACTATAATAAAATCTCTGTGGAAATAACCAGCCAGATGCGTAAAGAGAAAGGTCTGTTTACGTCTATAGTTATTTCCACATTATTTAAGGTTTGATGAGAATCTTAAAATGTATTTCTCTTGCCACTTATTTTGTACAGAATATTGGTAATGACTCAATTTGATGTAATACAGTTGTATTCTGTAAAGACAAAGATTTTTTGTGTCTGTGTTGGTAGAAATTTGTCTTTACAATAGAGTCTGTTGAAAGAAAGAGAAATGATATTTTCATCTCAGTTCTATGTACGTTTCTGATTTATACATATTGACAATCAGTGAAATTTTTTTTTCTTTGGTAGGGAATTTTTGTAAACAAACAAACAAAAAGACCATGTCTTAAGTATTAATTGTCTTTTCCTGCTCCTTCAGCAAAAAAGCATTGCCCTGCAAATCCTTATATACAGGAGTAGTCTTCACTCCAGCAATTAATTCCCCTCGTAGTGTGCAAGTAACACACTGCAGGTTCAAGGCCCCATGAGATTCATATAGTCACCAGTGTGCACTACTAAATGCTGACAGTTTTGTACCTTTCAGTAGCCATGCTTCATGTGACCACTGAGCTTGCCAAAACTGATTTTTACTATAAATGGATAACACTGTATAGAATACATATGAAGCTGTAATTGATGCTATCAGACGTGTTTTTCATTGTTTGGCTTTTAAAGTAAATATTCGAAATTACCTTTCTGACCCTTTAGACCAGGCGGCCCAATGCTACCAGTATCACCAAAGTCTCCAGGGGTACCTCTGACTCCAGGAGGGCCAGGAATCCCCAAACCTGGCAGTCCCATTGGTCCTTTTACTCCAGGGAGTCCTGGGATTCCAGGGAGTCCTTTATCACCTGGCACTGGTATTCCAGAATCACCCTAAAAGAAATAAACTGTTAATAAGAAATAGCATGACCTGGTTCCTTTCCTCTCTTTGATTATCAAAAGCCACATTAGAAAATTATCTGGAGAAACCACTGTTCTTCATGTAACTATATGGGTGACGTTACTAGTTTTAAATATTCAAAGGCAATAGGAATAGAGGGCAGATTTTGTTTCTTCCTGATCCCATAATATTGACACAATATACGCAGAAGTTATGTCTAGAAATAACAAAATAAGCAGTAGTATTTCCAATAAAATCTTTTTTTCAATGGATACTATGATTTTTGATCTAGGCTAACAGAAAATGTTAAAACTGATAAATCTGCTACAAATTTGGAATACAATGACAGTTTTCATTAAGAGCTAGCCTTTCTTAAGACACTATATTAACTGATATAAAAAAAAAAATCTTGAGAAAGTAAAACATACCTCAGCTCCTTTCTCCCCAGGCAATCCTAAATCCCCATCTCTGCCATCATTACCTCTTTGGCCTGGAAATCCTGGAACCCCAGTAGGACCTCTTTCACCTTTTATTCCTTAAAACAATTAAAAAGGTATAATATTTACACCATGTTTTCTTATTTATTTTCTGCTTAGATAAACACAGGGTAACCATTCATCATATCTGGACCTGTATGGCAATTTTCAGTTCTTGAATTCTGGTTTCCTTAATGAGGTAATTTAGGCTTAGGAAGGCAGTATGTATGTAGTTGGACACCTCATGGAACAACTTGGTCTCTGTAAAAGATGTGTTTACAGGCACTGGAAGAATGTGGCTTCTGTTCATGTTATACACAGAGTGAAAACATTGTGCTATTGAAATCAGTCAGAGTTTGATCCTTAATTTCGGTGAAATCAGTATGCACAAATATTCCCCAAAGGTTTTAATTGTTTTCTTTTTTCTTCTTACTTTTCCCTCCAGATTTTTCTTGGACTGATATTTATTAAAATGTATTTTTTGCATAAAGGACAATAGTACTATTCTAACCCAAAAATTCATTTTGCTGTGTCAAGAAATTCTTTATAAATAAACAGCAAATGTTTTGCCCTTCTCCAATGTCTGTAAATAAACACAGGCATCCAAAGCTAAACTAACTTTTCACAAACAATAAGATGGACTCTTTTTTGTCTGAATAATTAATGTAGCATTTGTAACTAAGCTTTCCCATCAGATTACTGTAATTTGTTGTGCTCTTTCTCTTTTGGTTTTGCAAATTATAACCATAACTGTGGAGAGTTTTTGATCTATTTAGTTACAAGAATTTCAGTTGTGCAACTGGTGGCCTATTGTTTCTTTTCAATGCCTGGTCAAAAGTAATTTTTCAGAAAGAGAAGTAGGAATTCAAAAGGCCACTGAGATTTGTGAGTTTTTCCCAAGAATTTTGGTTAAGTGGAAATAACAGCTGTGATACTGACATATGACACTTCAGGAGGTGCCTTTTGTATGATAATATTTCTTCATACTTTCATAGTAATTGTATTCTGATTAGTCTTTGCTACACAGACCTCTGTAAAACCCTGATTATCCATCAAATGATACAAAGTCATTTGTTAGCATTAATATCAATCTGTTAAAACCAGTTTATGGCTCGACTATTAAGTAAAAAGCACAAAAAATTGTGTTGACCTTGTGTTGAGCAAGAAGAAAATGAGAGATTGTATCAAGCAAGCAGTCTTGGTTATATGTGACCTCTAGGTTTCAGTAACTTGCTAAATTAATGACTTAAAGAGCAGATGAATGTGTCTGTCTCACACTATATGAGGCTCTGTGTAGGAAACAAAAAGGATAAAGGATAAAACATGTATTTACCTTTTATTCTAACTCGTCCTAGGTCACCCTTTTCTCCTTTTTCACCATGTTGTCCAGCAGAACCAGGTGTCCCCTTATCATCAACAACATCAACACCAAAAAAAAAAAAAGTAAATTAATCTCCAGAAAAGAAGCAATATGGGAATTGAGGGGAAAATTAGTTATCTGTCTCTTGCTCTTGCATTGTTTCCCAAACCAGGCTAATTAAGGTAACAAGCCAACAAAGCAAAAAACTCAATTTTATCTCTTTTGATATCTATAAACAGTTGTGTGAACGGCACCTGAGATTTTCAGTCTGACTGCCACCAAATGCAAACAGATGCAACTGTGTGAAACCAAGTAATGCTGGAAGAGTTGGGTCCATAGCCTCATTCAGCTGTGACTGCAAATGCAAGAATATTAAGATGCAAACAATTAACAATTCATAAACTTCCCATTGCAGATTTTGACCCATGATTCACCAAGGCAACAGAAGAAGGAAATCTCTCTCGAGTGTTGTGACTGCTGGATGAGGCTGCCCTCCTGCTACTGAACATGGCAGTTGGTAAGTGCTGCTTTTTTCCTGAGTGAAAGCCTGCAATGCTGCCAGTATAAAATATCATCTGCATCTAGTTTAGTACTTGGTGTTGTCAGAAGAGTCTATTACTTGCCAGGTTTAGAGAGTGGAAAAAATGCTTTTCTTCATTTTTATGCTGATTTGTGCTCTCAGCTCTCCAAACAGTCTGGATTGCATATCACCTTGCTGTGAGAGTCTGTGCAACAGGATATGCGGGGAAATACATTTTACCTTGTGAAGTTCACACAAGTAAAAGGCCACTAAGGTTGTAAAATTGGGTTATTATTTAGCCATTCCTCTATATGTATGAAAAAGAGTTCTGCTATCTAAAAAACCCAAACAACTCCCTCCCCCTTCCCCCCCTACCCCCCCTCCCCAAAAATAAGGAGTTGCTATAAAGCTAAGCATATACAAATATATTTTCAAAGAAAGTGATCTCACACACACAAGAAACTATTAAAAAAAAATCTCTACTTGGCATCACTTTGCTATGCAGCATCCTAGATGGACATTTTTAAAAACTTTGTATGTTTTTTCATGAAAAACTGCATGTCAGATTTGTTAACACTAGAATGAAAAAATGAACATTATATGCTGATGTCAAATGATTTAGTACACAAAATCTTTACCACCAAAAAGTTAGTTCAGTTTCTTTTCTTGAGGAACTTGAAATGAAATTATTATATTGCTAGGAAGCTATTCAAGCAAGTGAAAAGTCTTTATTTTCATGGTAACTTTTCCTTCTAAGGATTATTAAATGAAGGGCAAAATCTTGATTCCGCTTCAGCTTCATTGCTAATACATGTGTTATAAAGAGACAAAGCATTGCCTATAGGAGCTGATCCCTATGAAGAACAAACTTTGAGTAGTGACTAAAAATGGGAGATTCTAAAGTAATACAGAACAGTGAAAGGATAAACAAAACTAAAAAAGTAGCACTGACTTTTAGGCTCTGTGGGAGTGAAGACTATTTTGTTCAGACCACATCATCATATAAATTAAGCATTTCAATTAAATTGCTAAAAAAAAAAAAAAGAAAGAAAAAAAAGAGAGAGAGAATAGGAGTAAGGAAAATGACTTGAAATGCCAGAATAAAATCTAAGGTTTCTACACGCACACACACAACAGAGAGAGATAGTTGTTGACATAAAATAAATCTTGATCTGAAGACACCATGCAATTCTTTGCCTCGAAAACATTTTGTTGGAAACACTTTCATTAGAACTAACTGAAAAATCATCTTCAGTGCAGCAATTTGTGCATTGTTTTCAAGAAAAAAACAATGGGTATTTGAAACTAAAAGTAAAAACAAATCGAAAACAAAACAGGATTACCAAACACAATCTTTCCTAAGCCTCCTGACAACCCCATCTACACAGAACAGGATTCTGTCCCCCAGCATAAAACTCTTCCCACTGCCGCAATCTGACAAAAGCTAGTAAGTGCATCCTCCCACAAGACTGTAATAAGCAAAAGTAGATAAAACTTTTACATAATTTTCCAGGTCAGTTCCTCCACCGCTCATCTTAAATGCCTCCTGTGTGAGTGACCAGTTGATGTTACTTATTTACTGAAGCTCATACGAACTACTCACAGGGAGCCCTGGTGATCCCATTGCACCAGATAAGCCTGGATCACCCTTTTCTCCGTGTCTTCCAGGGTAACCCATTTGTCCTTTCTTTCCTTGAGTACCCGGAGGTCCTTGTATACCACGGGGACCAGGAGGACCAGCACTACATGAGCAGAGGCCTTGGTTTCCTATGTAAATGTATTAAAATCACATTGAAACAGCTGCACAATACATAAAAAATACTGCCCTTTTTCTTTTCTGTATGTGTAGTGCACAAACTATTTTATCTCATTATGGCCTTCAAAGGAGTGAAGCATATCAGTACTTTTTCACAGTGCTGAGTAAGTGTACCGATATGACTGCTGATTTAGAAGCTGCTGCAATGTGAACAGATATTTAACTACACATTTTGATGGTCCTGATCCTAAAAGCTACCATAAACTTCTGCTTGCAAATATAGGCCTGAGGTGCTGATCTGGCAAAGGTCTCATATTCAAATTGTTGCTATCCAGGCATACATACCTACCTTTTTCTCCTTTTTCACCTTTTCTTCCTGGAAGGCCTATCTGACCTTTTGCTCCAGGTTCCCCAGGGATCCCTCTGTCAGTACAAATTACACCTTTGAAAAAACAAATTGTACAGCTACTATAAATCAGGTTGACTTTTTCCAAAGCTTAGGTCATGCGTTCTCCTCTCCCTTACCTTGTTATTCTCATGTGAAAATCTAGAGATCTTAAGAAATGCTTTACAAGTTGTTGCTTACAGATCATACTACAAGAGTCAGTCTGGCTAGAATTGATGTTGACACAAGTGTTTTTTCATTGCTACTATTTCTTCATTTTTCTGCTACAGAATTTTACAGCTCGTTTGTTTTCTAAAGGATGCTGATTTGGGTTTCCTCCCCAGTGTACTACATTTTTAACTTCAGTTGATACGTATTTAAGGACTTTTTTCACCTATGTTATTTTGTGGGTTTAAATCAGCCAGAAAAAAATGAAAATCTTGGTATCTTGGTGATTGACAGTGAATGGGAAACACATGTTTTCTACATCACGTATAAAATTTGACACATCTTTCAAAAGGCAATTCTCACCTTTTTGTTTGTAGAACCAACAAAAGCAATCAGTTTGCTAACCTAACCTTAACCCTAACCTTAATATGTAGAATGATATTTTCACGGAATAAATTGCTGTTGCACATACTAGGTAGTCCAGGTAACCCTTGCCTTCCTGGCTGTCCCGGTAGTCCTGGCGGTCCAGGATATCCAGGTCTTCCTGGAAGTGGTTCACCTGTTCCTGGCAAACCAGGATCACCATGAAAACCTTGAAGTCCTGGTGCCCCACTTAGTCCTGGCAGGCCAGGCAGACCTGTAAAGAAAGTAATGATATAGGGCCAAAACAACCTCACAGTAAGGATTAATACCAGGTGTCAAGAACAAAACTACAGACCATTCTGAACTGCCATGCAGAAGAGCTTCTGTATAATAAAGACTTAAATCTAAGTCTTCAGATATTTCAGGATTCCAAGAAAAAAAGTGCTTTCTGCTTTGTATATACAAATGCCTCTTTTCCTCCCCATTATCTCCTTTCCAGACATCCCAATTAATGTAGCTGTTTCTTATACAGAGCAAAGTCAGCCACGCCACTCCTCTTAGTGTGGGGAGTTTTTTTTTTTCATCACTTTTTTTTCATCACTTTTTAGATGGAGAACAGAATTTTGAGCACAGAACTCCAGATACAGGCATACCGTAGACTTACAGTGCATAGCAGCATTCTGCTTTTTTTTCTGTTCCTTTTGTAGTAATTCCTAATGTTTATTTGGAATATTTTAGTTCCTTTTTGGCTACTAGCAAGTGCTGAGCTAGTATTTTTAGTGCACTGTTTGCAGAGCCCTAATCCTTATTGTTGGTGACTTGCATGAAAAAAGAACAAAGAATTTTCTTTTAGCTGTCTTATCTCCTACTGGTATATAGTTCATGTTTTATCCCCCAAATCTCTTACTTGCTCCATCATCTCCTGGTCTCCCCAGTGGGCCTGCAGGACCAGATGGCCCAACTGACCCCACATCGCCAGCAGGACCTGGAAATCCAGGATCTCCTTGTGGACCTACACAGAATTTTAAAAATGTGAATTGAACAATGTATGCAATTGACAGTTTATATCTAAATTAGACTGCAACTGAAATTATAATTCAGGAACTACACAAAAGTAAAATACAGTGACCTCCCTTTTTTTGTCTTTGTGGAACAGTTTTAAATGTGTGACAAATTTTAAGGTAGGTGGATTTGGTTGCTTTTCTATGGATTCCTGCCCATTTCACAGACACAGTTTTAAAACTTTGTCACTCAGCAGTAGTATCTTTGTGGTATATATTTCAGAATACTGAGAGAAGCGTTTGCCCAAAATAAATACATGTAGGAATTAAAATAAATGCACATTTGATATTTATCTGACAGTGTTCACGAGAAGGTCATTTCAGGATCATCCTACCTGAAATTATCCAAATTTTTAAAAGTATATCTTCAAAATTTCTATAATAAATAAATTTTTGTTATTATTGAGTGATAAAGAAAATTTAAATCAGATATAAAGGGCTTCATTAAACTGGAAAAGTGAAATATTGGTACTAATTCTGTTGTCAAACAGCTCTGCAAAAGGTCATTTTCTCTTAAGAATGTAAGAGTATTTCAGTATCTACTCACACAGCATGCACATGATTAACTTTAAATGTTACTTGAGATATTAAAATTAAACATGGGCTTAAATCTTTTGCCACATGAGCTGGAAACCCTCAGAAGCCAATGGGAAACAATTTTAATTGATTTTTGATGAGGCTACTATCAGCATTTGCTGCACTAGAAATGCAATTTATGGGAAATTCTTTGTTAAAGTGTTCCTACAATACAGGTTCCCTAACTGTGAGATGCCAAAACAAATCCCTTAAAGGCAGCATGCTTGGCTGCTCCCCACTGCCTCCTGCTGTGTAAGAACTTCCACACATTATCACCAATTAGATAATAAAGATACGGATAAGGGAGATAGGATATAAAACAAGTGCCTGAGGTTTTGGTAGGAAGGCAGTGAGATTGACAGGTATTCTGTTAGGAGTACAAGTTCCAGATAGATAGGGAAAAGATGACAGAAAGTTGAGGGAGGAAGGAAGAGAGGGTACAACATGTTCCCTCTTGTAAATGTATATGAAATAAACACCAAGAGGTGTTTATTGATGGTACCAACAGACACAGTTGCAGCTCTCAGGCACAGCCAGGCAAACAGTGCTTGGAAATGCCTATTCTAAAGCATCAAAGTTATGGACTGAATTAATGAGTGATAATGCAATACTAAGGTAGAATTAATGTATGATGGATGACCAATCGTTTTTTGCAGGCAACCATGATTTACCTGTGCCTTTTTTATACAAGGGATGTAAACTGAATACTTCTAGGACCTCTAGGACCTCAGTACATGTGCAGATTAGGTAACGTGCACAGCAAGATCAGCACTTTCCAAATACTTTGGTGGTTCTGGATGTACAACCACAGAACACATGCTTTGTCTGTCCAGAAAATCTAGAGGTAAGTATGAGCAGATCATCTCACACTACCACAAATGTACTATTTAGCTCAAGAAATTTTAGATAAAAAGTGATTTACCTCCATCTGCCCAGATTAGATTTCTTCAGGGGAAAACAAAACAAAACAGCATGTTCAGGGAATAGAGGGGGAAATAATGGCTTATGAAATTCTGAAATCTTTCATTTTTTATGTTTGCAGTACTCAGTGAAACACTGACATAGAATGATAATAGCCTGGAACTTGAATTAACACAGTTATTAAAAGCAGTGGACCTCAGTGGTGAAATCCTGTCTGAATTAGCTTACTACAAACTTAAGAACCAGGCTTTCATTCCCGCTGTGCAATGAGAGGTTTAATTGCAATCTAAAATCTGTGTGTTGTGGCAATTCTGAAAACAGGATTTATAAACTACAATATGAAGTCTGATTGTTTTATTTACCATCCATTACCCAGCACAGGCTTATTTTTCAGAGCTGTTTCCTAAATACGCCTAGGTCCAATAACAAGGGATAGTCTAGCAGATCTAGCTGTGACTGTGTGCATAAATATCTTTCAAGTGAACATTTAATCTGAAACATGTATGTTTAATGTAGTTCCAGTAAGATCAGTAAGACACAAACAAACTCAGAACGTTGCCACTAGGAGGATAATGTTTTAGTATCTTGTTCCTAATGATCACTTTCTAAAAACACCTTAGCAAAATAGGTCGTATACACTTCACACAGCAGAAAGAGTAGTTAAAACTAGCTTTAACCTTTCACGGGAAGCAATGGAGTTCCAACAGCTCCAGGAGGACCTGGGGGCCCTTTTTCTCCAGGATCCCCCTGTAAGAATCCAACAGTAGATTTTACTGATAGATACAAATATGCAATGCCCTGGCATGCAACTAAAAATTCCAAAATGATGGGGTATGCGGGGACGTGACCTATTCATATCACCTGGGCAAGACTTAAAATAATGATCTTTCAGAATAACTGTGTCTTAATAATATAACTATCACATATATCTGTTTGGCTTTTCAGAACCTGCAACTGTTGCATCTGATTTCTTTCATGTATTTTAAAGTTGAGTCAATTACAATAAAATCAGTACCATATTTAAATGAGATGTTTCAAATTAGCAACCAAGTTGTAATTATTTGCCTTAGAATTCTATATGAGAATTTGGAAATTACTTCTGTGATAACAGATGAGGATTAAGAAAACAAATTTCAGTTTGACAGATATTATCAATGACAAGAGATACTCAAAATTCTTGTAAGAAATTGAAAACATCTGCGTTAGGGAAACATAAAAGTGCCTACTAATAGCAAGGAAAATCACTTTTGCTTGGAGGATTTCTAAATTAGCTTGGATTCTGATATTTAGAATTGCAAGTGAAGTGGACTTCAGGGAAGTCTTTCATGTGGCAAACTGTATTAGACTTTTTGCTTTGGTGTAGATTAGGAATCAGCCCTGCTCTCTGCAGCAAATGGGAACAGAGGAAACAAGAATGTGAATCTGGGAACTGCATAGTTATGTAGCATTCCTCAGGTTGGAGTTCAGGGCCTTTTAGGACACAGACAAGGAGAACTGAGACTGCAAAACTGGATGCCTATCCTTATACAAGTAAAAACAAGCAGTTCATGCCTCTTTATGGGGTTTCCCTTTTTAAAATTGATATTTCTATGATATTTAAACAGTACTGGAGCTGCCACTGATTGCTGGCCCCTTAATCTTTAGCTTTTGACTGGCCTTTTCCCTTTGACTGTATCTTGCTGAATGAAATAACATAATTGTGTACTCTCTGTTTTAATCAATAATGTAAACTTGTCTTCCCTTATGATTATAGGAGAGTCTTCTGTGTAGCAGGAAATAAAATAATAAACCTAACATTTTTCCTCCTCTGATAAACTTAAATATTTTGAGATTTTAAAAATTAATGTAATGATGATAAAACTAAAAAAGATTTGTGCAATAGATGGATATGGCCCAAGTCTTTTATGATTTGTATGCTTAACACTAGCGTAAGATGAGAAAGAATTGAAGAATTTTCAAGCCAAAGTCAACAGGGTCAGGTCTTGGTGGTCTTTGAAAAACAGAATATGACTGATCATCTCCCTTCTGCAGCCTTCAGAAAAGAATTCCATGAATTTTTAACGTGAAATATCACTAGACTGGCATCTGGATCTTCTGGAATTGGATTAAGCATCTCTTCCATGCTTTTCAGAAGAATGTTATCCTCTTTTACTCCTTAGCTCCCCAGACATGACACTGACACTTCTAGCCCCTAATAGAAAGCAGCATCCATTATAAAATGCCAGAGTCATCTATGTGAGCAAAAGTAAGAAATGTTTAAATGAAGCCAGTGTGAAGGAGTGCAGTTTCCACTCTGGTAACCATCTTGAAAAAGCTATTTATGAGGACAGGATGAATGCATGCAAAGAGACTTTGGTAAGTCATGCAAACAAGCCCATCTGACCCAAATTTTGCCACCTCCTTTGATGACAATTATTATACTAGTTCACAGGCCAAATTACCTACAGTAGCAGGTTACCTAAAACAGCAGTTCCTTTACCTATGATAAAGGAAGTATCCATACCACTCTTGGGAATGCAACTCAGCCATGAATAACTTGCAGAGTACAACTCATGGATTAGATTGCTGTACTGGTACAGGTAAGGGTAACTATTGGCAAATGGAATTTACTAATCCTTATGGTATACAAAGTGGAATTTCCACCCTCCCACACGCCAAGCAGGAATGTTTACTTACACTGCTGGTTACTACCCCTGTACTGAGTAAGCATGACTGTCATGAAAACAGTAAATCTTAAAAGCAATTATGACTGTAAAAAAGGCAAGGATCTGATAAACAGGTACATTTGGAAAGAATCGTTAGCATTGATATAAGGGAGTGTGTGTCTGTCTGTGTGCATATGCTTGAGTTCTTTTTTTTTTTTTTTTTTTAACCTTTATGCCTGGATAGCCGGGTTGTCCAGGAAAACCAGCAGCTCCTGTTTCTCCCTGTAAAGGATCACATAAATACCATTTGGTAAATCTGTTACAACATTGATATGATTAATTGTACAAAAGACAATGAGACAGTCATACAATGAGACTGTCACCTTATAATTGCATCCACAGTTGTTTTTTTCAGAGAAATTCACTGGGTTTGTATGAGAGATGACATGTTTCATAGAATCTCTTCCATAAAAATTAGTAATAAAAAAAATATTTCTCCAGGTTATTTAGATAGTTGTCAGTGGATTCAGTGTAGCTGGGGCACAGAACTACTTGGAATACATAACAGAAGACTTTAACAGACTGTTTAACGCAGCTGAAACTGGCTTGCTGACTGGTGAATGACCCTCTTAAAATATTATTGCACAGCTGCTTATCAGTTCCTCCTGGCCTTTTATGATCTTTTATGATATACTTATCCATCCCCTTAGGTAGGCAGTGGTTTAAAAAAAGAAAAAACAGAGTAAAAAGTAATTCTGCAGATAGAAGTCACCTGGAACATAACTCTACACACGAATAGCTGTACATTAATGTGATTTGTGAATAGCATGATCATTACCTTCATTAGATTTAGAAATGAACAGAGGAGAGGAAAAAGGGTGAGACATAGATCTATGTATGTACATCTGTTATTCTTTAATCCATGTTCTAAGTTCATAACTATTACTGGATTTTTTTGAGCTAGAAGTATAAAAAAAATGCGTACAACACAAAATCACAAAAAGAATGTGACCATGGCAAGTGTACCATGCTGTGTACCTTTTCTATTGTGTAATCTGCATGCCCCACTGCTTTCCCTTCTGCTTACAACTTCATATCCCATTAGCCAATTTCAGACAAATTTCAGAGAGTGGCAGAAATTCTAAGACACAGTTCATACAACTTTTGTGGCAACAGGTAACACAAGGACATAAGGCTATCAAGCTATCAAGTATGAGGAAATTCTGTATCTGCACAAACCAACAGAAAATCAAACCTCACTGATGCTACTGTTCAGAGAGCTGCTTGTGCTTTGTCTTCTTACCTTTATTCCAGGAAAGCCTGCAGGTCCATAAGAACCAGGACTACCCTGATAAAAGTAAATAGAATCCAAGATACAATGGTAAAAACTTATTCAAAATTACACTTGTGCATAATTGCTAAGCAGTTAATATTCCTCAGACAATTATTACTTGGGTTAATATTTCCCAGTAGCTAGCACTTGCAAAGTTTTTACAAATAGTTTGAGAGATGGCCATGAATTTGAACTATAGGTCAGAGTAAACCGGACAGGTCTTCATTTATTTTTATCTTATCACAGTAAGTATAGTAATAGGTATGTTGCTCCATGTGAGTACTGTTAGGCAAATCAAGAACAAGCAGCTGTAAAAAAACTGCCATTGGCAGGTATGGAATATATTAAAATCGGTGTGTTAGTATTGTGCTATTCTAGAGAAGCTTTATACAGCATTGAATATTTAAAGGAAAACCATAGAGATTTGCTTTCTTTCCAAGAAAGGTAAGTCTCTATGAGCTTATGTTTAAGTGTGTCACAGTGTGACTCCCAGGACTCCTAAATATTCTATACAGCAAGTATGACAAATTAGTTTCAAAAAAAAAAAAAAAAGAAAAAGGAAATCTTGTTTGGAAATACATACTTAAACCAACAAATATTTTATGAATCTAATTATAGTGAATTTGTAAAATAATTTATTCCGGAACTTCCTTACCCGCAATCCAGGGAATCCAGCAATGCCTTTTTCACCCTTTTCTCCTCTCCCAAGTATACCCTGGAGCATTCAAAACACTCAGTTTAAACAAACTGCTTGGTTAAGTTAGGCATAAAATTTATTTTAAGTGCATGTTTATTTGGTTATGTATATATTAGATTAATGGATCTTGTTTCACTTGCTAGGGTCAATCATTGGGACTTAGTTCATACAGCACTACCACAGTAGTGTCTTCATAGCTTCAGTTATTCAAGAACCCTGCATGAACTCTTCTCCAACCTTGAAGTGTTTTCAGCAGTTTGATTTTTTTGGGGCTGTGGGCACCTTTTGGGCACCATCACACAATTCCTCAGTTCCTGCTTATAACAAGTGTACAGTTACCAACATATACATCTCTATATGTTGTACAGTAGTAGAACAACAATATAAATCCCACATTTTTCAAAGTAGATCTTATATAAAAGGATGAGTTTTGTCTCCTTTTCCAGTGCTAAGTAACAGTAGTCTGGTTATGATGGAAAATGACTTCCTGAAAAAGTGCTAGACTTTGAACTCAGAAATGTGATGTTCAGACTTCTTGCTTCTTCTCTTCTGCCTATGAAGTTAAATAAGTGTGTAACATAAACTAGCTTCATTATTTTGTTATCTTCTGTTATCTTCTTTTTTTTTCTGAGATCTGGTAGTTTCCTGTCTGTGGATTTCTCCCCTCCAAATCTATCAGCAATAAATAATCTAGAATCTTTTTTGTGACTGCTTCTGCTCAGCATAACTCCTTACTGGCATATCAACGTTTAAATGAATTATACTGACAGAAAGAAAAGCAAAGCTAGAAGAGACAGCAAACAGCAACTCTCTCTTCAGACAGGTGTCTCTGCCTTGTCTACTCTCAAGGACACCCAGAATCTGAAGGTAAAGTCTTTCCCTAACAAACTTAGGGAAACAGACATATGCCCCATAAAGAACACAAACATATCTTTCAATTTCTCTCCTTGAGAAAAAATATGTGCTTCTGTTTTCTTCACAGTCCCAGTCACTTGTGTCAATAGTCCAACTGGAAACAACACTGACCTTTCACGGCCAGGCAACATTTGATAGGTAGGTATAAAACAGACTTAGAAAGGTGTTCCAAAGGGTTCTGAAATATTTTTGCTTTCACACTGATATAGGTGGTGATTAAGTGCTGTTATGTCTTCTACGATCTTCTGCGTTAAAATATTAACTTAAAAATAACAGAACTTCGCCAGCATCACTGAAAAAAAAAAAATTGCATTACTTACTTTGGGTCCACGTGGTCCTCTGTATCCTGTTATTCCGGGTAGTCCTTTTTGGCCCTGCGTATGCAGGAAAAGTTTTTGTATATGTTACTACAGAGGATATACTTATGTGTCATTTAACATTTTAAAGTCCTGTTCTGAATTACAACTATTAAAATGCTACTGGGCCTGTTCCCCTAGGTGTACTAGGCAGAAGGAAACAAGAAAAATAATATGTACTGATTTTTATTTGTTAACATATTGTCAAACCAGCACAATGACTGTGGACTGAGATAGATGTGTCTTTTCACTTGCAGAGACTTGCTAATTGGGACTTTGTTCCTACAAACATGTATGAGTAGTTCTTTTTTGTCTGTGGCTCTACTAGTTTGATGCAAGTTTTCACATATATAAATCTATGCCTTTGCACACATCTCCAGTCTGAACGGGATACGTGGTGGATTACATGGTCACAATCATGTCTTGTTGCACAATGTCACACTCAGCAGTAACGTGGAGTTTATACAGATTCTTGTGGTTCTTTCCTTCTTTCTTATACAGCTCTACATAGCAACCCTTTCCATAATGGAAGCCTAAGATCCAGTACATGAAATCTATCACCTCCCTGAGTTGAAGCTGTGGGGCTGGCAATGCTGAAATTCACATTTTCATTTCTGTATTCCTGCAAATCAGACTTGAGAAACACAGAGACGACAACACAGGGTACTCCATAATGCAAGATTTGTAATTCCTTTTTTAACATACATTCTAATGCTTTAAGGTATACAGTTGTAGCTACAGTAGGTGTATCACTGAAGAAATACAATAAACAATAGGATTTTGCATTAAAAATAGACAACAAAATCACCCTTATTTTTCGTATCAACAGAGCACCCTAGAAGGACTAAGGTTGACAGCTCAAAACATTATACTGGATAAATCTCGAAGAGAATAAATGCCAAAGATCTGAAAAATAAAAGCCTTACTAAAGAGCCACAAAAGAGATTCAATACTAGAGTAATAATCTTTGCTTGAAATGCCTGAAGTATGATTTACTAATGATGCAAAGTAATGAAAACCAAAGCAAGGGCAGTATCTCCTTTTTTCATCAAGACAGGCTGTTTATGCCATCCTTACAAAAATTACATTTCAGGATTGTACTTGCCAAGTTGAGTACGGTTAAATGTGAAGACAATTAACACCTTTTCTCCTTTAAACAGCTGAGCTCCAGGAGGTCCAACTAACAATGGCGACCCAGGTGGTCCAGGAAGTCCAACATCACCCTGTGGAAGCGAAAGGTACACAGAAAGATGTTCTGTTCCATGCAGCTTTTCAGAGACTTAGTTTTTCTGTTGCACTATATATTTTTGTACTTATGGAGCACATACTTGTACTAACGCCTATAGATAAAGAAGGGTTTGTACTGAGATCAGTAAGCCTCTCCACGGTCTTCGCTGATAAGTATGGCTCACAATCTTAATAATCATTCTGTTCTCATCACTCATTAAAGATAATGTTACAGGTAAGGAAACAAATGAGAACCCTGTACTCATGGCTCCTGCTCTGAGTCTGCTGTGGAGATGGTTACAGGATTGTTTAATCTTGTGTGCACATACAGTCTGTCATGCTCCAGACCAACGCCTTTGAACACAAGGCTTTGTGAATGTAAAGACAAAATTACTGATTTGCTATGGAAAGTTGTGTATGTTAGAAACTTACACCAATTCTAAAAAGTGACTGGAAACATTCACAGAAGAAAAATCAAATATTCCACTTTGATTCTGTAAGTCCTGAGTATGCTACCAGGGGGAGACTGGGAGAGGAAACATTGTGCTTGTTCTTTTCTCACACCCATTCCTTGGCATCTGCTGCTGAACACAGCAAGAGATTACATCCAGGTACTGACCCAGTACAGACACTGTTACTGGAAAGGTATTACTGTGATCCTTAGGGTATACTTCTAATTCTACAGTAGTAATAACATATTTAATAATATTTTTTTTCTTACCGGCTCCCCCTTTTGTCCATCTACCCCAATACCTGGATTTCCCTAGATGACAAAGAAAAAAAAAGTGCATAGTTTGAAAGTAATTAGAAAACGTTGACATGATAATTTAATCAAGTAACTCTTTTGAAAAATTTGGTAACAAATAGCCATGAAGGACATTTCAAATATCTGTATAAATTAATCTATTGTTTCACTAACAACTTCAGGAAAAGTCATTGCCTACCTGTTCACCTGGCAAACCAGGGTAACCTGGAATACCCTTTAAAAGAGAGTGAAGACAAGTTAATATGTCTGATTTAGAGAAAGAACTTTGCTTTGAAAATTACCTCTACTTGCCAGTATCACCTAGAGGCAGAATTTCCTCTTGGGATGTTCCTATCCCAACGTGTAATTTACTTATCATGGTCACTGCTTTCAGGAGGGCTGAACTCTGGCTCCCCACCTTTCTGTTTCACAAGGTAGCCTTGGATATGGGAAATAAGGAGGGAACACTAGCAGCATTCCCCCATGACCACAGACTGCCAGGATGCTTCAGGTTAACACAGGCATGGAATGAAACAACATATGCTGTACTTCAAAACTGGTAAGGTACAGCAAACATCTCTCTTTTTATCAGCTGCCTCAAAAATTACCTCTAGGCTGATTCTTTCTAAGGCAGTTCTAAAACAGGTAAACAAGAATTTACACAAATCCTGAAAATGCAAGGCTGTAAAACCACGGTGATCTTACGGGCAAGCCTGGTTGGCCTGGGTATCCAGGTGGGCCTGTTGGACCTCTTGACCCTCTAGAACCCTGAAAAAGATGGCAAAAGGCCTGTTGGTGAAAATACCGAGAGCTTACCATTTTCTTCACAAAACTAATTTCTCCAGAACGCCTGCATCGCTTGGACTCAGTCTAGTGGCGTTCCACCCATGTATTCCTTGCCTGAAGGTATACCATACCTGAAACCTCACTGTCACTACGGCAGCTCAGCACCAGTTTCTGGATAATACTGTACAGGCACATGTCAATACAGTGATATATTATTAATGGTTAAAAGAATACTTTGTCAGTAACTGTGCTACATATAGTATGGGGACTTGAAACAACTCATCAGTGAATACTTTGTTGACAAGCATAAGAAGAGGAACCAAAGTCATATGAGTGAAAGTCTGTAAGAGCTCAACAATGAAGTTAAACTCTTCTTCTTACATGCTTTTATGGCAAAAAAATGTGGTCATGTGCTACATATTCCTGGAAGACCCACCAGGTACCATTGAAGAAGGTGTCACATTTCTACATTTCTCATGTGAAGTCTTGAATTTCAAGGAAAAAATATTCTGCAAACTGAATACATAAGGAGCGACAACTGCTCGATGCACAGCGATTGCCTGCATGCAAACCACAATGCAGGTGGGTACAACGCAGCCACCATAAACTGGTCATGGAGGCTGATAACAGGGGATCGATGTTTGTTAAACTTTATTCTGGAATTTTGCTATTTAAGGCAGGCAAGGAGAAACCCCACTATTGCTTTATTTTATTAAGAAGGAAAATTTGAAAGATCTTCAAGACAAAAAACATGTACAGAATCCAACAACTGTACTTACAGGAATGCCAGGGGGTCCAGGATCACCCCTCTCTCCCTGTAATGACAATCATTTAGCAAAGGAAGTATCACAAGTGTTGACTTCAAATTGTTATCGGAGTTCTCTAAATTTTATAGCTTTTAAGATTTCAATCTATCTGTTCCAGTTGTATATTTGCTTTTGATTTGTGTTTGCACTAAGCTTCATAAACAATGAGGAGATAGAACAATTAAATTTGCCATACATTTTTCCTATGAGATATGATTTTTTTCACAATCAGATACTTACTGGGGGTCCTTTTCCAAAATGTGAAACAAACACTGAATTTCCTTTTTCTCCTTTCTGCCCTGGATTTCCCTATAAAGAAGAAAAAAAACCAAATCAACACATCTTTTATGTTAGGCTGTACTTTCCTGGTGTCCATATGTCACAAGGTAATCCACTAGAACCACCATAACTGTTTTAGCATTTTGCAGCTCTTTTGTCTTACAAGACCCTTAAATGTGAAGTTTTGTTCTGGAAAACTGAGCAAAACAGCTCCTCATAGATTCTGACTCCTGCTCTGAGTATCTATCTCCTTAGCTCTTGGCTATTTCAATATTCTACAATTTTCACAGATTTTGCCTTCAGTATGAAGTATATCAACATTATCTTTTCTTTCAGTGAGTCAGTGGCTTTAAGCATTACATACACTGCCTTCTCCAAAAGTCCATGCTGTGATTTAGAAGTATCTAGTGTGATTCTGCATACAGTTAAAAAGCTGGGAGTATGGACTGTGTTACATACACAATATTCAACATTTCCACCTATTAGCAAATGTTTCACAGTCTACAAAAAAAAATATATATATATATATACACACACCTACAGGCCATATTTATTTTTAAAAATTAAGTTCTTGTGGTTCTTGCTGTGAAGTCATTTGTATAATTTGGCCTATCATACCACCCTCAAAACCTCAGTATGAGTTAGCAAGAGCAAATGACCACTTTTTCAAAATTTAACTGTAATATTCAATTGACTGTTAACAGCATGATACGTATATATCTGAAGAACAAATATATTAAGACATTATTTCTGATATTTTCTCCTTTGAAATCCTGACATACCAGGTACAATTTAACTGAAGCCCATAACCACTTAACTATTGATTTCAATAAACTGGGTTACTGTTTTCCATGGAGTTTAACCACTTTAAAACTTTACTGGTTTCCTGATATTATACACTTCCTGTTCAAATCCTGAAGTCAGAATGAAACAGGGAAAGCAGTTATGCCTAGAATGGTACAATAAGAAGAGTTACAGCTGCCTGCAGCTGGATATACCTACAGTAGACGGGATGACATTTACAAGTCGAACAACAGCTGCTAGGGAACACATTAAACATCTCAAAAGTTATGTTTGTCTGCTCTTATTTTACATGTCATCTCTTGTGTGATCAAAAAATCTCTATTAGATTCAGTTTATTAACTGACTTAAGTAAGACCTTGCAAGTAGAAATGAATCTATTTTTTAAATTTATTCATGAGGTAAATGAAGTAAAGCTGAGGAATACGTACACAGTGTTATATAAAATTATACAAGATGATGTTATAAATAACAAGTAACAAAAATATTAGCTGTAATATATAGTCAAGTTGGTACTTGGTGCAAGAAAATTGATTTAAGAACAGGCAATCCACATTGAGGTCGGAGTAGCATTCTTGCACACAAGCAAATATGGGTACTATGTCTTGTTTTTCTGGATAGCCAAATTAATTTGCACTGGATTTTAGTGTGGATATCCAAGGCTACATGCCTGTTGTGTTTCCTTTTCTTTGTAGGTTGCAAATACTTTTCTAGGCCTAACAAAGAGCATGCTCCTGGAACTGGGAGGGTTTATGCTGCAGTTTGTCCCATGTCTCATTTTTCTTTTATGTCATTTGTCTAATTATTAAAGGCAAAACTCCATTTTGAAAGCCGTAAGTAGGAAAACACAGGTAAATGTAATAGAGCTGAAACCATTTTACCACTTGGAGTATAATGGGTTACCTTGAGAGGTATAACAGATGAGGTTATTAGCAGGCTTTTTATCAGGTTGTGTGTTTGACAGTATTTACTACAGGTCCAACACTTGAACTGTATGTTTTTTCTAATTGATAAATTTTGGTAATGTCTTCTCACCCCCTCTCATTGATTGCATATGTCTGAATCAGCATCTTATTTAACTCCTACTAAAGACATTCGACTTTTCATGTAAATTGTACTGTTTTTTACTGTTTTATTTAGAAAGGGAAGCACTTAGACCAACTAAGGACATATTAATCACTGACAAGTAAAAATTGTTTCCACAAAAAGTCAAAAACTGGTGACTAGATCTGTTCAGCAAAACTTCTCTGGAGCTACAATAACTTATATCCCTTACTGATATGAATCTGTGTTTTACCTTCATTAGAAAAGCACTGCTAATCTGACTATTTAAACAATTTTAAAATGCTTTCCATTTTAACAGGAAAAGTGAACAATATGAAAGTGGCAATTTCAACTGAAATTATCTCCATGTATGCAGATAAACACTGAGGCAAGATTAGGTGTGCACAGAGTGATCATGAGTAGATATCTAAAAAGAGACGTGAAACTGTAAGAGCATGATTTTGGAAGAGACCTACTTTTTGTGATCTATCATTAAAAAATCTTAAAGTATTACAGAACTTGTTGAAACTTCCACTGACTGATTGCTAACTCATCTCAGGTGTGTTCCTACTATTAACGCTTTTATGAAATTTCAAGCAGTGATAAATAGTATGTTTTCAAGGTACTCCTCCTCAGTTTTACTTCCATAAAATGGTACTAGCTTTGGTGTGGTTATGTACCAGGGAAACAAAGTAGAATTTAACTCTCAAGCTAGACGTATATACTTAAAGGCTATAGGAACTTATTTCACATTCAAGCTCAAACTTAATCCACCAAGGCATCAAGTGTTCTTCATTCCTTTTAACCTTAGCAAGAATAGAAGGTGCCTGGAACTTCACTGTCAAGTGGAAAGCTAGTGTCATAGTGTAAAATCCTTTCATTTAAAGAGCTATTAGCTTGCAAAGGAAATGTAGACATACATGAATAACAGCCAATAGGAATGCCTTTAACATACATAAGGACCTCTAGGTCCAATATATCCATTTTCGCCTGGAAATCCTGGGTCTCCTCTTGAGCCATTGCAGCCATCTACACCACGTTTGCCCCTGGGTCCTTCACTTCCTGGTAATCCCTGAAAGACAGTTTACTTTTTATTAGAGGCATGCCACGATACACAGAAAATTAGTTTTTAAATTAACAAAACAATTCAGGAACAAATATCACAGAACTGAAACACAGGACATCTCACAGTGGTCCCAGCTTCATCCTCTTTACACTAGAAATGATTTCTATTGTGATCTCTCTCATATATATAGTTTTTTGTGTGATAAGAAGTGAAGAATCCCCACCTTTTTAACATGTTCTTTGATGCATCACAAATATGACAGGGACAGCACTGGGTAGAGGACCAGACTGAGCTCTCATTTGAATCAATAACTAATGTGCTATTTTCTCAGGGAAAGCAGACTCCAGCTCTCTTAACTATAATCTTTCTTATGGCTGTAAAGAAAAGCCATCTTGTCTAGGAACACGATGTAATTTTACTATTTCTGAAGGGCATACACAAAGGTCATCTGAAACAGCCTCATATTTTTTAATTGATAGGATAAAATGATGAAAAAGAAGACACAGCTTAACTCAAGCATAAAGTAATCACAGAGAATGACTGTATATTCCAGAATTGAGGAAGTAATTTTCCAGCATAGCAAGACTTAACCAATGTAAAGATAAAGTTTAGTTCTACTTCAAGTTAGATGGTAGGCAATAAAAGCAGTGAGTATTTTTTGGTTCTGAAAAATAATCAGGAAAGTATCCTGGCCAGTTGCCTGAAATGTTCCTGCCAATTTTACTTCCTTCTTACCTTTAAGGCACTTCAACCCAATTTGTGGACATTTTTTCTGATTAACATTTTTCATCAAAAAGTTACACATTTCTTGGGAGATTTTGGCTCCATGAACTCTACATTATACAGACATTCTGGTAATAGTCCCATTGTCAAGTTTGGACAGCTGACAAGCAGATGCTAAGACACCCACTCAGTTTCTAGTTTTGTTTTCACTTTCAAAATTCAACATTTTAACTTTGTTTGATCCATATGAAACCAATAACAGAATAAGAATTTAGTTATAATAAACATTTTTCAAAATACTACATCTAAGAAATACTATTTGTCTTTTACCAGACCATTTCCACACTGAAAACCACATTCAGAAAAATGTATCATCAAACGCTTATATATTTAGGACTCACTTTACTTCTTCAGTCTCTATTCAGGTAAAATTCAGTGATTGATTTTTTGATTTATTTATTTATTTATTTCCCTGCCAAAGGACTATGGGAAAAAAAAAAGTTTGAACAGAAAACAATACACAATTTGAGATAACTTTCAGAGAGAGATGTAAATAATGCAGCACGCAGGCTATAGCGTATTACAGAGCCTAAGAAAATAAACTCACTGTTTTTAATCCTAACACATGCTGGGTGGACTTGGGTTAGTCTCTATCTTCACTGCCCCTCTCCCCCATGAAAATGATTTACTTACCTCACTGAGATTTTGTGGAATTTGATATAAGTAGTAAACACAGTTGACGTTATCCTGGCTACTTAACATTTTTGCAACATATGTAATTCTGAGGTAGTACAATAAGAATGTATGGATATAAAACCAAACAATTTATTAAGTGTATTATTCTATCAGAAGACTTGCTTTGACTTTATAGAAACCGTGATTTTATAAAGCAATATCCATTCAATACGTACAGGAACACCATCTAGACCAGGAAATCCTGGAACTCCAGTTGGGCCCTAAAAACAGGTGACATGAAAAAAACAAAGTTGCTGAGGTCATTAACTCTTTAGAAGATCTAAATAAATAAATATTATATAGTGAGAAACAAGAAATGCTTGTTTGAAATATGAATCAAAGCCTTAATTATTATCAGAAATAAATATCCGACAAAAGGCTTAGTATCAGACTAGCCAATAGGTACTCATGTAACAGGACAAATGTCAATTTCTCATATTCGTTCTTTCTCCAACAACTATAAATGTACAAAGAAGTGAAAGTTGACTATCACTTACAACATTATTCTGTACATAATTTCATGACCTGCTCCTGTTTTGATAATACCTGTAGCACAATTTCTATTTACAGGGCTTATATCTCACCTGTTAGACACTTGCCTTAGTGATTTTAGTCATCCACTGAGATGTGAAATTAGACCATTAAAATTAATATAAAGTACCAAGAGCTAAGTACAGGGATTGCACAGCTATGAACGATATAGACCTGAACTGCAGTTTATACTCCGTAAATGGCAGTAAAATTATATTTAGTGTACAGTGCTTTTAAAACCACCTTGCTCCTCCCTCCAGCTCCACATTCCTCCCCCAGTCCTCTGAGGTTAAGGAGGATGACATGATATATACTAATCAGAAACTCAATCTTTTTCATTTATTTTTTTCTTCTGAGAATTCTAAATTCTCAATCCAAAGGGAAAAATAATCCCTGAAATACTTTTTCCAAAGAAAGCTGTAATTGATTTCAGTGAGAATTTTGGGTGAGCAAGAGGAGAGTTTGGCAAATGCTTTCTAATCATTCAGGTTCTGTTTTACTTGCTAGCATTTAACAATATATACTGTATACATCCAAAAGAGCTGTCTGTGGTGTTTCCTACCTTATCACCTTTTTCTCCAGCTGGCCCAGGCTGCCCATTCTCACCTCTCTGTCCTTTTTCCCCCGGCAGACCGGCTGGTCCTGTAGATCCCAAGGATCCAATTGGACCTTGAGCTCCCAACTCACCAGGCTGACCCTGAAAAGAGTCCAAATAAGCCAGTGAGTAATACTGTAAACCTCACAATATGCAGCATTTCGGACATGACTGTATGGATAAAACAAGGCTTACAATGTTATGATTCAAAACAACTTACAGTACAGGTAGCAGATCTGTTACATGCATTAGATGCTATAGGAACAGAAGTTTCAAATTTAACAATTTGGTCAAGGTGATAATTTCTTTTCATCTTCATCAGGTCTCCAGCAGCACCTCTCCAAGATATCTGGGATAAATTGCAAGTCCTCCTGGGTCTACCAATGTAAGTAACTCCTTCTGCAAGAATAAGACTCTACTGAGCATCATATTTTTGCCACCAGAGAAGTGTTGGCTCATTTTAGACAAAAGGGCTTTGTAGACATTAGAACAAATCAAGAGAGTTCCCTCTCTCTTTCAAGCCATGTTATATACTCATTATCTTAAGTTTTTCTAGCTCACATATCTTCCATCATCACTCTCAGATTTTAACGCCTTATATAATAGGTGTGAAGTTTCCTGTAGGACAAAATGATAGTTATTAGCAAATGTATTTACAGAAAATATAAATTTGAACAGATTGAGTTAAAAATGTTTAGGAGGCTGCAGAATGTCACTTATTTATACACAGCTCTAAATTCAATATCTGTACCTGCAGTATCATACAGATCACCTCTATGGGTTTCTATGAAGTTTTCCAAGGTAATCCATATTTTCAAGTAAAAACACTCCCCATAACAAAACAACTTGGTTTCTTAGTCTACAGCGTTGGTATGGAGTTGTTTTGGTTTTAGTTCTGTGCTGCTAAACAACTATTAAATCACAGACTCAGTGCTAAGTAAAATAAGCTTTCTAGTCAAACATTTCACATATGAGCTGTCTGCACTTTCACCCTACAAAGCTTACATAACGCTCTTCGTTATTCATATTTTTATCATAACATTATTCATATTTTTCATTATATATCATCGTAATGGTCTTGCTATAAGTTGTTTTAAGAGTGTTTTGCTTTCTTTTAAGAGTTAGTCTATCAATTATACCACATTATTTAAAAAGAGAGCAAAATGGATCCCCATGCTTTCCAGAAAAAAAAAAAAAAGGCTATGGCTCTAAGACCACTTGAGGGCAGTAAAGCATATTTCAGTACAATCTCCATTCACAGAAACAACAAGCCATACGTTCATTTCTGTGAATGGATTCAGGAAAAACAAAAGGACAGAGATCAAAGGTGGCTGTAGACATGTATGTTAGCTCCAGGCATCAAATTATGTTGAAGTGATAGAACCAAATTCCATTCTGCTGAGTGTAGACTGAATCTGTCTGAACAAAATCTTTTCTCGCAAATTGCAAGCAGGGCCTTAAACCATTTTTTTTCTCTAAACCTCTGGGCACTAAAACTATGAACAAGAATTTAGTCCAGAGGCTAGGAAAAGAAGTCCAACAAGGATAGTGGAGGACTACCTGAAAAAGTATCCTTGTATACCTTGTGTTCCGTTTGTCATTACTGGCACCCCTCACTTAAACCGTGATTTTGTTTCCAATGAAGTCACTTGCAAAAATTCCAGGGCAGAATCAGCATTTCGTCCTCAGCAACAGTTGTTATAATTTTTGATAGCATAATTTGAAGTATAAAATATTATGGAATTTAAGAGCTACAAGTATTAAAATCTGCTGATTCTACATTTTTGTTAACAATGAATGGACAGTAAGGACTCTGGGTATTATCTGAATATTTGCTTGTATGGGCAATTGCAGACAGTCTGTTAGCAGTGCCTTGCACATCCTCTGTTCTAAAACTGAATTTATTCATTGAAGTACCTTTTAAAGCAGCTATGACAGACTCTTAATACTGATAAAAAAGACTGGACAACCATTTTAATTATAGCACAATTCTGAGTATTAGAAAAATAAAATGAATGAGACTAATAAAATAGTAAATACAGTTATTTGAACCATTCACTCTACTGGAATCAAGACTTTTTCTTAGTATACTGAACTAGCTTTTACCATGCAAGATATAACGTTCATCATCAGGAAAAAAAAAAAGGACAAGGTATTTCTCATTAATGTTCCAATGCCTTGGTGCTAACAATGAATTTTGTTGACAACGTATTTCTGCAGCAACTTTAATATTTTTAATTAATGTGTACACTCTGCAGCCAATAGTTGAGAAATTTTTCAGATAATCAAGATAATCATATATCCTTTGGACAGCTGAAGAAACATGATTTTCAGAGTACTCAGAGAAAAGGTGAGAAACCTTATGATGGTAATTAGCCATCATAAGCAATAAACACTTCCAGGATGTATGGTCCTTTAGGCTGACAAAAATGCCTTCTCTAGTTGCTAAGCTATGAATTTAATTGACTCCATGGTTTATGTCTTCAGCAGGAGGTAGTGAAGTCATAAAACACAGCCACTGAATCCAGAATCCACAATAGGTTTGACAGCTGATACAACTTTAGCATGCCATGTGAAGCTGGTGGATTGTCTCTCTTTCTTTCAACTCAAAGACTGATAATGACTGGGAGCTTTGTTAAGACCAAACTGATACCATGTCATAACATCTATTATCACATCTATTATCTGTGCCCATCCAATGTGACTACCACAGCATTACAGTCTCAGGACAGCTGTACAAATAAAGAGGATGAAGGTAGTCATGCTCATGTGGAAATGACAAATTAGCTCAGTTAAAATGGACAGAATATTATGTCTTCTCTGCCATCTGATGCCAATAAATTCATTTAGATCCTCACTGCCTTGTTAATTGTCTAGCTCAGGAACTGCCCATCTCAAGACTATGGTCTGTCATTTTAGCATGTCCTGGACTTGACCTGCAGTAAGAAACTGACTTTTGACAAAACAAGACCATATCTTTTAAAATTAAGTACGCTTCCTGTGACTAAGACTCAAAATATTTCACAATCATGCAGCAAAGCATTTAATACTGTGTAGAAAAAACAATGGCCAGGATTATTTGGAATTACTTTTTTTTGGTAGCCTGAGACACTGAAGAGCACCTGATTTTTAGATTGCCCTGAGCACTATCTGCATGAAAATCAGACATTTTAGAGGAGTCTTCACTGGAAAAGCAAACAAACAACAGTTCAAGCTATCAGAGTGAATTCTATGTTTCACTTCTCTTTATCAATAAAGTTAAAAGAAGTCCAGTTATTGCCTTCAATTAGAATAGTACCCATGTTACATGCTATGTGGATGAATCAATGATACGGGAAATGGATTTACCTTCTATTCTCATAAACAAAAGCAAAACTTCTCAGCAACTGCACAGAATCAGACTGTAGGCTAATACTATAGTGCTCCTTTTCATTCTACACTAGACTCTGGCATGTAACCAGTCTTTTTCATTTTACCAGTGGCAGGATGGAGAAAGGGAGGGAAGTAAGAGTAGTCTGGAGGCGACAGAGAGTGCGCACAAAGGCATTTGCAGACATATGTTTTCTTTTGTAATTTGCTTTGTGAGGTGGAAGTATCTGCTGCTACTCTAAGCTCCACTCTTGTCCTCTCCCCTTTTGGAAGAACAGGTCTTTTACACAGCCAAGCCACAGCTTCCAGGACTTGTAGGTGTGTCCATTCTGGGAGGTTTCCACTCCTCCACTGTAACTGTGTAGGACTGGGACCAAACCCTTTTCCACTCGAAGTCAAGGCTTCAGAATCAACCTTCTAAATATTAACATTATCGAGATGAGATACAGATGGGAAAATACATGACTAAGTGACTTTAAATCCTCCCTCTTTTCATTATTAGAGCAATTTTTTCTTTGAGGGTCAAACAAATATATGGGATGTACTTTATTGTCAATTTGTTCTGAAACAACAGATCACATAGCGCCTTTTAAGTATTAGGTAACTTCTTTTTATAGTCAGATTTTGAGCTGATTAAATGCAATAGTAACCCTTAATGTTTGACTTGTCTCAGCATCTAGATTGTGCTACAACCTACTAGGAAATTCTGTGCTCTTTTAGCATATTTTGTAATGATACAATATGCTAGAGAACATAGTACCTGATGATGCAGCTTAACCACGGTATTTTAGTGAATCACAACAAATCACAGTGAAGAGCTGAAAACATTTTTCACAATTTGTTTTGTTTTGTTTTTAACACTGAACAACCATGAAAAGAAGAGGCATCCAATAAGCCAGCGGGTGTCACTATTGTGTCAAAGACACAAAGACTGAACCAGAACGATCTTAGCACAGACACTCTAAGAAAGACAATGGTTGAAAGCAGAGAGCTGCAAATAGAGTGTCTTGGACCACAAATGACTAACATCAGATGAGCTAATAAAATAAAATAAACTTTTGCTCTGATTCCATCTCTTGAAGTGTTCAAGTCCAGGTTGCCTGGGGCTTTGAGCAATCTGATCTACTGGAAGATATCTCTGTCCATGGCAGGGGAGTTGGAACTAGATGGTCCTTAAGTCCCTTTTTACTCAAATAATTCTTTGATTTTATGATCCATTTTATTGAAACAAGTCACTGATTGGTGATAGTTGGTTGATTCAAATCTATGAAGAAGAATGATTTTGCAGAGTTTTGTAATCCCTCAAATTCTGTTGCCCAATGTGGAAAAGGTTACCAATCTGAAGCAACTAAGAAAAACACTATTAATAGTATGGTGGGACAGGAGAACCAAAATTACTAAGGAAAGAAAATATTCAAGGACAAAAGAAGAGATAACTTATTAAATTCAAAACTCTTGAAAAATTTGGAAACATATCTAATATGAAAATTGCTAATTTACAGATGCTGTTGTTGGACACTGTGTATGAAGAACAGTCTCAAAGAGACCTTACAGTGAGGAGAACAGAGTGCTCCTGTTCTTATTCCACATTCTGGTAAGTAGATTCCATTCTCTGTCAGTTCAAATCCTAATTTCTGAAACCAGAGAACCGCTTTCTGCTCTGCTCAGCTATTAAAAAAAAAAAAAGTCTGCTTCAGATATAGGTCTGGGGACCTCCTTTCTCTAGGTCTGTTGTTCTATGGTTCTCAGCTAATTTAAGTGAAATACAACAGAAATGCTACAGAAATGTGTAACTTATGTCAGGAGTCTTATATTTTAAAGAAATTAAATTGTATTTTAGCTAACATACTGAGAAAAATGATCAACAAGTACAAGGCAAAAAGTGGAACAGATCTGGGTTTTTGCAAATGCTAGTATGTATCTCTGATAAAGGATTCAGCTAAGCACATGCATTTTGAGATCAAATACATGGATTTTGCATATTTTACAAGTGCTGGATATTCCATGTGAATGTCACAGACTGCAATTCGTTTGTGTTATTTATGTTCAGTATTTCAACACCATACTGGCAGGCAAAAAAGTGTGGTTTAATAATGTTTCTTAGGCACAAAAAATGACAATTTCATGTTTCTCAGTAAATCTTTACACTGTGCTGTAAATTGGACTCGGTTAACCCACAGAACCCACTAGGGAGACATGATAACCCACAGGATTTATTGGAAAGATGTGATGAGAACAGCAATACCAGAAGACAGACCTACCACAGCGTTAAATTTCACCATTAGTGTCCCACTGTCCAACTCATTTAGTATCCCTCACAAATGCTTACTCCTTACACCTCATATGCAAGACGTCCCTCTTAGATACCTCTTTGCTGTTATCTCCTCACTAGTATGAATATAGGCCACTCGCTTCATTTGCAAAAGAACGAACATTGGTCTTGCTGAGTTATACTTGTTATTCACTTTGCTCCAGGCATTTCACATGATCTCATAGAAGCTTGATCAGGTTGGGTCATGAATAGACGCTTGCTTTCTAAATCTACTTAACTCTATAAACAAAGCCAAAGGAATTGAATGGGATCAAACTCCGGGGTCGGCACAGGACAGGTTTACAATCGGTCAGTGCTAACTGCAAACATTTTTTTAATTATCTGTTAAATACTGTTAGAGCAGCCAGCATTTTTTAGGCCTCTGATTGAACACTTCAAAAATTATTACGGGTATAACTTCCCATCTTAGAGAAAGAGGGGAAAATGGAGGAAAGATTTCACTATCTCTTTGACATATCATATGGATTAATGAAATGAATAATGAAAAAGAATAAAGAAGAAGATAAACTAAACCAATTAGAGGCTGTTTGCCTCTAATTACATGGACTGCTACTGCCTCCTTAAAGTCTATGCATCTTGACTGGGAGAGAAGAGGCAAAAGAAAGTCTCAGTTGATCAGGGCTGGCACCAAAAATCATGAAGAACACTTACTGAACATCCCCAGCTCTCTCAGCCTTTCTTCATAGGAGAGGTGCTCCTCCTCTAAGGATAAGTCTTAGACTACCATGTTCAACAGAAGATAATGAAGAGAATGCCATACATCTGAATCCCCATGGCAAAAGAATGCAAAAATAAACAACGGGAAAAAAAGTTGGCATGGGCTACATATACCAATGTAATTCAATTACATACACTGTTGTAGCTCACTCAGATGCTGCCTTTCTCTTTCAGTCTTTGCAAAAGCGCCCCATATTGCAGTTGCTTGAACATAGCTGGTTGCTCTAAGTCTGGCTTTCCAGCTGGTCTGGATGGGATTACTGTCCCATTGCCTTTTGCCCAGAAAGTACATGAATTTTCTAGTCTTTTTGTGCCTTCAGCAGATGTTTGCTGAGGGGGCTAGCTCATCCTTATTTTTGACATCTAGCCTATTCTAAATAGCAGAAAAGGAAAAAAATGAAGCACTAAGCAACAAAATGTACACTGTTGCTCATACCTCCACTCCTTTACAAAGGAGTTTTATTTAATAAACTGCACACTTCTGAAATTTTACGCTTTGATACTGTAGAATTCCAGTCTTTCAATGTTCATCTATTTCTTGCACTTTGAAGACCAGATTGAGGAAGATGCAAACCTCTGATGAACCAGCCTGGGAGCAGAATTCAGACTGGAAAGAAGATAAAGCTTGATGTTTTGCATTCTAGGAAGCTAACAACAAGATAAGTAAGTGTTTTGTTTTGTAATAAGTAGTCTCCACAAAAGCTAGGAAAGCAAAATTAGTGTGTCAGAGTGTAAAGGCAGAACACAGCAGAGAATCAACAGGATTGCAGGCTTAAAAAAGATTAAGTAATACTATATAGAATAATTCAACACCATACATTAGAAAACATTTGCAACAATCTATCTGAATGATGTTTATTTAAACTGTATTTAATACAATGGCTGTTAAGAACTTTAACTCCTTGTGTATTGATGACTAGTAATAATTGCATGGCATATAAATTCCTGTTGCATTGGAGAGATTGTACTTGTCAGCGTGCATATGTATTTCAGAGCTGTTTCAGAGAAGGGTAAATTCTCAATTTACATTAGCATAATGATAATTTAATTTATTTTGAAATGTTTATTTTCATACTACGCTTCTGTTAGGCACTTAGGTCTAGACCTTGTAAGTATTTAGAAAACTAATTGCAAATCCATGAGTCATGGTTCGGTTTACCTGTGGAGGGGATGACAGCTGAAGAAAGAACCTTACTGACTGCAGTGAGTATTGATTACTGACTGATTACAGGCATGTAATTCAGAACTTCCAGACTACTGAGAGAGAACCAGATTCAGGGGGAAATTTCATCATCCTTTCTTTTTCCTCTTGTTTCACACTCAGTTGTTTTTAAATGGTACTTCATATAACATTTTTCGTATCCAAATCAGTCTATTCTGTAGCACCGTGAGACACTGCAATGCTGCTAGTCAAAATACTCTTCCTGGGATGCCAATTTGTTAACAGTGTTACAGAGATAGACACATCCTAGGCCCCTATTATGAAAATCCTACAGTATGGGGGAATCTTGTATAGACATAATCCTGGAGGATTAGGATAGGATCCAAGGACACCAGGGCAGTGATCATGACACAGCAAAGCATGCTGATGACTGCAGAAGCACAGGAAGGGAAAGGTGTGCCTTGCTTTTGTGGCCACTCAGGTTGTACAGAAATAAACAGGGCATGCAGCTCTTCCAAAAACTGATCCACTATGCCTAAAACTTTATGTTTTAAGCCCAAAACTTTAACATTAGTGCTTTGAAAGAAAATTGTTTCAATCACTGACAATTTTTCAGTTGTTTGGTCATCAGGGAACAAGAAACACCTAAGCTCCCACGAAAGTAGTAAATGGCATAGACATTCTCTTTTAAATAACTTCTTAGGAGAAAACAAGCATAGATTTCTAAACTTAATATATTATATGATTAGGCTTTGTCTAACTTCCAAATTGATCTCAAAGAATACTTACCAAAAAAATGGCACCAGCATTATTAGAAACCTAATTTACAAGCAAACCTGCTCACAATCTTAACTTCCTTCAATGATAGGTGTACTTCATACCAGCGACAGAATTATGCTAGCTTGCTGTATTCAGACTTGTTTATGCTCACAAGCCATACTTATTTTAAAGAATAGCAATGTGCACAAAATGAACAGTATTTGCAACAGCAATTATCAGTAGTTCTGCTTATCACTTACTCTTGATCCTTTTTCTGGAAAGCACCGACAAACTGAACAATCCTGTCCCCCACATGGGTCAATATATGCGTATCCTCCCTAAAAATTGACAGGTTATGAATTTAATAACACACAATAGACAGCAAACAGTTTATCATATGGCATGGCACTATTATTATTATTGTTAAATTCTCGTTTTTTTCTGAAAGGGTACAATAGGAAGAAATTGCTGTTTAAGCAAACTTATCCAGTATTGAAAAACTGAACAACAAATGTGAATTCTCTGTTAAAATGTTACCAAAATTAATAATATATTATTTATTCCTATTTAACTAAGATATGCACTAAAGTTTTTGATTTGTACACATACTGTTGAATTAGATGATTTTTAAGGCAAAAGATTTGGCTACTGTTGCATACCCACAGGGCAATTCCCTGCTGAGGAAGGAACTTGGCATAGCATCAAATGTCAGAATACAGCGTAGATTTTCAACTTGATGCAGAAAAGCAAGGATGGTTTTGATTTTGCAGGAGATTCAGTATTTTATGGGAATGATGCCCACACTTTCAAGCTGGTGAGGTCTCAAGAAATGCACTTCCAGCACAGCCAGGGTGTGTCCGGACTGCTTAGCTGAGGACCATAGCAAACACAGCACTGACACAACTTGCCTGTTTGTGGTATGGACTGGCACCACAAAACACTGCTAGAGCCTCAAAAGCTGTTCTTGCATGCCAAGCTTCTCCTACATTTTGGAAGTCACTGGGCAAAGTCAGGGCCTCTGAGGGACATTGGTACCAGAAGCATGTGATCCACATCTGATCATTTCTAACACTTCATAAACAGTTTCTAACTCTTCAATTATAAACTCACTTATGTGGTTAGAACGTCCATTAGGTCACAATTTTTCACTAAAATTAAGTGTGTAAATGATCAGAGTGGAGATTTAAAAGCAGTTTAGGTAAACAAGTAAACAGTGATAACATGAAAATATTTGCTTAGTATAGATTTCATTTATATCAAGGTCAAAATGTTTTGTTATTCATTTTAATAATCAACAGAACACAATAGGTTCATACTTCAGTTTTTCAAGGAGAAAGCACTGACAAATATGAGATAAGGAAGAAAATTTCTGTACTTTCTATCTACAATATTTTTAGAATATCTGGTGCTCCCAAGCCTTAGAACTAGATAGAGGGTATGATAGTCTCTCTCATAGACTGCTTCTCTTTCCCATACTGGACTTCCCATGAAATTCCCAATCTATTTCACACTAGACTCTCACCTAGTTATTAAAAACTTGACTCTACTGGAATGTGAATGGAATGCAACTTTCTAATAACACATAAGCTGTTTCCTTTTGTTCTAATAAAACACATTTATTTAAAAAAATACTTCAATATGTCAACTAAAAAGGGGTGACAGGAAAAAAACATAAAAGCTTTTCACATATATTTGAAAGAAACAAAGAGCATGGACTCAAAAGATGTTTCGCTGAGGGCACTGCAAACATGAGATCAATACAGAGGACAGTACAGAGAGAAAAGCAAAGTAGATACTGAGACTACATGAAAATTTTATATGAAAATTTTGACTTCAAGAAGGTGGGAATGTACAGAGAGGCCAGTTTCAACATATAGAAAAGGGCTTGAAAGCTAGAATAAGCATAATATATATAATGGAGAGACACTGAAGGGATTTCATGGGGAAAGATACAGTGCACGAGAGTGATTTTTTAAAGGCAGGTTTCCAGAAGAGTCTAAAGATGCCAAAGTTATAATCTAGAAGAATCCAAAGGAGAAAATTACAAAATAGTCAAGCTGAGCAACAGGAACATAGAAGAAAGTAAGAACTGTAAGAAATACTAAAAGAAACATCACAGTTTTCCCACAGGTTATTTTGGTGTATATCCTATTCTTTGTTTGAACTATACCATCCTATTTATCAACTGTCAAAAGTAAATATTGTCACTTACCCCATCAATTTCTTGTGCTGAAAAAACAATCAGCAGCCACCTGATTTAAAAGAAGGAGAAAACTCATTTAAAACTAAACTTCCAATATTCAACCTTCACAAACATGTAGCCTCTAAGAAGAAGTGTAGACACATGATTAAGTCCTGTTTGAGGTGATTACTTACTTAAAGGATATAAGAGATATGTATCATCAAAAAATGGTCAGCACATGCTATATAATTTTATCTTTTTGGATTTGTGATCCTGAGTACAAACAGATAGGGATGTACAAGAATATGTAAAAGTTCTTTTTCCTCCTGATAACCTATTTCCAGTCCCACAATTAGGAACAGCCAGAGAGAAAGCATTCCAGACAGACTTCTACACTTCCACAGACACCATGGGTGAAGATGGAGCAGAGATGGGGGTGATTTGCCATCTGCCCCCAAATGAGTTAACTGGTACTGTTTTCTTTTTCTCAGAAGCACAGCAAGAGAGAAAGAAGGCAGGGAGCAGAAGTGCACTCAAAATAGCTGCATGTTTCCAGAGCAGCTGCTGGGGAAGCCCAGCTCCATCCCAACCACTGCAAGTGGTGGATTATGAAGTCGCAGTCATGCCTTTTCTGACTTCTAAATGAATTAATAAATAAATAAATTTTTTAAAAGAAAAAAAAAAGAAAGAAAGATAAGGTAGGCCAAAATTTCTGCAGCAATACAAGAAATAATCATTATTATTAATGATTAATATTAACATTACTATTAATGACAAATAAGTAGGTGCCCACTCTTTACATGGAAAGATACATTAGATACAGCTGTAACGTACAGGCTATACTGTGTATTAGTCTACAGGCTACAGTAAAGCCTGTAACAAAATGCTTCAACCCTGCAAATTTAGTAAATCTCCCAAAGCCCTATTTAGTTCAACCCGACTTTATTTTTTCTTTATGTTATTCATACGACCAACCCTTTGCAGCATTGACAACTGTGCCGGCAAACCCAAGCTTATTGTTTCAGGCTATAATTGTTCACAGAATCAGACTGCAAATTATAAAACCTCTGTATGCACTGATACATACTGACAAACTGAATGCTGACAAATATAATGTATTTTAGCTATTTATGCACATTTACTCTACACACTTTTTAAACTTAAATTGCCTGCTACTGTTTTTCAAGTGTGCAGATTTTATGGGAATTAAATGTTCATGAAAATGATTACTGGTGACTGAAGACAAACTCATATTTCTTGCTAAAAGTGAAATAAATGATTGGTTAAACAAGGTGAGGTTGTCCTATGATCAGCTATACAGAAGTAAACAGTAGAGTTTTGCATAACACTGCTCTCCACGCACAGCTGAGAGAAAGTCTACTGGAATTTAATCAGATTTGGAATATATTTATACATACCAACATTATTACACAGCCCTTTTTTTGTACCTAAAGAACTCTGCAGTTCAAAACTTTTCTCTGCTGTTAGGCTTCATTCTCACAAGATTCACTATCACTGCCTCTAGTTAGTCCCCTGACATGGGCCTCTGAAGACCTGAGCTCTAAGAAAGATTAAAGCTCCTTAAAGCACTGTCTTTCAGTATGGCAGGGTTTATTTGAAAGACAGTGAAGATGCCCTATATCTAAGTGTTTCATCTAGTACATGAAATCACACAACACAATAAGGGAAGAGAGGGTATGACAGAAATTCCTGGGCTTGGTGATGTGCGTTATTTCTAATGACCTTACATACAAAAGACTTACTGGCAGCATTAAATCTAGCTGGCAGAGACCATAGGAAATATAGGAAATACTCTTGAGATGAACTGGTTCGGTGGGCTTTTTTTAAACCACATGTGCAGGTGGTATAATAAAGACAGAAATACCATCCAAAATAGAAAGAATGAGATATTTGTGTGACAAATGAGTTTAAAAGAACCAGTGTGGCATACCAGTTACTTGGGTTTATTATGAATTTGCGAATATTTGGGTTTGCATTGACTTTCTATGGAAGGTATTATAGAAATGGAATTGTTTATCTCACACATTGCTCATTGAACATTCCTGGTCACATTGACCCTCATCTTCTCCTTAGGATCATTTTCCTCCAGAAAGAACTCCTGCCACAGCTAGTACTAGCAAGTATTCCCATCATAGTTTCTAAAAGTTTTCTTCATACCTTTTAATATTTCTCCCTCATCTGCAAAATTATTCTGGGACAGGCATTCAGGTTTGGATTAGTCATTCCTTTTACTTCTACAAATGTGCTCATCACTAGAATGTAGGTGTAAGAACATCTTTTCTGTTAAAACAGACTCAGAATTATAGTTCCTGTTCTCTACTGTTTAAATGTTGTAGTACCCTAAGTTTCAATGGTATGAACTTACAGACAAATAGAAATCATATAAACTATCTTATATGCTTATAAAATTTAAGACAGACTGCAGATCATTTAACTGGTGATTACTGTTTAATTGATAGCTAAGAATCTATCTCAGTGACTCTAGTTAAAAATTTTAGTTATCTGTAAAACTCACCAGGCAGCTCTGATAAACCACTTAATCCGTTCAAACGAATCCTTTGGTAATGCCATTCACATTGATTGATGATCTGCACTTTTTTTTTTTATTTTTTAAATAAAACAGCAGGTCTTCTGTTTCCTTCTGTTTGTGGATGGTTTACAGACACCATTCCATTCTGTTGTTCTTTTCCCCTCTGAACCTGTTTATATTAAAATATATATCTGAGGTACAATTTTACAAGAATAATTATTGGAAAACCAAAATGTGTCAACAATTGAAATATATCACACTGCACAGCTTTATAGCGGCACTATTACCCCTATTAAGCAGCATTTTTATCATCTATACAATTATTTCGAGAGGGCTATATATCAAATTACAGGTAACGTGAGAAGAGTACAAGATTTTACTCTAGAAAAGATTAGTCTTCACCCACTGCTTGAAATAATGAACAAAGAGCATCTTACGTAATTATTTCTTAAAAAGCTATCATACCTACTGTTTTTGCTAAGAGCATTAAAAAAAGATGACACCTTTCTACTGTAAGGACCTAATGAACTTACTATATATATATATAGTCTAGATATTAATATCAAGACCAGAGTTAGCAGTATCTTCTGCAAACTGAGTTGGATTGGTGTGTAGGCATCTGTACGTGCGTCTGAGCAAAGGAGGACTACTCTGAGTGCAGCATAAGCATTATACAGTTTCAGGTCAAGAGTTATATTCACATGCATGGATAGACAACACTCATAGCAAACATTACCTAGATTTTTTAACTTTATTTTTAGGCCATTTTTTCCACAAGTTTTGCCAGGATTTAGGAAGCTGGAAGCTCTATGTGCAGGACTGACCAGAGGGCTCTGCAATCCCAGACAGGTAACAGTTTGCATGCATACATTAACTATACCATGCATCTGTGACCTCTGACTTGGGTCCAGCAGAATACATGCAGATTTATGTGAAAATGTGCTGCACCAACTTTTTTGTAAGCTCAAGCTCCACAGATCTAGAGAAGTGGCCAAGTCCTGTGCAGACTTCCACATACCCCAAATAAGACAAAAGCTGAAATCCTTTAGAATAAGGTACCTCTGGCAAAGGATTCACAGAGGTTATCTCAAAGTGAAGGCTTAGAGGCTTGGCTTTTCCTAGGATAGCACAAGTTTTTATAACCTTTTATTTTTCCATGCTGTAGTCTTCCAAATCTGGGGAGGTTAATTTTGAGGAGACTGAACACTGCCTAGAGTAAACAGCCAGGCATTCACTTCCTTTGGAGAAGTCCCCTGAGTAAGCAAAAGCGATCAGCTACTGAGAAGGGAGCAAGGACACGAACCTGGAGCAAACCAGCTGCTCTCTTTCAGCTGTTCAACAAACAGCTATATTTTCTTTGTAAAACAAATGAATGTGCAGTTCCGGAAACGTTACTGTCTTGCTTTCTGTAATTTACTGTCACGGCTTGCTAACTAGAACTAATTTGTGAATAATATTGACTCCTATGTGTATGCACAGTATATCCATATCCCACGGTATGAAGAAGAGACTCTGTAAACTACCACACACTGACTAATGAATGAAGAGCCTACGGGCAACCAGTCCATGCTGCAAGATCACACTCTACATATACTGTACAGTACTCCCTTCATCTGCCAAATTCTTAGCCTCTTTCTGTGCCCCAGTTTTTCATCTGTATGGAAAGAAGCAAGGAAGGAAGGATGCACAAATACTTTGATACCTCACTGATTTTTTTACATTACTAATATAAGCAAGACTGTGAGGCATTAAAATACAACAGGGAGGGACTGCCTCAAATGGAAATTTCAAGCCAGTCATAAAGTGCTAGACTTCACGGAAATTTGTTCTTGTTGCCTGCTATCCATGTCATTATTTCATTATCCAGACAACTTCTGAAAATGATGAAGAAATTCAATTTGGTATGCTTGCTTTGTATTAGCACAGAAGCTTTAATTTTCAAATTATATTCCATTTTGATCCAACCCATTGACATAGTTTGAAATCATACTTAAAGCATGAGTGGAAGACTTAACTCTGTTGGCTTTTTCATCATGCCCACCTAAAACCCATCATTTTCTGAACAAGCTTCATATAGTTCAAAGTGTTTAGCAGCCAGTGCAAGAATATAAGGATTATAAAGTGTTATTTAGGCAGATATAGCCATCTGATCTCATATTTTACATTTTGAAGTAATCACAAAAGTTACTGCCACAGAATACTTACCTAATACTCAAAGTGCAGAGAAAGCTCGCGCTTTAACATAACCTAGTGTTTAGTCTCTAGACTACAACCGTGAAGGAAGACCATTTCATACCTGGGGACTCTGATGAAGTAAGACCACATCTCCCTTGTCAGTATTTTCCCATCTTTGCTTTTAGACTTGTTGATTTATTTTTTGGAAATTGCCACATGGGTTTTCATCATTTGAAAACTGACTTAATAGCTTTGTATTATAGCAGTATTTCATTCACTAGGTCCTCTGCATATATTCTTTTCTCCTCATAGTGTTTTTCCTTATTTCTTCTGTTTCTTCCAGTATTTCTTTGGCATTGTATTCAAAAGCCCCCGTTAAGTATCTTCTTGTTTACTCAGTGAGAGTTATACCATTCATCCTGCGTCTGAACTTTCACCATTTCTGACCATTCTCTTCCACTGACCCTGTTGTCCCAGAGAACCTCACGCCTTCTGTTTTCACTTTTGTGTGGCACTCTGCTACCTTCTGTCTAACACCAGTTCATCTAATGTTAAATTTCAGTGATGGATTTAGGTGCTTACAATGTACAGATGCCTATGGCTTATAAACTGTAGGCCACATTTTCGTCCTTATTGTAGTATTCGTGCATAAGAATCATAGCACTGCTACAGTCGATTGGTTTAGGGATCTCGCAAATGGATGGATTTAGTGATTTTCTCCCTGAGGTATCATTTTCTCTACATGGTCACCATCAATCTGGCTTGAAAAACAGGGATTTTTTTTTTCCTTTTCTTTCTGTACCTGCCAGCTTGCTCTCATCAATCGATATTTGGGATTTTAGAGTAAAGACGATCATGTCTGTAATGATGTACAAGATCTTTGGCACTGAATATGATACTCTGCTCTTCCAGAGACGTGTTTTTGCTGTGGGGAAAAGTAGCCTCTACTAACTCGCTTTCACAGCAGATTTCAGAGGGGGTTGACAGCGCACTGTACTGAATGGAGACCCAGCTCTTCCACTCTCACGCCTGTATGAGCGGCTGTTTTACAAAGCTCTGTGGTTAGCTTTATGCTCATGAAAGACTTTAGATTTCTATCTCATGAGTAATCCTGACTAAATTCAGGTACATATATTATATTGTTGTACAGTTAGGCTTTTCCTGTATCGCTTGTAATGCTCACCAAAACCCCTAACACAGGATGTCCCGTACAGCACTTCGGAACACTACAAATAAAGTGGGGCTGGCCTGGCCAACGTACCTCCAAAGTCTGCCCAGCAGTCATTTTGGTGAGATGTTACTTCTGCCGGTAATACAGATGCGATAAACTTTACATACTGCCAACACTTCACAAATCACGCTTCCATTCGGAAAACCTCCCTATTACTCAAAGTTGTGTGAAAAGCCCGGGCAGAAACGCTTCCCGGGGGTTGACAGCGCTGCAGCGGCCAGCAGTGTGTAATTAGCCACCTGGTCTCCGCCGCCTCATTACCGAACCCCCGCTAAAAGCCGAGCACAGGCGCCAGGTCCCGGTCCCGCCACACCCGCGCACCTCAGAGCTGCTCCCCCGACCCCTCTCCGGCCGGGTCCCCATCCCGGTCCCAGCACGGCGCGGGGCTGCCCCCTCCGCTCACCTCAGCTCCCAGGTGGGAGAGCCCCCGGCTCCTCGCCTACCCCGTGCCCGACGGACGGACGGACAGACGGCGGTGCCCCAGGCAGGGGACGCGGGGCGTGTGGGGGTGTGGGAGAAGAGGGGTGGCCCCGCCCCGGCCAGCCCTGTCCCCTGTCCCCACCCCGAAGGGCCGGGAGCGCTGTGGAGGGTGCGAGACGGCAGCCCCGGGGGCCACAGTCGGAGCGGCCCGAGCCGAGCTCCGCAGGCAGCGCGGGGATGGCCGCCGGGGGCTGTCCCGGCCGCCTGCTGCCGCTTCTGCCCCTGCTGCTGCTGGTACTGCTGGTACTGCTCGCCCTGCTCCGGCCGGGCCGCGCCGCGGCGGCTGAGGTGAGTGCGGGGGACGGGAGCGCGCTCGGAGCCGTGAGGAGGGAGCGGGGCCGCGCCTCAGGCCTCGCCTGCCCCAGCCGCGCCGCGCCCTCAGGTGCCGCCGCCCCGTCAGGGCCGGGTGCGCGCCGTCCTCCCCCCGGTTGTGTTCCTCCCGCGGCAGCAAGGTGTTAATTTCTCCTCGTGTGCGGTTGCTTCGCAGCCTGTTAAAGCACCTCGCCGGTCACCGTTATGAGGAAACTGACCGTCTACTTTGCCGCTGTTAAACGGAGCCAAATGCTGCTTCTGCTGTACAGATTGTCTGAAACAAACTAATTAATAATAATGTGTCTTGTAAAATACTGCACCTCTTACGTTTGCTAGTTCTGTGTCCAGAAACAGACCAAGCACCTCACCCATCATGTTCTTTCCTGGCACTCTGTGACTAACCTGCAGTAACGTTTAGTCGTTTAATAAAAATCTAACTGCTTTATTTATGAATGAGTTAAAGCACCTCCTGGTTCTTAAGTAGAACAGAGGGACCAGACCTGTTTGCCATTCCAGTAAATTACTAATTTTCTGCAAAGTTGTTTCAGGCTCTGCGTAGAAAGCCACACGAATAACCTGTAGTAAGTCCTGTCTCCCTCTTCTGCCAGGTTGTTCTTAATTCCATTCCTCCTCCTCTGCGGGCATCCTCATCGCCCTCCTTGCTCCTAGGACGCAGACATCACAGTGTGCGCTTCTGGATGGCTGTTCGCAAGCACGGGCTGTGCACCGGGAACGCCTTCCCCAGCGCACACATGCTTTCTCTAGGCTTCTGTTCTGCCTACGTTGATCTCATCATGTTGGTTTTTTAACTACAAGGGAAGGGAGAAGGAGGTGTATTGACAGGAGACCACATATGTCCCAGTAAAGCACTTTCTAGCGTGCTCGGTAGGATCCTGGAGTGTTTGCCGGTCTTGCAGACTCAGGTACCTCACTTCATTAGCAGCCTTTTTGCTAAGGGTAAATCACAAAGTTCCAAGGTACCGGTTTTCTAAATTGTTGTCATTACTAGATCCTTGTTTATGCTTAGGTCTTAAAGACAGGATATAGGACAGTGAGAAGTGTCTGCACTTCTACGAGATTTCTACTGAAATCTTGCTGTTTAAACAAAGCTTGAATACAAGGTAGTGATTCAGTGGTTCTCTGAAAGTTCAGATTTCAAATGTTGTCTGAGATTAGTTTAAACTAGATTTACAACAGATAACTGAGGTCAGTTTAAGATTCAGATGTCAGTTTCTGCTCTTCTGGTATATTCTAAAGAAAAAAATCTAAGAATGTTTTCCTAGATGATGGAGGAAATTGGAACTTTAAAACCAAAAGCTTAATTTGACGTCCTAATTAGTGGTTAATGTTAACTGGCATGAAGTGATTCATTATAATAATTGACTGAATAAGTCAGTGCATCTTAGCTGGACTGTCCATTGCAAGGAAATAGTCATTATTTATGTTTTAAAATCACGCTACATTTTCATATGAAAATTAATTGATATTTGACCAGCTATATGAATAAGTTAGAAGATGTTTCAATATAGAAAAGTTTTCGATTTGTTTCTTAATCACTTAATAAGTAGTTTATTCCAAAAGACAAGAAATGAAACTATTAATTTTTGCCTGCTGCTGTTGATACAGCAAGTTTTGGTCCTCACAGCCCTTCACCGTCGTGACTTCCCTGTCCTTAGGAGCCTGAACTTTCTGGCACATGCTAGGGAGTATTATTATCTGCATTCCTGGCCACTGGCATGCTCTAATCACATCTTCTGAAAACTCAGCAGAAGTAGCATCTTCCCATGTCAAAGGCTTTTCAGCTTGCTTGATGTATTCCTTCACTCCAAATATTGATGTTATAATCCCTTGGATTTTTCCACTGTTCATTTAAATACCTTAGAATAATACAAAATAATTTTATTTTTTTTTTCCCCTCAGGGAATGAAGCCTTTCTCATTCCTCATATTTTTTTCCCTCTCAGAAAAAAAAAAAATTGCTTTCCTTTTCATTTACTTTAACAGCATCTGGAGCTGGTATTATCTTCATATGCACATACAAGCCAATTCTCCTGAGAGTGTCATGACTTTAATATCATCCATGCTTTTCTTTTCTGGTTTACAGTGATGTATGTCTTGAAGTTAAACATGAACCTAAAAAAGCTTCCTGAAATTTGTTGTTTCAAATAACACCAATAAGAAAAAGACATAGGTCAGTTTATCGGTAACTGCTCCTTAGTAGCATTGATCACTTTTACGGTAGCATCATGTTGACGTGTTCAGGATAAAAGAAGGCTTCTACTTGGGCGAGATTACTTAATTGCAAGTTAGTTGTCCATTGCCTCACATTACTGCTAGTGCTGAATTTTCATTGTAATACAACTACAATATTGTGTTAGCTCACGGGATAAAGTCAAATACTCTGTATCCTGTATTTGCATCAATCATTACTCTGCATTTTTCATCATGGCAAAGGAGGGGAGATAAAATACAAAAAATACAAAAACAGTGACTACAAAACTAGATAAGATCTTTTTTTCCATCCTCTTTCTCGCTTATGTTTACTGGCTGTGACTAGATGCAAGTGTTTACTTTCCACAATTAATTTTTATTTTTTTATTTTTTGTCATGAATTTTAAAATTCACAGGCAAATACTTGTAAGCTAGTCCCTTCTTTATGCAATACTGATATTTTTCCCTAATTATATACAAACCATATTGCTGTTCCATAGATCATAGCACATGGCTCTGGAAGGGAACAGCACAGTGTTCTAGCTCAGCCATGAGCACCTCCAGGTCTTGTAAGAATGGAATGCAGGCTGACTGGCTTTGTGGAACTAGGAATCAAAATGTTGGAGGGACAAATTAGTGGCACAGTGAGAATGGGCCTTCTCTGCCGGCCCTTGGAAACACCCAGGCTCTGTCCCATGAGGCAACTGAGAAGGGACAACATGCACCTGAATATGCAAAAGAGTTCACTGAGCGTGTTAGAAGAAATTCTTTGTGAAGTGCTCTCTTTGATTTGGTTAATACGATCCCAAGTCTGAAGTCAGTGGGGGTGTTACTCTGATAATTGACCCCAGTTTATACAAGATTGTTCTGATCCTGATTGCCTCAGCAATTAGTTGCAGCCATCATTTCCATAAACAGGCCAATGTCAGAGCACTGCAGAAGAATGTTTTTCCCACTGAGCCATGATCAGAGTTACTATGAATTGGTAGAATTGCCCTAATGTTGGTGCACCACACGATTGATGGAGTTCAGCTCCCTTACACTGCATGGAAGCTTGCTCTGGTGGCCCAGAAAAGTTAAGTGCTCTGTTTAGAGCTGCAGGCCACAGCATACAGCTGAAACAAGATGAACCTCCTTAGGCGATCTTCATAAAATGCCTGTGAAAACTGAACTGTTAACACTTAATGTGTTGTTTTTTTCTAACAAATCTGCAAAGTAAATATATTTTTAGCCAAAACTATATAATTCAAGTTATATTGCTGACTGAATAATATTAAAATGATCAAAGTAGGCAGGCAGACACTGGTTCTTTCTTAATCGCTTTGCATTTCATATAGAAATAACACCATTTTATTTTGAGATCTGTGCAAGCACTCTCTTCTGCAGTACCTAGAGCTGGTTTATCATAACATGTCTTTGAAACAAAATACTTTGCTATTAAGTGCAACTAGTATGGGATGTCCGGTCATCTATTTTACTGTCACATTCTCACCCCGCTGCCTAACACAGTAATATTAGAAGGCTCAGTATGCTGGCATGAGTTACAGAAGCTTAGGAGGACAGTGAAATACAAAAAGGCTTTTTTCTTAACTGTTCACAGTCTCAGTCTCTCTTGCACGCTGAAGTTCTGTTTTGTCACACAGTCTATTTCTAGTTTTATTTTCATTCTTTGTCTTGTTTTTTAACGTAGAAGTTTTGTGATAGGGTACAAGTCTCACAGGTTTACAGGTTTTCCATTTGGCCTGGTTCAGTGAAGGCTTTGTAATTGGGACTTGAAGCTGCATTTTCCCATTTGTAGAGGAAGCTGCAAGAAAAAGCAACCTTTTTTGTTGTTGTTTTGCTTTTCTTTTTTTTAAATCTGTAAAATCGTAAAGCCTTTCCAAAAAGCAAAAACCAAAGCATGTGCAGTAAGCTTTCTCTGAGCAAGCTACTGTTGCTTTCATTTCTATTTGCACCACTTAACAGAAGAAACACACCAGGAATTTTATGAATATACGAATATACAGGCCTGAGGAGACAACAGTTATAATGAATACCATTCCCACACTCAACAGTTGGGAAGAAATGGTGTGATATAATGCTAATCATATTATGGTAGGATGGCAAAAATTCACTAGTTAAATTATGTGTGTTCTGTGCTATTATGTTGCTCTTTTAAGATGCCTTCCTCTTAGGAAGGAAGAGCACGGATGAATAAGCTGCTTAAACACCCTTAAGTTTGCTACACAAAAAATTCTGTGGCCTGAATTGCCTAATCTTTTTTTTCCCCGTGGATAGGAAGAATATTTATTTGTGTTGTCCCAATGTCCTGTTCAAGGTCAGGAGAAAAAAAAAAAAGAAAAAAGAAAACACAGAGATAGTGTTTATGGGACTGTCTTTGGAGATTGAACCAGTTTGAATGTATTGTGAACATTTAGGTCCAGTTTCTGATAGCCCTCATCACAGTATCTTCCACCCCAGTGAGATTGCTTGTAAAGTAGGGCAGTGGTCACTGCATCAAAAATTCCAGGGTTCCAGCAGAAGAAAGCAAGCCATCATTCTCTCTGCTTAAAGAGGGCATAATTCTGTATCTTAAAAAATAACAGATTCAATTGAATTTCGACTGATTGTTTTCCAAAACTGCCCACAACGTGCCAGGTTTAGTTACGTAGACACAGTAATTTTAGGCAGCTTCTACAACACAGGCCAAGGCGGTTGTCACTGAGCTCACAAATTTCAGTTGGGGAAAACTCAGGGGTGTTTTTTTTCTAAATGACAACATTTTACTTGTTTTATCCAAACATAAGGATGACAACGTGCAGGCACAATGAAGATTGCTAAGCCCTACTGTTCTCACACTCCCTAATTCTTTACCATCGGTGAGCTGGAGAGGAGAAGGGAGTAGCGCCATGCAATTAATTGCACTGTATCTGCCTGGACAAGAATGCGGCTGGCACTGTGGAAGTTGGACGTGGAGCTTATGAGGAAGATGGCAGAGCGGTATGCTTTCATCACCACAGTATAAACAGCGATGCTATGGGAGCTTCTTGGAACTTGCACGCAGCTGGGTTCGTTCACAGCAAAAGAGGATATGCTGTTCAGTTACATGTAGTACAGAAGGAGAATTGCAGAGTGTTTTAAGTCTTTTTTTTTTTTTTCAAGTGCATAATATACCTCATTTGAACAGAGGCTGCGAGACATACCAGAAGTTTTACAAGAATTTTGTTTCAGTTTTGCACTGTTCTGTGTCAGGTTTTTGTTGTTGGTTTGTTTCTTGTAACAAATGTGAATACTACTAATGAAGAGACTTAACTAACAACAAAATTGTCATTAAGCGAAGTTCTTATGCAATATTTTTTCACTTTAAAAACTGATCAGGATTTCAAAACTGTTTAAATTTATGAAGTGAAAACAGTTTCTGTACCCATGTACCTGTGACATAGTAGAAGGCTGTCTAACTGTTCATCTACAGCAGCTTCTCCCATTTGTCCATATCAGTCATTTACCATTGATTTTTGGTTGATTTGCAAATGCAATTATAAATACATCTTCCTATTACATTAAAAACAATCCTTTTCAAAATAACTCTAGGCTTTAAATTAAGGACAGAAAGCAAGGAAGTTCTTATCAAACACAGATAGGCATATGTTGTATGTTCACATTGATCACAAATTGTGGATTTGTTAATTAGACACAAAATGCTGCTGCTGTGAAAGGTTCTGAAGATTTTTTCCAGAGATCATAAGTGCTTAGAACTTCTCTTCCATGCCTCATGCTGAAAGCAGCACATATCCGGTAATATAAGGGCCATGTTACCAGGGAGGGGTAGTGATTCAGTAGCTATTCCCTGAGCAAGGTTCCCATTACACGTGTTTAATGGAGCTTATTCAACAACAGCCGTGGCTAGAGCATTACAGTTGTCTTCCACAGCCTCCGAGATCAGTTCTCCCTGCATAAGACATTGACTGAGTTATTTATTAGTTAAAATTGCAGGTGTGTTTCTTGGTAATGGAAAGTAAAAATGAAATAATTTGTGTCAGGTGCAAGGTATTCGTCTGATAGGCAAAATGCTGTGAATTCTGATAGCATTCGTTGCTGTTAACAGGAGTCTTCTAAGGTAGGAATGTCTGGCTGCCTTCCAGTTCACAAGTGACTACACAATGTTTCAGGGTTTGGGAACTGACATATTTTCCTTTGTCTCATCATCTCCTATTTCTGCTCTATGTTGTCTATACTTATTGAAGGCTTAATAATTTGGTTTTGTTGTACTGGTCCAGCAATCACTAAAAAAACACAAAGTTCTTCATAGTCTTTGATAATTTTAATGAATTCATGTTTGATGCTTAGAATGCATGAAAAACTTTTAGTATACAGATTGCGATTGTGAGAGTGGTATTTTGTTATGATAGCAATGTTTTGGAGTGAGGGAGCTTCATTCTCCAGTACCTTGTACGCTGCATAGTGACCTGCGGTTGTGCAACAAGAGGAAAATGCCGCCGAGGTCACGTATTTACTAACTGCGTCTAGGTAGAATTACTAACTGTGCTTGTCTAGCTAAGTATCCTAATGCAAGTGCATCTTAGACTCAGAAAAAAATATTTTCTTTATATAACTTTTTCCACACTAGGAACTTTTTTCATGGGATACAAAGATGATGAACAGCCTAGAGGGGATGATGTACGAGGAGCGGCTGAGGTCACTGGGCCTGTTCAGCCTGGAAGGGAGGAGGCTGAGGGGAGACCTCATTGCAGCCTACAGCTTCCCTTGAGGGGGAGTGGAGGGGCAGGCGCCGATCTATTGTCTTTAGTGACCAGCGATAGGACCTGAGGGAATGGTGTCAAGCTGTGGCAGGGGAGGTTCAGGCTAGACATCAGGAAATGGTTCTTCACTGAGGGGGTGGTCGTACACTGGGACAGGCTCCTCTGGGACGTAGTCACAGCACCAAGCCTGTCAGAGTTTAAGAAGCGTTTAGACTGTGCTCTTAGTTACATGGCTTGAATTTTGGGGTAGACCTGTGTGGTGCCAGGAGTTGGACTCGATGATCCTTATGGGTCCCAACTTGGGATATTCTATGATTCTATGATTAACTTTCTTTATGGTGGCTTGCAACTCCCTCACGAGGGGAGCGGAGGGGCAGGCACTGAGCTCTGCTCTCTGGGGACAGGGACAGGACCCGAGGGAACAGCATGGATCTGGGACAGGGGAGGGTCAGGCTGGGGGTTAGGGAAAGGTTCTGCACACAGAGGTGGTCGGGCACTGAACAGGCTCCTCAGTGGTCACAGCACCCAGCCTGCTGGAGCTCAAGGAGCGTTTGGGCAGCGCTCTCAGACACATGGCCTGGTTTTGCGGTGGTCCTGTGTAGAGTCAGGGGTTGGACTCGATGGTCCTTGTGGGTCCCTTCCAACTCAGGACGTTCTATGGTGCTATGATAATATTTTACACCTATTTTTATCAGATGCAATAGAAAACACGCAGTAGAGAACATTAGAGAAATGGGTGTTTTGTAGTTTTAAACAGTATATGACCATCAGCTATTTGAGCAATATTATTCTGGTCTGAGTTGTGGTTTGTAGATGTGGCTGGAATGTGTGAAGTGATTGCTTTGCACTGAGGCAGCTCAGGAAGAATTCAGAAATCTCCGTGTGTCAGCAGCCCTGAAAATACAGTCAAGGTTCTTAAAGGAATTGGCTCACTGATACATCATTTTTAATAAATATTGGAATTTAAGGGAAATTACAGAAAATGGGAAATTAGCCGATAACTTACTGCTACTTATAAAGGACTGTTGTCATGACATGCATAATTTTAGGCTGCTCATGATATCATTATTAAGCAGAAAGGTGGGGGGAAAGAAGTGTTACCACAGAAAAGTAGATCTTGTCCAACAAAAGTTATTTCATGTTTTAGTGGAGTTCTACTTCAGTGATCTTTGAAGTTAGAAGATAAAGACCTAATTACAAGGTGGGTGAGATGCTAATAAAAATGAACTTTAAATGAAAAATCAGACTTGCATTGTTAATAATGAGCCAGATCAGCGTCCAGAACCAGCAGTGCAGGCAAGTGACAGCTTCAGCACTCACTTGAGAGAAGACACCTGGGTTATTCTTACTGTCCGCTGTAATTAATGAATATCACTTGCGCTGCTCTTAATTCATGTTAAAATTCCTCATGTTGCGCAGTCATCTTTCATTTATGTTAACCAGGACTTACCCCTGGAATCAGTTGCATTCACCCATGAAATTGAAGACCAATCAGGCCAAAAGTGTGAATTTAAGCCCCGACTCAACCAGGTTACTTTGTTCCTACAGCACACATTTAATTTCAGCTCACCTTTCATCTGAATGTCTTTGTTACTCATCCTGGGTGGTTTTGATATAGGCTTCATCTGAAACGTGCTTAAGGAATACGGTACCTGATCTTTGCCATCTCTGTCCTTGCACAGGTTTATTTGTTTGTGTCTTTTAGTATATAAATAATGTATTTTTAAATTGTAGCTGACCATTATGGCTGACCTACTGTACTCTTCTCCAGATCTAGAAATAAAAGCAAATGCTCTGTCTCCTCTGTCATCATAGATGTCTTTATGGAACGATGTGTGGAGAAATACTGGCACGTCCTCCTCTCTGGCTCATTTTATATGTTCCCCATCTTCTTGCCGTTAACCCCCTCCCCAGGTGACTGTACTACCCTCCAAATGTGAGTGACAGAACTCAAAGCCTGTGCTTTTGGTAGAAATGCCTATCGTTTGCTTTTTTTTCCTTGCATTGATGCTTTGTGATCTCTTTTGAGTCATTAGGGTTTGGTAATATCCCTAAGTACATTCTCTGACATCCTCCGTATAGCTAGGTCTGTCAGCATGGTGCCGTGAGCTGGGTGACGTTCCCTGATGCTCCACTATGACTGCAGTGCAGGGAGTCGTGGTGCCATCCTGAACCCACATCGAGCTTTGCTTAGGTGACAATGCAGTCCTAGTATGGTTCTTCTTCCTTCTTTCATTGTTGTTTCTTTGAGGGATTCGGTAAAGGGAGAGGACTCACTTTTTAAACAGATACTTAAATTAGTCTCTGAATTGGGGGAAGGAAGACGTCAGAGCCTCACAGAATCCAATCCCATAGTGTGGGAAGGGCACCTCATCATTACACATACCGTTGCAGGAGGCCCTATAGTGGAGTCACCCAGTGAATAAAACTGCAGAAGATGTGCTGCTGCAGAATAGGTGCTTCAGTGTACACTGCTGGAATTATTTAAAATGTACGTGCTACTACACTACCACTCAAAACTCCTCTGAAAGGAAGTCTTCTAGGTTACTCTAAGAAAGTGTTGGTTTTTTTGTTTGTTTGGTGGTTGTTGTTTTTAATTTTGCTTCATTGGTTAATTTATTTGACTTGTTATCCACACAAGGACTTGGCTTTCTTCATTAGCCTAGATTTTTGGATCAGAAATCTAGTTCCATCTCCCTATCTGATTATTTGAAATAAAACGAGGTGATTATTAGAAAAATCACAAAGCTGAAAAACACGCAGCAACTTACAGAGATGTTATTGTGAGTATTTTGAATAATTTGTTAATAGCTAATATTAAATTTCCCTATCTTACAACTTGGCAGTAGACTATTGCTTTATTATGATCGTTTGATAAAGAAGCTGCAGGCATCTTGCAAGGCTGTGGAAACATCCAGGCAGCATCAGTAGTGTAAGTGAGCAATGACTTTTTGGTTCAAAGCTCCTTTACAGAAGGCGTAATCTAATCTTATGTAAAAATCATATGCCAAAACATTTAGTGTTATCCAACTAACTGTCTGTGTAATGTAGAATCGTCTTTGGTCTTTTCAGTTTAGTTTAAAGTGAGATGTATTCACAAAAAGATCTAAATTGATTTGAAAGCTAACTAATGGCAAATTAAACACATTCGAAGCATTGTGACTTCTTGAAGAACAAAGGCTCTCTTTCTTCAAATGGTTTAATAACCTTCATTAGTTATGTAGCATCATAAGTTTTTACATGTTCATGCATTTAACTTCACGTTGGATTAATCTGTGATTATAAGTTAAAAGTAATATTTTCGTCTGTATCCGTACATACCAGGGCTTCTGCAGATTATACTTACTAGGGAAGAGTCATGTCTCTTGGTGATTTCTCTACGTGTCCTCAAAATTGTGCTTTGCATACAAACACTTTAAAGAATGTGCTTTTTTCTTTTATAGTTAGAAATAAGGCGCAACTCCGTTAAGGTCTGTAGAATTACAATGGCAAATACTAGCAATGTAGAAGCCTGTGAGTATTTATGAGGAAAGCTCACTCTGCTCAGCAAGGATGTGCTCCCAGGTACTCTGAATAAATCCAGAGAATTTGGACCACTTCAAGTATTCTTTCCTAGTAAACGGCACCTTCCCTGGGCTGAGGTGGCTACTAAATCTGTAAGTTAAATCTTTGTATTAGCAGTTGAGTTTGCAAAGTAACTGGGTCTCACAGCTCTTGTAGTTAATTTACAATTTTCGTATGCAAGCCTTAAAAACGTGATAGCTTGAGTAACTCACCAGCAGAAAAGTGCAGTGTCTGCAAGTGAAGACTGCTTTTATCCTATTGTGTGATGAACACATCAACATGAGCAGGTACTGTTTTTATACTGTTTATCAGACGTGTACCAAAAATGTGTCAGTAAAATGTACTATTTTGTAGAGAATTCTTTGGGATGGAAGGTAATGTTATTGAGTAGGAAACAATCCATTCCCAATTTATTTTGAGATGTCTATTACTTTATCATTTTATGCTTATACTTAAAGGCTTAAGATACCTGTCATATAATTCAACTGGAGAATTTAGAATACCCAGTGGCAAACTTACAGACCTCACCAAGAAGAAATCAGGATAATATTTGATGTTAATTCTGAGATACTGTTTATTCTTGTGCCTCTGGTTATTAAATTGTACTGATTAAAATAATATCAAAGATAGCATAGTCACGTCTCGTCTGTTTTACAAGACAACATTGATTTCCAAATTTCTGATGCAGTGCTACTTAAACTCTAGCTGTCAGATCTAGGGAAGAAAGTCTTCTTAAATCTGCTGAAGAATTAGTTTGCAACACTAAAAACCTCACCTGTACCGTCACATAATTGCCTGTTAATCTGTCCACGGAACACATTGCTACAGACATTTCTTGGGGGATTTGCTTTTCATGGCTGATGGATTCTAATTTATGCTTTATTTTGTAAATAGCTGTTCACTTGAGGAATATTTCCTGCATCTGTTTTTAAACTACTAGATGGAGTTCTCACCTAACTTCAGCCACCTAAAAGACAGCTTCCGCCAGCAACTGTCTAGCCCCCAGAGAACGGCAGATACCTGCAGGATCCTTCCTTCATCCGAAAAGAGGCACCTAAAAAGACAGAATGAGTTGTTCCAAACTAGCTGTCAGGTTCCTGTGTGGAGTCAAGGGAAAGAGACGGACACCATCAACTGTGTAGGAAAGGAAGGCAGATACCTGATACCGGATACCCTGGTTTTGGCTGATAAAGATAGATGAAATCGATCCTAGCTTGTGGGAAGAAAAGATGCTTTTCAATTCTGTAAAATGTTTTACCTGAACATACTGCCACAGAGAGATTCAAATTTAATGACAATCTGACACCATCCTTTTAAAATGTCACAGAGAACGTTTTCTCTATCTTTTGCTTTCTGTTTTTTTGAGAACACCACTGGAAAAGTTATAAATTTGGAACAGTGCTGCCGTTGTATTATGAACAGCTGTAGGGGTTAATTAATTCTGTCTTCAGCATCTGAATAGAAATTTCATGTCGTACCATATTAAAGGCTTTGATCGTGTAGGAAATATAGTTCCTCCCTCTTTTCTGAGTTTTATGAAACTCAGGAAAATACCATCATAGCCAATGTAGGATATTTGTCCCTTTCCTATTGTCTGGAGCTGTACCATGGTATAAGTAATTGTGATAAACAAATAGACTGAAATGAGAAGCTAAACTGAAAAACAACCTTCTTTCTATAGCGGTACAGTTGAAAAAGTCGTTCAGCAATAGCTTCAAAAATAAATGGAAAAAAAAAATAAAAGAACAATAAATGCACATTACTCCATATCTGTATGGAATATATTGCTTCAGTAGCCTTAATAATACTTTTGTATGTACAATATTTATGTTAATATTGATGCTTTTTCTCCTCCACTCCACTGAAATAGGACATATCTACATAAGCGTAGAAAGAAGTCCTTTGCAGAGTTAACCCAGTCCAACTGGACTGGCTCGGGTATGGAGTGCATGGTAGCTGTAGCAGGATCAGGGCATGGGGGGTTAACATTTCTCATGCTCACCAGAGGATCTCAGATGTGTTTTGCAGCTCTGCCTGAGCTCACTGCTAAAACCACTGTTGAGTACATGAGCTAGATAATTTAGTCATGCTTTCTATCCGGTTACACTCTGAAAATCCTTGTTGTTGTTTGTTTTTTTTTTTACTTAAGTTTATATTAAGTTTTTAAATGAATCATCAGTGTTTACTGCTGTGATCCCAAACTCTTAAATTTCACACATCATACTGATATTATAACCCTGATTGTGTCAAGCACAGCTTCTTGGCCTTTGCCCCAACTTTTAAAGGGAAGCAGTGACCTTACCTGTCTCAAAAGACAGCACTGAGGAATTATGAGGTATTTTCTTCTGTTGAGAATTACCACGCTTTGTAAACATTTTAAGTTGTATTATCTATAAAATAATTACCTTACTAAAACCATTGGGCTTTCATTTGCCCTTCACCAAGCAACGTGATGAGAAAATTTGTTTTATTATAGAATTTGTCTTTTTGTTTTTCAGAGCTGTGTATGCAAAGGTAAAAGTCCTTGCTTTTGTGACGGCACAAAAGGTAATAAGGTAAGAGCAAATACATTTTTCCTAAGATTAGTTTATACTGGGAAATTGTTAATAGTTGAGATGAACTAGCAAGTGAGTATTTTGTGTGACGGTATTCTGTCAACAAAGTCTATGGAGACTTGTAAAAGCAATATGTTACCTTACAAAAAAATCTTTTAAAATAACTCTGGACGCACTGTTTAACTAATAAATTTTATTTTTTTTTAATGCATTAGTTTGTTTACAGTGTTTCGTGATGTTAGGATACCAACAGAAAAACCACCAAACCATTAGGTACTTTTTACAAACTCCTAACAACTGCTGTCAGTTATCACTACCAGCAGCTCTCCTGTTACAAACTTTGTAGTGGCATCAACAGAGCCATGTTAGGACCTTGCCATCTCCCTCCTACCCCTGGACCCCTGCGCATTTTCTGGTTCTTGGACGAAAGGTAAAAGCATTGGTATCCAACAGACAATGCATGTCCCACAGATCGAGACACAGGACGAGTTTCTGGGTCCTAATCACAAGCACCTTGCCAGGAGCTGGGGAACAGTCAAGTCTACCGAAAGCAACAGAGCTGCAGCTCTGCCTGTTGCCAGCAGTAGCTTGGCAGAGGCTCAGTGTGGCTTTTAGACAAACCTGAATTACACAAATGCCAAAAATTCTTTCAAACTCTTTCTTGTAGTTGGAAAAACAACTGATTCACAAATGAAAGAGGCATTATTAGAGAAGTCATGGTTGTAGTTCAGGCTAACCGTGGACACAGTGATTGCTGTACTAAACCTTTTCAACAGATTTCAGATACGCACACACCGTAGTGTCTACATAGACTGACGGTTACGATTAGTCCCACAGCTTGATGCAACTGGTTGGTAAAGAATTACTTTTGACTTCCCTGCTGTACTTTTATTGCCAAGAAAGTATGTCATATTGCACCACAGTAAACACTACTAGTCTTGCCTTTAGAAAGCTAAAGTGGTGCAGAAAAATAATCTCAAAGTAAATGTTCTTTACTAAAACATATTTGTATGTGTTAAAGGAGGATACCCATGTCTTTAAAAAAAAATCTCAGTGGTTGTTTTTCATGTTCTTAGTCGGTCTGACCTTTGTCCTAACCCGTACAGATTGAGACCAACTGAAAAATAAGAAAAATATAACTTAAGATGCCCACTAAAAGAAAAATATTAGTGAGTGAAAACCTGCAACTTGTCATCTTCAGTTCCAAGTAAAATCAACTGAGAAATGTATAGGTAATAGTTAATCATTGTTTACACTGATCTAGTTTTTCATGCAGCTGTGGAAAGTAAGGACGATTATATTCGTCGGTAAGTTTTCATAATTGTTCGATGTTGAGAAATTCTCCAACCTGAGAATTATCTGATCTTGTTGACCTGTCAAGAAGACAGTGTGGGTAAAACTGCCTCTGCTGTGTGGCGATGAGCAAAGCAGTCAGAAGAGCACGGGGCTGCTCTGCAGCTGGAGTGCGTCCCACCGCTTGCTGCAGTGAGGGTTAGCAAGCTCAGTAGGAATCAAGGATTTGTGTCGTTTTTCGGTGAGTTAGTTCCACACCCCCTCCAGTGGCACATCTCGGTACGGCATTATTATTTTTGCCTTTCTTGGCATGGCCCTGGATGAAAAAACTGATTTGTTATAAAAAGCTATGCCAGTTTATGATACAGATCTCATAGACACTTCATAATGCAATCCTCATCTTGCAGTTGTGTTCAGATGTTCTGGGATTATCTTCTGTGTTTATCTATTTTATTTTTAATTCAGAAATTATTTAAAATCTGGTGAGGCTGGGAGATTTTGAGGGGTGAGAATTGGTGGTGGGACAAGCCAAAATATTTTAGCTGCTCAAGATTTCTTTTGGATCCTATCTTGTACGTTGACTACTAAGATACCAGCAAGATAACTTGTGCACAGCAGAATTTCAATTGCTTTTTTTCTGTAACTCTCTTCTGATAAATAGGAAAATTGACTCCAAGAGAATCAATAACCCCATCCTCTCTCTCCTATCTCATGCTGTGTTGTAAACTGTCTTAAGTAGACAGCTCTTCACTGATGTAATACTGAGCATGCTAAACTGCTGCTATCTAAAGAGTTAGACACCTTTTCTGTGAGTTTCTTAGACTTGAAGCACTTTATTTTAACCAGGATAAAACTTGCATGTTCATTATATTTAATTAAAAAAGAAAAAAGAAAAGAAAATGCCTCTCCTACTGTAACGTAGTCTCCTTTATTCCATTTGTGTAACTTTAATCTTTTCTGTTTCCTTCACATGGTTTGCTCATTTGAACTCGACCTTGTAAAAAAAGTATATAAAAAAGTAATAGGGTGGCTTAATCTTTGAGACTCAGAATAATGTTGTAATGTTGTTACTTAAAGCAAACTTATTTTTGTTCTATCTGAACAGTTTTGCTATATTTGACTCCCACTGTTTCTTTCCATGGCTTGCATGAAGAGAGAGAGGTATTGATGATTTGGAACTGACTTTACTGTACAGCAGCAGTTATTAAGTTTACCAGCTACAAATTAGGAGTACTGTAGTGGACTTGGATTTGTGTTTCTTGTAGAGGCTAAGCATGGTATAGAATATTAAGAAGAAATATGTATCAGCTGATTTCTTAAACTTTTCATGCTGCCAATTAACTTCGGTACACTGTGAAAACTTGAGTACTGATGTCTTCTGGTATCTTCATAATTAGCTTGTTACTTTAGTGGTACGATGTGGCCTAGGCAGCACACAGGAGAACAGGTCAGTAGGAGCAAGGATAATCCATCACAGTAGTTGACACAAACATAGAAGTTAAGAAGTACTGAAAATAATAAATGTCTTAAAAGTAAGTTATCAAAAAGAAAATCAAGGATTTTCTCAGGACTTCTTTCTCTTAATGTTTACAGGGTGAAAAAGGTTTCCCTGGTGTCCCAGGTCCACCTGGTCATAGAGGCTTTCCCGGTCCAGAAGGGCCTCCAGGGCCACAGGGGCCAAAGGTATGTTCCCATGGAGGCACAGGGGTAGCAACACTACATCTGTGCTTGACTGTGAAAGTGAGTTTTGACTGGATAAAGAATTCTGTTTAAAACAAAAAGCAACAACAAAACTCTGTTTCAGAGTCTTCCATTTGGTAAGGGATGTGTGGTCAATAGCTGCAATGTTCATTTTAGACAAAGTGGAAGTAGTTAATATGAACATGGGCTTTTGTGGTCAGTTGTCGAGGAATCAGTTCTGAAGCACCTGGACTGCCCCTCCAAAGGCAAGAAACATGGCTCTAAATAGACTTTAGTAGCATAACCACAATTTTGTCTTAAGTGTACCCTGACTTCTGTTGCTAGAAAGAGAGGAAACAAGCTACTTCTGAGACAAATAATTAAAAATAGATTTAAGAAAAGTTGAAGGAGAGATGGTTTTTAAGATAAATCTTGCTCTGTCTAGGAAATACCATATGTCATAATTACCTGCAGTATGGGGAGAGTGACTTTGGTGAGTTGGGCTTTCTTTCCCATATGGCTAAAACTCAGGCAGAATATGAATTTTCAGTAACTCCTGAATGAGCAGGAAAAAAAATAAGTATTGCTCATTTAAAAAAAAATAAATTATATTTGTCTTGAGGAACAGCATTCCTGCTGTCATTAATAAAATGACTCTTTGATGAACAAACTATCTGTAAGTATGGTCTAAACTCAGCCACAATATAAATCAGGAAGAAGGACTGACAGTAGTGCCACAGTCACATTATTATCTGGGACCTGCACTAAAGTAACTCCAGCCTTTATCCACACCTTTGAATAAATGTTTCTTTGCAGTTTCAATTTGTTTAGGTGTTGCTGTACTATTTTCTCCTGTCTCATTTTTACAATATTTCGTTAAACTGATACTCATGGTGGATCTCATACATGTTGATGAGGTGTTTATGTAAACTCATTGAAAAGTGTTCAGTAGAGCATTTCCTCTGTTATAGCTGATAATGACTTCTGCAAGAATGGGAAAAAGTAAGAATAATTTACCTATAAAGGACATCTCTGTTAGCTTGAATATCATATGTTGCAGTGTATTCCAGTTAGTTTTCCCTATTCCAATTATCTGATGCATTATCTTATGTGTTATTAGCAACTGTCACCCAGGATTTAAGGAGCTGTGCATTTCTGTACGTTCCCCATTTCATTTCTGAGCGAAACGAAAGTTGTTTCTTATTCTCAGTAAAGCTCTAAGTGTCTTGAAGTAATTTTAGCAGATTCTGTCTAGATGGTGCTGTGGCGTGTTCAGCTGTCTTCCGTTCAGCCTTGCTCTCCCATCCTGCTTAGCTCCCTGTCAGCCTGCTCCTGGGTTTCCTTTCCAAGTAAAACAGTGCAGGGTAGAGTGGTGCCTGTATGTATCTGATTGTTATATTGACATCACTCGTTCCTGAGAGCTGAAAAACTCTCCAGAATACTGATGAGAGGCTTCCAGCTATTTCCTCATGGAGAAACCCTTTCAGGTCTCACAGTTTGAACAGACCCATAGCAACTGCTTTCTTAACGTACCCTGAATGTTGTTTTTTAGCCTCTGATGAGATTTATCCCCTGTAAACACTGAAAGGGAGGGCAAGATGACAAGATTTATACAAGTTGGATTAAAAGCTTGTTTTTTTTAGTGTCTGTAATGGACAAATCTGGTATTTATTCATATAGTTTTGTGTGCATATGTTGTACTGGTATTTAAAAATATTGCACGTCCTGTTGATATATATGTGCGTTTTCTCAATTATATTGCAAAGTGCTGTTGTCCATTTCTGGTCTAGGGTTCACCAGGACTTACGGGCTTAGTTGGACCCAAAGGTATACGGGTAAGTATTTTTGTTTTATACTAGCTTTTATGTATTAAATACTCTGTTTAAAGCTAATAATAGTTCGATCAGTAGTTCAATAGTTCAATCAGTAATTTGTGAAAAATAAAAAATTACAGATGATTTTAAAATATTTTTAAAATCATGACATGGAGTATGTACGTGCACTGTCTGTATTTTAGAATTTTACCTTTTTTGCTATAGCTTATGCACAAGTTTAATGCTGTATGTATTTAGTATTAGGATATGCGATGAAGAAGTCAGACTAGAATTCCCCAAAGAGTTGATTTTGAGTTTTTCTTGGCAGGGGAAACCTGCCTGTTTTAACAGTTCATAAGGTACCATTATACTTGATGCACAGTCAGAAGGGTTAAAGAAGATAAAGTAATGAAACCATGACTGTTTGACAGAACTATACTTTCATTCATTATTCTTGTGAATGTGATAAAAAGGAAAACTGCATTATAAGCTCTTTCTTAATACTTGAAATACTCTTCCTCTGTTTTTATATCATTAGGGAGCCCCAGGAATACCTGGATTTTCAGGTCCCCCAGGTCTTCCAGTAAGTAAAATTGAAACTGATTTATCTGATTTCTCTCTTAATATAGTCTTCAGTACACAATTACCCTCAACCCAGTGTACTCACTCTAGTGTCAACATCAGCGTTGTCTCTGTCTGTTAACCTAGAGATAACAATCTTAGCATCAGCACTTCTTACTCATTGTAATGATTTCAGAACACATTGTAATCTGTCAAGTCTTATGGAACACTGCTCCAACATAAACTGTTTCAGTGTTGCTGTAGGGTAATATGAATGTGCAAAAACAAAGCTTGTGTCAATTTTGCACTTGCTTTTAGGGTGAACCAGGAGCTGCTGGCCCTCCTGGACGCTTGGGTGTTCCAGGATGCAACGGCACAAAGGTACAAACCAAGCTGAATATCATGGGGATTATGTTTGGCTGTGAGTGGGAATGATGAAAAAGCTTTCATTTTTCTCCCAATATACAATCATTTTGATTTGTTTTGGTTTGTGACTTTATTGACTAGGAAAAATCTGAAACATGACAGTCACCAGAGGAAGGATAAATGCTGCCTTTATGTGTAAGATTGATAATGAAATAATACATGTTGAACATGTATTCTGTTTGGCAGAAAACCCTTTTTCTTAATTTAAAATCCGGAAGACCTAATCAGTTTTTTCTAACCAGTCCTTCTGTTGAAATGGTTTACATCTGAGAGAATTAGTTAATTTCATTTTACCAGTATATAGCTTGCAGCTGACAATTCATAAATCCTGAAGGCAATTAATAGAAAAAGTTTAACATTATGTTACAGGTTTAATCATTTTTTTCTCATAGCTTCAAACAATCTGAAAGATGGAGTCAGAAGAATGCCTACTACAGAAAATCATACGTTTCTAGTGAAACAGTAAATTGGTTTGACATAACTAATAGAGGCTGGTCTTTGTGATAGAAGTAAAGATCCCTAAGGTCAAGCTGTGCCTCTTTTAGTAAATATAGTGGTAATGCAACTCATAATTTTAGTATGATAATATAAAAAACTTCTTTTGTAGTAGCATTTGCTCGACTCAGAATAATAATCAATAATATGCATTAACAGTTGCTCTTACTGTTTGCAGGGCGATCAAGGTTTTCCAGGTCCTCCAGGTAGAAGAGGTGCTCCAGGCATTCCAGTAAGTGTCTGTGAAATTTGTGATTGTATGAATTTCTACCGCGTAGAGCCACTCAGTGAAGGAGTGTAAAGCCTCAGATTAGCTGATATTGACAACAGGTGAAATATGTAAGTATTCCCATTTTATTAGTATGAAAACAGTGCAGTAAAGAGAAAAAAGAAGTGATGCTTAATCTGCTGAGTGTTAGGCCTTAACGTCTTAAGGTGTGAATGCACACATGTTCATTGACTGATGTTAGCTCTTCAGTGTCTCAAGGCATACTTGTCAACATTTAACTTGCATCTTTAAAGGTGTCCAATATGTATTAAATAGATTCCAGTTTCAGTTCATGCGTAAATATCACTGAGGACATGGCCTAATTAAGTTAACGACAGAACCAGGAATTAAACCTGGAACTTCTGATTATGGCTGCATTGCTTTAACCCTAGGATTTGTTTTTTTTTCTCTGTAGAAATGTGATTTTAAAAGAAACTTATAAACAACAAATGGGGAAAGGAATGCTACCTGTCAAGTTCCTGTGGCTTCAAATCTGATAATTTCTGAACATGATCTTTATTGCACCAGCTCTCTTGATTATTTTATTTTTATTTTTTTAAGGTCAGGCCTCAAAAATGTTCCACATTCATTTGTAGAATTGCAGCAGCGAGATTGGACTACTTTTTCACAATATGTCCTTTCTTCCTCAGTTGAAGTCTGGCACAGCAAACATGTACCTGGCTATACACCATGGTCATGAAAATAAATCCCTTCAAGAGCACTGAGCTTAGAGAGTATTTAGAAAGTGTCCTTTCATCATTGTTGCTTACTTTTCTGTTTTAATAATATGATTGTTCTTCTTCCTAGGGTGTCACTGGCATTAAAGGAGAGAAGGTCAGTTATTTACATCATATTATGTGAAGTATGTATTGGTAATATTATGTATTTATACTTGATGATGGAAAGGAATGCTTGATATCTCCATTCAGGGAAAACAGAAGATTTACTTTCCATAAGAAGAAACAACTGACTTTGATGCATGGTCTCTACTAGTTAACTCACCCCAAGTCACAAAAGTGTATTTGTTTGTTTCCTTTCCCTTAACTACCGTTGCTGCATGTTAAGAATTAACTCTTTCAAACACACAAAGGATTAAGCCTCTCCTCAAACAGGTTATGAATTCATATGGAAATCTGCAAATGCACTAGAGAGTAGTTCAAAGGGGAAAAAAAAGTGTAGAGAAATTGAAAAAGGTCAAGACTGTGTGAGAGAAGTATATAGGTCTGAAATTAAGACTACTTCTAACACAGAAAACTGTCTAAAAATGCCTAAAAATGGTGTATTCTGTTTAATAAAATCTTTTTTGACGGTAGAACTACCTGTAGTAGACAGTTGCCTTCATCATGCAGTTTTGATACTGATTATATCCCTACATACTGTATTAAAACAATTGAAGCCTAAGATCCACTAAAGCATTCTACAGCATAACTTTTTATCTTCCTTTTTATCTAATTGTCTAGGGGTGCCCTGCAGATGGATATAACCAAGGATATGATGCAAAAGGTGATCCTGGGTTGCCAGGAATGCCTGGACTTCAGGTAATTCTGAATTAATTCATTTATATCTCATGTGAGATATAAATGCATATATATATGTAAGTGTATGTATACACATATATCCATATAATGCATAATTTTATGTATTATATATTAATTATATATTATATATTCTTAGTATTCTTACAATTATTCATTTCTAAACCAGAAAACATCTATAATATGATTAATGCAATGTATTAAAAGTATTTATTCTGACTTATCAGGACAAAGTACTCCAAGACAGTAGTAATTATTTTGTCATCAGAACCAATAGTCAGTAAAGTTAATAGTTAGTAAAGCAGGATGAGGAAGTCAGGTTGCAGATGAGCAAAAATATTTCAGAAATGGAGAAAAGTTCCCCAGGAAGTAAGATTGGTCCTACTTCTAGAGAAGCATTAACAAAAACCAGTATGAGCCATATTTTTTTCAATGAGATTAATAGAAGGAGGCAGAACAGATGTTTCTTCTGACTGTTAAAATAATTGGAAGACATTGAGTTAAACTGAAAGTCAACATTTTTCATTTTCCATTTATTTGAAAGTGGAGCTTTAAAGGATAGAATTTATCGCATAGAATATTCTGAAGACTGTAGGCTCACTAGGGCTAGCAATAGGACTAAATGGATAATTAAGATGTCAGTTGTGTTAAACAGGACTTACACCTTAGAGTAGTTTAGTTTTAGAACAGGTGTGTATTCGCGTGTTTCAAAACATATACCAAATGATGATGCAGCAGGGAAGAATTGTACTTCTTTGTTATCCTGAGACATGAAGAGGAAATCAAGAGACAGGGCTGCTCCTCCATTATTCAGTTCATTGAACTTAGCATTGTGGTTTACTCATCATCTTGCCAGGACATTTATTCCTGTTGTGGTTTGTTTCTTTTGTTTTTTTTAATATGCAGGGTGCCCAGGGTGTTCAAGGATATCCTGGGGAAAACGGACCACAGGGCCCTCCAGGAACTTCAGTGAGTATGAATTTATGTCTCACTTGTTACTTTAACCTTTTGATTTTCAAAGTAACCAAAAGAATTACCTGACTGTCCCAGACTTCCTTGATGTTTAGAAACATGGATATGTGAAATCCATACCTTTCTACACCCATCTGTTTTTTTTTTCTTTTGATTATTTATTATGCACGATCATTTCCATGTTTTCAGAAGTGTTCTTGTCTACATAGGGCTAAATTTTCATTTTCAAATAATTACCCATAAATTCACATTAAATACTAATGTAAATAACTATAACATAGGTATATGTTTGCAGCCAGACCATATAGACATTCTGCTATCACATCCACTGACAATAAATTGCAGTTGTAATGGTGGAAGAAGAAATTTTAAAAAGTAATATAACTCAGGTGAAAACTGGGTACCAAAACTCCTATATTGGTGATGAAGATTGTAATTTTTTACAGTATTTTTTTTTTATTATTTTATTTTTTTGTAGGGAATGCCAGGGAGACCAGGACCTCCTGGACCTAAGGTAGTCTCAGATTGATAATAAAAATGAAAGCTTTCTACTAGCTCATTTTATGGATGCTATTTAAAATAAAAATAACATTTTTTCTTTTCTTTTCTTTTTTCAGGGTCTTATGGGAATAAAAGTAATAGGAACCAAAGGAAGAAAGGTGCATGTATAAAATGCTTAAAACATTTTTTATTTCTGATATACTATGGTGAAACACTTGGAGAAGTACTGTGAAATAAAGATTTTCAATATATATATGGAAGTATTTTACTGGAAGATCGGAACATGGCAGTTAATGTCTGAAGACAAACTGTGTTCACATAAGAGCTGAAGATAAAAACTTCCTAACAGAAGGGTAGAAACAGTTAATACTTACTAATACATAGCATTACATTCATTTATATATAATTTTCACAGTATTCCTAAATAGTTATCCAAGCATGTAAACAGTGGTAAATATATAGCATCATGACTTACCGTATAGACTCATGACTTATTGTGGCCAATATCTCTTTGGTGTCAGCCCTCAAGATGCTAGAAAACCTCCCAGATTTTGAGGAAAAATTGAGTGGTTTGTCTTTCATGGTTTTACTTTGTATCTATATAATTTACATTCATAGAAATGGCTATGAATAAATACATTGTCTCCCAGGACCTCAAGGTGCTGTTGGAAGGCTGTTGTAGACAGTCTGAGTGTCCTTATAGCACCCGTTTAAGAACTTGGAGCATCTCACAGTTCAGCTAATTGACCTGCACAGATTCAGTTGTGGACTGAAACATCACTATCTGACAGTGGGATTGATTTTAATTGATTACTACCAGAAACATGCTAGAAGTTTCCTGGCAAAATCTCTAAAAACATAACTTATTATTCATTAGCATTAGCTCAAGTGAGCATGTAACATCTTGCTTCTTTACAAAAAAGTGATGCATTCTTTGCTGTTATGCTGCTAGTGCATGCAGAGACATTCCCTTGGCTTAAAATCACTTAAAATTATGGCTAATGTTTTGTTGAGCTCTACAGGAAAGATCATATTTAGGACTTTCCCTGTTCTAAAAGATCCTTAGTGAAAAAGTGCACTGTAATACCATTTTAGGTTAAGAGTGCATGAAAGCTAATTTTACCTGACAGCAACATGTGACAATCATCTACTTATAGTATACAGACTGCAATTCTGAGGATGTCACTGAAGGTGATTCATATATTTTTATCTGACTTAATCAAATTGGGAGAAAACTGATAATTGTTTTAACTGTCAGAGAAATTTTAATTAATTTAGAAACAAAATTGTATTAAAAACACTCTTTAAGCTAATTTTAGATACTTTAAAAGAAGTCAGTATATGCATTTTTAGATTTCTTACCTAGGAGAAGGCTTGAAAAGTTTTTACAATGTCAAAAGCATAGCAGTAGTAATTTGAAATAAAGACAAAAAACACACAGCTTGTAATTGCTTCATTTTTATCTTTCTTTAAGGGTGACACTGGATTAACTGGACCCCCTGGACCACCAGGAACAGTTATTGTGACATTAAGTGGACCAGACAACATGACGGTAATAAAATGGTCAAAGATGACATTTAGATAAGCCATCGTACTGTTTTTTTTACTTTGTGCAGGACATTTTCATCTTCATTGTTCTGATTACATTTCCTTTCATCCATCCTAACTTTTTTCAGATTTATTTAGGTAGATGTAAATCTCTTCTTAGAGCATGTGTATTCGGCTCAGCTGAGGCCTGTATATTCATACACACATCTGAACGGTTCCAGTGGAATGTTAAATGCTCATTAGTAACCCATCTGCTGTGGATCTCTGAGTACATGAAAAGTAAATCACTTATAGCTTCACCAAATCAACACAAGTTTTTTGACTGGCCATCAAAGCCACAGCTGTGATGACCTCTGGGCCTTGTCACTGAAAATATCAGGACTCCGAGCTACTGAGTTTCACAAAAGCTTACAAGTTGTTCATACACATTTCAAAGTTTTTCTCATATTTTTACTGGAATGTGAGTAATCGTAGGAAGTGTTGAAAAAACAATGAGTATTTGAGAAAGGAAATACTCTGAATCAACTTTCATTTTAAATAATGTTTTGTGTGTTAAGAGTCTTGCATTTTGGCCTTTTATAGTACTTAGACAGCAGTTCTTGATACTTGGTTTTATATGTTCACATGTTAACTGAAACAACTCTTCAACCTGGTTTTGAATGTTTTCCTTATTTAAGCTACATCTAATCCATGGAGTTTTCAAAACTTCTCTGTTATGGGCTAAGATAAAAAGTGATTTTTGTCATCAAAATTATATCGGGGAGGAACTTTGCTGATGCAAAGTTTCTGTTTCTTTTAGTCATTTAAGTAGAACTATACATGCTTAAGTAAGCTTGTTAGTAAGGCTTGGCTTTCCTATTTGTAACACACAAATGTTTTCGTAAGCACAGAAACATCCCAGAGACCATGCTAGATTTTGACTTTCTGTGTAATAGGACTTGAAAGGAGAGAAAGGGGAAAAAGGATCAAGAGGACTTCCAGGACCAGTGGGGTTTACAGTAAGTGACCAGAATAAATCCCTTAAACCCAGACATTCAGGCAGCATCACCTAGTAAATAGAGTCCCATATTTATGCTATTTATTCTGACCTTTAAATATAAATACCTATTGATGACATTATATTTGTACTTTTTTTAAAGATTAAAAAAATGATAAAAAAAATATATTTAATTTGGAAAATGTGACCACAATTATGTATATTTTGATGGTGTTTTTGTTACAGGGGCCAGTTGGTGATTCTCAAAGTGAAAAGGGTGACCGAGGAGAACCCGGAGCACAGGTATGTGGAAAAAGCACTTATATGTATGTTAGAGAATTAAATAGGAAGGTACCACTTGGTATTGAAATGACTTTCAAATTTTCACATAAAAACTTCTCAACAAAAGTTTCCTGCTCATAGTAACTAAACCTGTATGAATTTCTAACAGTGTACCAATTTATAATCAAAAATTTATAGCCTTCTATAAAATTGATAACCCTAGAATACTCAAATAATAATGTTTTGTGGTATTTTTCTAAACAAAACATTCTAATTCCTCAATTTCAAATAAATTTTCAAAGCGATATTAAGAAATATCTCTTATCTGAAGTGTCTAATATAAACACATTTTTAAACTTTTCCATACTTATTGTGGCTATAATAAATTTTCTTATGCAAGAAAGGGTAACAATGGAAGACTTGTACTATCTATAGATTGCGCTTTCTTCACTTGTGTGGTACTTTAACAATGATGATGCTGTAGACCAGCCCAACGTTTATTTTTATTATTCCTATGCATTATGAAAAATTGAAGCAGTAACTCAGACAAAAATTTAAAGTACCAAAGGTTCTTGCTATCCAGGATGTATTGTCATTTTTCTATCTTCTGTATTCTGTATTATGGTAACAGTATGCAAAACTTTACTAGAACTCTTCTTAATTGACCTTTCACGTCCTCTTTTTTGGAGAAAGAAGTAGAGCACTCTTGCTTTTCTGCCTATTGACCTTAAAAAATGCTAAGAAAATACAAACTGTGTTAAGACATTGACTGACCAGCTATTCTAAAAAGAAAACAAAATTATTACTACAATATACCAAATAACTGTGAATTTCATGTTCTAGAAAAAAGGATCATTTTGTGCAAATAAGTTTGAGTCACTAGTGATATCACTGCTACTTCCAGCTCCCCCTCTTCTCTTCCAGAGTATCACCTTTGGTTAAGTTCTGCCATCTCCTCAGTATTACTGGTTTTTCTGATGCTTACATCATAATTCATGGTCTTATTATTATTTTTTTAATTATTTTAATTTTCCTGGACTTATTCTGTGCAAAAAAAATCTCTGAAATGTACTTCCCTTCCTGTTGTTCTGAACTCATAATCTTTGACTCCCCTTTATCTTGTCACTACCTTCCTGCTATTTTAACAAACCAGCTTTTCCTGACTTCTGCCTTCAGGGTGGCAAATTAAGGTATCCATAATTATTTTGTCACTTCTGTTTTGCTCTCCATTTTTCCCCCTCCTCTGCCTTCCCTTGTCACTTATTTTTTTTTAACAAAAATATTTTCTTTTTTTTTTGTTTTTTAAGTTGTTTAACTTCATGCATAGTTGCCACACTAGAAGCCAGGATGCCAGCAGAAAGCTGCCACAATGTGCTGTACACTGTGGAAAACAGCAGATACGTCTGGCATGCTGCCTTCTCCTGTTCTCACTTTTCCATTTGCTGCCCTACTTCCTTTACCTTTGAAGTGCAGTCCCTATTCTTCTTCATTAAATAGTTTCTATTCAAGCCATCTCTTAAGCCCAAGTCCTGTAAGTCTTTCATATCTTTTTCCCTTTGGTATCTTTCCATGCTCATCGCTAGAAGGACTATTAGCCGCTGTATTGTTTGGTCATAGCTTGTCTTGCTCCTGCAGGGACCTTGTTTTGCACCAGTCTCTGTGTACTTCCCTGGCACTTTGTGCTGTTGAAGTGTCTGCCTCAGCTAATTCTCCACAGGAGAAGGAATGTCCAGGGAATATCTTTCCCTGTTTTTCTAAACATTAATTCTGATTAGAAATAATGAACATTTAGTAAATAGCCTAAAAGCTTTTCCAAATTAGTAAGAACCTAAAGTACAGTTACAAGCACAGCATTTAGTTGTATGCTCTTAGAATGCAATGACACTTCTTTAGTTCTTTTTATTTTTATTATTATTTTCCTCTGTAGGGTAAACCTGGAAAAGAAGGTGCCCCAGGTCCACCTGGCTTACCGGTAATGAAGGAAGCCTTCAAAAGTTCTTTTAAGTAACAGTCATCTTTTTTTGGTGGTCATATGTTTCTGTCACAGCTTCTTCACATTGTGGAATGTGTCTGGGAACGTTGATTTGCATACGTGGTGAAACATTACTTTTCACTAAACTGGCCTAAGGACATACCGTGTACCTATAGATGTGTGCAGGAGAGAGAGGTTTGCTACATAGATCTTGTTGCTTCTGTGTAAAACAAAAAGACCTGTTGTTTGCTTCTGACTATCAAATGAGTTTGAGATGGAGGTCAAATGAACACTTAATTATGCAAAATTACCGATTTTCATTCTGGTTAGTCACACTGAAATATTTGCAAAAGAGCTATATCTTCACTTCAGAAATCAAGAAGCAAAATGAATAATTTAAATCACTAGAATCAAAGACATCCTTTAAAAGGAGAAGCTACAGTCAATGTCACAACTATCTTGGCCTAAAATGAGATGACTGATAGATATTAAAATAATCATTTTGGAGGAAGTACCAAAATATAGTTCGTAAAATATATCATTTCATACCCAAAATGATCTCATTTGTAGACTGGTTCAAAAGCTCAAGTTGTTGAATTGTCCTTGGAATGCTTATTCAATTGGTTAAATATCAGTTCTTCTCTATTTAATTCACTTCCACTTTAATGATATAATTAGGGTCACAGTGACCTTACAAAAATCTTAGCAGAATTCTTATTGTTGGTATAACCCATTTCATAAATATCTAACTAAAACGCCACCCTCATTGTGTCAAAACAACCTTAGCACCCAGTCTAAACACATTCCAGTCTGTCAAAAAAAACATGGAATGACAGTTTGCAAGACTCTACTGCCTTATTACTCAGCTAACAGAAAAAAAACCTTCTGTCATGACAAAGACATGTCATTGTTCTGTTCCCATTTCTGCCTTTTACCAACTAGGGGTGCATTCAGCTCCATAAACCTCTGCAGAATCCTTTTTTTTTTTTTTAACATATGTACGCTTGCAGATAGTGCAGACCACTGTTAAGGCTATTTTCCCTCCTGGTCTTGCTGACACCCTTCAGTAGACACTAGCTGGACAAGGTCTGCAAGATGGAGTTGATGAATATGAGACTATCACATTGTGTTCAGTTTCTGCCCTTTCAGGAACAGCAGTTTACAGAGGGAGGACAAACCAGAGCCGCTTAAACTTGTGTTATCTGGAGTGGCTTCATCTTGGGATTGGTAGAATGTGCCATTATAAAGGCAGGTTTGGATATGAGACCTGTGGTATTGCCTGCAGACATGGAACTTTGCCCCATACTGAGTCTCTCCCTGGAATTTCTTCCTCTGAGCAAGTCATATTTGCGTTGCCATTGCCCTGAAAGATCAAAGCTTTCAATTTTAAATTTGATTGATGACAGTGCTAAAAGATTTTTTCTCATAAAATTGTATACTGTCATCTGCAGGGACAAAAGGGTGAACAGGGCAAACCAGGAGTGGCTGGCAGACAAGGAGCTAAGGTATTGTCTAATGCTTTTGTTGTTTTTGAGGATGAGGATAAGGTATGTTTGGGGGTTATTATATATTCTTTTTTATCATTGTCAGTACAAGATGTTTGTACGTAGACAATATGTGTACAAGATGACAAGTAATGATATTGTGGAATGGGGAATTGGTCAGCTGAAATAGATGATGTGCATGAACTGGTGTCCATCTTTGCCTGCTGGTGTACTCCTGTAGTTTTTGGAGCATGTGGCTGAGCAGTTGTGGCAGGAACAGAGGACAGGGTGCTGAAGGACTGGTCAGGAGTAGAAGTCCTTTAATGTTGTAAGCTATGTACTGAAATGACAGTGGATACCAAATGTCATGTCATGTATTCTTTTTAATAAATGAATTTAACCCATTTCTGTCCTCTAATTAAGGGGATAAAAGGCAACACTGGTCCACCTGGAGCTTGTGGTCGAGTAAGTGTAAATTATCTTCATCATGTCATTTGTGTAAACCATTAAAATAAGTCAAACTGACTGTATGTAGCAATAATGGATGCCATGATGCTCTAATTGGGGTATGTCATTCTCAAAGTACTGTTATTGCTGGACATCTCTAAGGCATGGCATCTCCCTTCATGTAGAACTGGATGAAAGATCAACACCTGGTTAGATTTCACTCATTTCCAGCAGTTTTGGCAGGAGACTGGACTATCACAGAACGGTTACAAACATTGCTGGAGCTGATTTTTTTAAAACCAAACTAATCAGTTCCAGAACAGGTGTTTTTAATTTGAAAATCCCAAGGTTCTTTATTAAAAAAAATAAAAAATAAAAAAACATCAAACTAACAGATACTATGAGTACAATTTCTTTGTCTAGTTATGCTGTCTCTCCAATGTCCTTCTTAAAGGACCTGTGTGCATCTAATGGAAACTTTCTGCTCAAGTTGTCCAAAAAGAAATAACTTTAAATAAACTAATGAATTGTGATATTGACAGAGTACTAAAAACCACTGCTTTTCAAAAAATCAATAGAACAAGAATAGAAATTGTATATTTTAAGCAGTTTTTTATGCCTTTTAAAATTGGTGTTTTAGTAGTCCATTTAAATTTTAGTGTGATGTTTATGTGTCAAGGCACAACTCTTACCATAATCTTATTTTCAGGTAAAGGTGCCCATTCAGAATAATGCAGAAAAGAGTAAAAATTCGTAGTTAGAAAAAAGTAGAGCTATAGTTAATAGCATTTTGATTCTGCCTGTCATTTATATAAATTTCGAAATGTCATCATATTAAACTATAATAAATTGAGAATATTAATTTCATAGGAATTAATTTTATATGCATTTGTGATTTAACTAGTTGATTTTTGTCTGTTTTCATGTATGATTACTTAAAAGAGTAGTTTCTGTATAGCTGAATCTGATTTGAAGCAGTAGAATAGACTTTATAATTCCTAGAGGTTTCTGTCAAGAATATTTTCTATCTTATGCTACTGTAATATTCCTGATTGGGTCTCTGAATCCCAATCTGCCTGTATAATTGCATCCACAGGCAGAGGAATTCTTTGGGAAGTAAGGAACTGGGCTGAAAATCCCAGCCCCCTTTATTTGTACAGGTCTTTTGGCATTATCTGTGTGTAACAATTGTAATTTAATTTCTGACTCCTTGTGAGTAATTAGCATGTGGTTAGGAAGCTCTCATGGTGTCACAGCTTTGGAAGGATGAATAAGGTCATAACATTGTACTAACCAAATGGTCAGTATGAGGCACTGTGCTTTTCTCACAATCTTTCTATTAAGACAGAGTATTATGATAATGTAGTTGGTGATAAGGGAGATGAAGGACCCCCTGGACCTCCAGGACCAAAAGGTCAACGTGGTATGCCTGGTGAGTAGCATATCAAGACTACAATCTTTTAGCATGATGTTGTGGTGTAACCCCACAGGCAGCTAAGCACCCCACAGCTGTTCACTCACTCCCTTGCCAAGTGGGATGGGGGAGAAAATAAAATTAAAAAAAAAAATTTTAAAGGTAAAACTTGTGGATTGAGATAAATACAGTTTAATAGGACAGAAAGGAAGGGAAAAGAATAATGATAATAATAATGATATATACAAAAAAAGTGGTGCCCAATGCAATTGCTCACCACCCGCCAACCAGTGCCCAGCCAGTCCCTGAGCAGTGGCCCCTCTCCCAGCCAACCACCCCAGCTCTTATTGCTGCCATGGAATATCCCTTTTGGGTCAGCTCTCCCTGTTGTGTCCCCTCCCAGCTTCTTGTGCACCCCCAGCCTGCTCACTGGCAGGGTGATGTGAGAAGCTGAAAAGTCCTTGGCTCTGTGTGAGTACTGCTCTGCAACAACTAAAACGTTAGTGTGTTGTCAGTATTACATTTCTCCTAAATTCAAAGCACAGCACATACCAGCCTCTATGAAGAAAATTAACTCTATCACAGAAGAAGCCAGGACACGGGGGCTGTTTATTCAAAGGGCTTGTTCCAGGCTAGGTTTCTGAGCACACAGCAACCTGCTTCTGCCTTTCCAAGAGTATTTCCAAATTACTCCCATCAAATTTGTCCTGAGATATGTAGTAAGATTTCTCTAAAATGATGAAGCTGGCATACTTCTTTGTGCACATAATTGAGTTGAGCACCTAAGCTCACTCACATCCTATATAATGACCTCAGTGGATTCCTGCATCAGCGTTACTTATGTATGCCATAGACAAAACGCCAGAGCTTTAAGTCTCCTGTTAAAGGTCATACTATTTTTGTAGCTTTCAGAGTTTCTTATGCCATTTTTATTGCCTATCATCCCCAAATAATATTTTTTGTTGTTTAGTTTGGCCATGCTGTAAAATTAAAATGTCTTGATTTATTATTTGAGCTGTATCACAATGTAATAATAACTTGTGGGCTGAACTCTAAGGCAGCATGTTGTGAGCTGTACCTCATACTCACCCAGCAAATGCTTGCCTACTGTATTTTGGTGTTCTGTTTTTATGAATATTTATGTGGCAAGTGATCACATTGCATCCCGTGAATACCCTTTGTTTTAATAAATCTACTTACGTGCTTCCAAGGGATGACAAGAGGAGAGTTGAGCCTTGCAAAGATAATGCATTTTTAAGAAGTGGTATCTCTATTACAGCAAGTAATAGTGGCAAAAAAGAAGGAAGTTTGCAGGCCTGTAAGCCCCTCTCAAGTAATTGGTGCATCCCCACCTGAGGATAAATGTGGTGGGTCCTCTTCCTACCTCTTGTAAACACCCATATCTTGCCAGATTTCAGTGAGAATTGGCAGTGTGCAACAGTTGCGTAAATGGTATACGACTACTGAGGTAAAACCAAATTCTTAAAAGATAAAATAAGCATAGAATGCAGAAGCGCAAAGATTGCAGTCAGTGTTACTGAGTAGTGACTTTGCTGAGGATACAATGGTTTAACTCCAGTTCTAAACATGTTGCTTTTGCAGGGCCACAGGGTCCTCCTGGAGGTGCTGGTAGACCAGGTATGTGTAATGCACCAGTACCACAAAAATTGTTCTTCCTGCCAGTTATACCAAATCACTGTTGTGAAATCTTAATTTTGGATGTCTGTGAACATATCTCTACATAGCAATAAAATAAAAATAAAAAATGTCAGCCACAAGTTTTGATGAGCCAAGCATGTAAAGAGAGATTAAAGAACATTTTAAAATATCTTTACATTCTCACTGTGATTATTTAATATATCACAATGTAAAAAAGATTCATGGTATGAACTTTGAAAGTCTGTGTTTGTCTCTCACTCATCCTGCTGAGTACTTGCTTACTTTGCTTTGAAGTTCCTTTTTTTTTATTTTAACTTCATTTTTGTATTTTCTCCTCTTTGGTTAGGTGTGTCAAGACCTGGTTTGAGAGGTCCCCCAGGATTTCCTGGCCCAAAAGGAACAAAAGGAGAAAAAGGACAAACGGGCTTGTGCATTGTAGGCCCTCCAGGACTACCTGGGATTACTGGCAGACCTGGTTCTGTTGGATTACCAGGTCCTCCAGGAGAACCAGGTGACATTTCATTATTGTATATATAATACAGAAACAAATCCAGTTATCTCAATTGCTGATGTATGAGATTATATAAATATATAATTTATGGAGTATATCTTGAGTAAAGTGGTTGAATAGATTTTTTTTGTAAATTTCACTTTAGAATATTCACGAAAAAGTATGCGTAGCAATTGTCTATGCTCCATTTCTAATGAGATTCTGTGGGGAAGGTACAATGACTTTCCAGTATAAAGATTTCTCGCTTTTTTTTTTTAACTGTGACTAAAAATATACTACTTAAAAACAGGAAGGACTAATGAGGAAAAAAAATCTGTTCTTAAGATTAACCGTTCCAAAAATTGCAGTTCATCTGTAAAACTAAACTCAGAAAGGGTTAATCTAAAAGTTAGAGAAATCACTTGCATGCCTTCCTAGGTCTTAGTGGGCCTTAGAGCAGGCTTGAAGTACTGGCATCATGAAAACAAAGCAGTAGCAGCTTTGAACTAGCTGAGTAGTTCCAGTTCATACAACTTTTAGAAAGTGTATTAACCAGGAGTACCTCTTTAACTAGGAGTACAAACAGCATCATATTTCCTTTATATGTGGTATGGCCAAAGCAAGTTCTTTTCAGAAATAATACCGAGGTAATGCTTATCTTTCCTCTCTTAAAATAAAAAAATCTGTCCTCCAAATGATTGCCATAGGAAGAGCTCAATATGTCATCTGTTTTTTCCAGAGTAATAGTAAATACAGCTGAATAATTCTGATAAAGATACTTGAGCAGGATTAATAATTTACAAATAAAAGTTTTTCTTCCAAAGCTGGAAAAGAAAGAATTATGTTTCTGTTAGAGTGTAAATATTTCCCAAAGGAGGAACTGTGCTTTTTAAAGGCAGCCCCCTGGCTAGACAGCAGTCCAGCAGTCTGCTGAAATTTACTTTAGAATCACCATATTTTTCCTCAAGTAATTCCAGTTAAAGGAGTTTCGGTTTTGTCCAGGTAGTTCTCTTTCAAATGAATACTGTCTCCAGATCATCCTTGCACCTTTTTTCTGCCTTAGCAAATAGAGAATGTCTGAATAATCTGTAAATGTAATGGTGCCATGCTCATTTCATTTCCAGGTAGAGTAATATTTAGAACAGGCCCACCAGGACGTCCTGGAGAGCCAGGGTGTGCAGGACCTCCAGGACCTCCAGGAGATGTTGGCATGAAAGGTCAGTTACTGTGTTTATAGACTGTTTGAAGGATTGACATAGTGTTCACTCAACAGGGGATAACAAGATATCAAAAATGTCAGGGAATCCTACAGTTTTGGAGCAAGCCCTTCCATGTTCAAGAGAGTGTGTATAAATTAGGAGAAATTAAAACAGTGGAAAAAAATCATGTTCATTCTCAGTACAGGGTTTTGTACATTTCGCTTTCATGTACCACATTTTTTGTGTGGGAGTGTTTTCTCTGAATGAGGTCAGGAACGTATCGTTATTGACAGTTACTGGCCTTTTCACCTGAAAACCAAGATGCAGAGCTGAAAAATTACTTTTTCCATTTCTACTTCCTTTCTGAAAGCTACCTCTTAGAAGTTGACGGTACAATCCATTTATCTTCATAGATCCTCATGAAATTTTGAAATTAATTGACCTCTGAAGCTATTTGATGAGTTCAGAGATTTTTAAAAAATTCATTAGGGATAGCAAGATGTCCTCCCCTTAAAGTAAACAGTGGCTAAGAACAGTGCCTGTGCCAGTGCCAAGCACCAGTTGTAAAGCACTGCAGCCAGGGTGTAGATCTTCTCTGGACAGTGCTTATTACAGGTTGGTGGGGTTTTTGTATTCCCGTGTTGTTATGTCAGCACTAACGATTGTTCTTTGAGAGAAGGTTCATTCTGTAAATATCACCGCAGGAGCTGCTAATTTTTTTTGGCTAAATGCCACCTGCCAGTCTTTAAAGTCACTCAGGCTGTTATGAAGCCATGTTAGTTCAAAGCCTGTGTGCCTTTCTTCTTTTGAGACAATTTGGCCTATCGATAGAGTGACTGTATCCAAATAGCTTACTGAAACCAGACTTGAAAAAAAACAAAAACAAAAACAAAACCACAAGAGATTTAAACTGGGTGTCCCTATGTTTTGAATTAAATGTAATCAGTTCTGATTCACTGTGACCACAGGTGATCTTGTATTGTGTTGGAGGTGATCTTCCATCAAAATTCAGGTCACATGCCTACTGCTCTTTGACCAAGAGGTGTTGACCACCCTCTATAAAAAAAATAAATTGACACATTAGTTCAGCTTGGGACTTACTTTGTGTGGAAAAACTAATGAATTATATTCCTTCTAGGTGATGAAGCTTACATGTGTACTGATTGTAGCTATGTTCCGGGAACACCTGGTCTTCCTGGTTCGCCTGGGCCACGTGGCCAGGATGGCATCCCTGGTAAATTATCTCAGTATTTCTAACAGGATGGTAGCAAATGCCACTGCTTTTGCTTTTAGCATGAGAATCAGGACAGGTATGAGCATGTCTGCATCATGCAATATTCCAGATCCCAGAAATAGCCCTGAGATTGTGATGAGTGTGATAGCATAATGCAGCTCCATCTGCTGATGTGAGCACAAGCCCTAAAAGAGTTGAAGGCTAAATGCTAATGGGCTTAGGTGCAGCCTGAAGCCAGGTCAGTCTATGCTCATGCAGTGAGTGTGAATGGGAGTAACATACAGTGCTGCATGTGATTGTCAGAGCTTGTCAAAATCCATTTCCTTATTTTCTATTTTATTTACAAAATATGTTTGTTCTTTTGCAGGTAGGGAAGGAACACAAGGTCCCAAAGGAGCTCCAGGTTCTCCAGGAGCACCAGGTTTTCCAGGAGCTCAAGTAAGACTTGCATTTTTCAAATTATTTTTCAGATCCCACAAGAATTTCATAGAAATGTCATGCCAACGTTAAACGAAGTGTCATACTAGGTGATATCAACAGTTCTCTGTTGCAGCCTCACCTTGAATATTGTGTACAGTTCTGGGCTCCACAATGTAGAAAGGATATTAAGAAACTTGAAAGCTTCCAGAGGAAGACAACAAAGTTGGTATAAAAAAGGCTGGAGGGCATGTCCTATGAGGAGAGGCTGAGGACACTTGGTTTGTCTAGTTTGGATGAAAGAAGGCTAAGAAGCAAACTCATTGCTCTCTACAACTTCTTGAGTAGGGGAAATGGAGAGAGAGGTGCTGATCTCTTCACCCCGGTAACCAGTGATAGGATGCGAGGGAATGAGGGAACAGCACAGAGCTGTGCCAGGGAAGGGGTTCTGCCTGAATGTTAGGAAGAAGCTCTTTACTGTGAGGGTGATCAAATGCTGGGACAGGCTTCCCAGTGAGGTGGTTGATTGCCCGTGTCTGTAAGTGTTCAAGAGGCATTTGGGAAACTTGCTGAAGTGGGAAGGCAAGCACCTGCCACAGACATACTACTTGGTTTTTCTAACTTGTGCCTGTAGTAGTAACAATTCTTGGGAGATTACAGAAAACACTGTCCAAAACAAAACTGTCATGCACAAGAACATATTGTGGTGGCTGCCATACAGATGCATAATTGAAAGAGCCTGCTAGCAAGTTTTTCCAGAAAACTCCCAAGAATTTGTGAGCCCAAGATCACTAGAGCCCAGTGTGCTTGTGTGCTTTCAGTTCCACATTGTACCCTGAGGGGTTAAGAAAAGAGCACAGAAGTTAGCTACAGACAGACAGCTGTGGTGGCTATAGTATCCCTAGGGAGATCTTACCATGTAGAGAACTATGTCCCCTCCCATATCCTCTCTAATCAGATTTTAAGTTTTTTTTCTTGTCCTTCTGCTTATGCCAGTAGTTGGAGTGGGCAGTTACAGTGAATAAAGATACAAATAAGGAGAACCATTCTTAGGTATTTAATTTAAAAAAGAAAACATGAAAATGGTTGACATGTTTAGCACTGAAATTTTCTTTGTTCCAGGGACCTACAGGTTTTAAAGGAGATCAAGGACATAAAGGATCAAAAGGTGAGCCAGGATACGTGTATCCAGAAGGGCCAAAAGGTGAGCAAGGAGATCCAGGGCCCAGGGGAGACAAAGGAAGAAAAGGTTCAAGTGGATTTCTGGGAAGACCTGGCCCAAAGGGCTACAAGGGTTCTAAAGGTGAAGAGGTAGGTATGCACTGTTTACAATTAACATAGAATTCATGAGAAGCTAAGTCAGTGGTTGTATCTTGTATGACACTCTGTTCTACCTAGTCCAATATTTTAACTGAATATCATCTGCCTGACTTAGAGGTGCTGTGCTCAACTATAGCAACCAATACACGTAAGTGGAAACAAAAGAATTAGAATAAATATTCTTATGTAATACCAGGGAGAGATAAGGCTAGTATGGATGCATGCTGCTGCAAAGCCTCAGCAGTTTATTAGTTTATTGTACTATTAGTTTGGACATTTGTATTGGAGTGTTATCTTGGATTGCTGTGATGAATAAGACACAGACCAAAACCAAACAAATAAAAATAGTTTTTCTGTCTAGTCGTAATGCTTAAAGTGAAATAATAGTACAAATAATACCAGTTTGGTCTTTAGGAATTAATCTCCAGTCAGGGCTGAGAGAAACCACAAAAACTGCGAGAGCTACTTTAAGACTAGCTTTCTTAGAGCAGAGCTCTTGGATCAGCAGAAACAAAAAACTAGCAATTGTTGTTGCACTGTGTTGGCTGAGAAACTATAAAAGTGATTCAGATATTGCTATTTTTAAACCTGACCCCCTAGTACTTAAGGCAAATCAGTGCTGAAGTTGTTTTATTCCCTAATGTGTTTTGAAAAATTAAAAAAATCATACAATATAATGCCATGGTAATTGAAAATCAGGCTGTTTTTGTACTTTTTCAATTTTAATAGAAAGGCTGGATGAATGCCCTACAGTTTACAAGCATTGATATTAAAATTCTTATTTTTTCATCACAAGTAAGTTGGTTGAAAAAGTCCTGTTCAATCAGCAGAGCTACTCTGCTGCTAAAATAGTACGAGATCATAGTCGTACAGAGAATCAGGCGTTTTGTTGTGAAAGCTGGCATGGAGAGCAAGTAACGTTTGGTATACAGACATATATATCGTTAATAGGGATTGTCTGGTACAAAAGGAGATAGAGGACTACCTGGACTGCCTGGTAATCCTGGTCTCCCTGGAGAGATGGGGCTTCCTGGACCACCAGGATATGGACCACAAGGAATAAGAGGTTTCAAAGGCTCTAAAGGAGTACCTGGTCCTCCTGGATTGCCTGGAGAAGCTGGTTTGTAACTTCCTATTTTACTGTTCTTTACCTATGTTAAAGTTTTAAACTGCAGAGAGAGATTGAAGACAAAGACATAAATTATGAAATGTAGGAAGTTTTTTCTTGGGATGAGATTTCCAAAGCGTTGTTCCATCTTTGGTTTCACTAGAGATAATAGCAAAAGTTTAAGGGTCATAAGATAATTGAGATTGGAAGGGACCCTATGAGGTCTTTAGTCCAAACTCCTGCTCAGAGCAGGGTTAGCTATGAGATTAGAGCAGTTTACTTCAAATCTTGACTGAATAATACTTTAAAACCTTCAAGGACAAAGACTGCACAGAATTTCTGGGCAACCTGTTTCAGTGCTTGACTATCCTCATCATGAAAAAAAATTCTTTGACTATAGATCCATTTCTCATCGTTAGTCATTAGTGTGAGCTAAGTCATCAGAGGAAAATATGAAGGACTTGATCACTTTGGAGTGCCGGAAACATACCAATGTATTTATTTATAGGCAAATATAATCTGGAAGAACTCGAAGCTGGGCAGGAGAGATATAATCAAGTCGCTTTTTAAGAGAATTTTTGAATTTTAAATCCAGGGGATTCTGGGGATTAGTGCTTATAACTGCAGTGATATGTTGGGCACAATATACCCATGCTTGTGCTATTGGCTGATACAAGATGTGAATTTGTTATCCAAAGGGATGAAATTTTTAGTGTGTGTCAATCTGAGTCTTTGTCACTCTTTCTGGGGTTGTCACATCGTATCAGGAAATGCACATGAATCTCTGTTGGAGACCTTGCTAATTGTGAGTTTTGTTTTTGGTTTTTTGTTTAGTCTGTTCTGAGGGTCTTCGACCTGATGTTGACAATAACTCATATTCCCTACTTAAAATCATTTTGTGCTCTCTGGGTTTCTGTTAGACTGTAGGAGGGCTGAGAGAAGGGCTTGAGGTGGTCTGGGTGTCAATAAAATTCTTTTGCTTTATGAAGTCAGGGTTTAAAGGATTTTCAAAATCTGTCGGAGCTTCAGAAAGATGGAAACAATAGCAGATGAGATTTTTAGCTGACTAGCTTGCTTATTAATATTTTTAAATTGTAAATTATGTATTTTAAAATTGTCTATTTCCAAACCATGAGACTTTGATAATGTATTTGCTGAAGGTCTGAAAGGAGAGACCAGTAGGATAACTCCGTTGCCTGCATTGCCAGGACCTCAGGGACCATATGGTTTACCTGGACCCCCAGGGGTGCCTGGTGAGTATGTTTGCTCTAAGGACAAAGTTAGAGATGACCTGATTGGGATTTCTCTACCAATTCTGGCCAGATAAAACTGTTGGGTTATTTTGAGAGAACTCTATGAAGGATTTCATACCAAGGGCAGATTGCATAAAGACTTAACAGACTCGTGTATGCTTTGATACTGAGAACACAAGGATCACAATTAGCATTTTAACTACTGTGGAGGAAAAATAGTGTCTAAGTTCTAATGATGTCATCTACACTGATGTCCTAATCAATAATGATAAGCTGGAAAACACCCCGTCATTACGTGTTGAGGTTCTGTGGCAAGATAGACTGCAATTTACTTATTTTCTTTGAACAGGTAGGGTCGGAACAAATGGTCAGCCAGGTGATCCAGGACATCCAGGGCCAACAGGTGACACAGGCTTTCCAGGGCTTGGGTTTCCTGGAAACCCAGGTCCAAAAGGTAAAACACACTTTTTGATATTCTTTAAAAAAAAAAAAAAAACCTTTTCTACTTTTTTTTAAATATGGATTGACAACAATCATCTTTAAAAAAAAATAATGAATGAGCATTAATCAGATGGTTTTTAGCACTCTTGTAATTTACTGCCTTTGAGGGGGTTTTGTGGTTTTCTTTGTTTTTGAAATATTTTGAAGTATTTCAGAGAAATAGAATACTACAACTACTACAATGTAGTTTTTTGAAGAGAACAGTGAGGAACTGGCATCAGAAGGGGTTCAGCCCAGATTGGTTACTTAATGCAGGATGTTTTTGAAGCAAGTAACTGAGCAGTGTTACAATGAGTGTTGAGGGAAGATGCAATGTGTCAAATGTGTATCAGGATTTTGTTTTCAGCTCTTCTAACCTACAATAGTGCAGAAGTCCATAACCACATCCATACAAATACCCCTTTGTAAAATAAGGTGGTAAATATAGCATTTGTATTGCCATATAATTCTTTTTGTAGGAGATAAGGGACTTACTGGAGGCAGAGGATTACCAGGTTGTGAAGGAAAAATTGGAGAGCCAGGCCAAGCTGGAAATCTGGGACAACCAGGAGAAAAGGTTTGACTAGAAATACAGCACAGACTTTTCCATAGGTCCCATTCATTAACTGTGTCATTGAGCAAATAAATTAATAAGTGCATGGAAAATAAGAGTTCCTGTATTTGCTAACCAGTGATGCACAAACTATAAAATGAAATATTTTATGAAAGAGGTTGTCAAATCAAATTTTAACTAGAGATACAGGATTTCAGAACTCCCAAGTTGTTGGGATGTTTTGATACTTCAATTTTCAGAGCATAAGAAAACTATTGCATTGCTTACAGCAAAAAAATTAAAGCCAGTTTCTGAAGAGATGGCTGTTCAGAAATTACTGATGGAATATATAAAGGTAGGACTCTTGACTACTCTGTAATTAGGATCCAAAGGTGAACAAAATAATAACACTTAACTGTTTTGAAAAGGGAGCATTCCTTTTTGTTTTTATGCCCATATGTCATTCTCGTATGTGTTTTTTGATATGGCAAAGTATGGGGATTTTTGTTTAGTGTAATTATTACTTACTCTGTGCTTGAAACCACAGAACAGCTGGATTTGGAGTGACCTTTGTGGTCCATATAGTCAACGACTGGTATAATCTCAGCTCTACTGGCCTGTTTTAAGAACGTATTGATTTGCTCGTATTCAAAACTAGTACCCAAAACAACAAGCAGCCAATAAGAAAAAGCATTTCAACTTTTCCTTTCAGGGAATAGACTTCAGATATTTATCATAAAAACAGTCTTCATAGAAAACAATGTTCAGAAGAATGGCAGGGGTAAAAATGCAATAACTAAGTATTCTGAGACATATCTGGGTGCTGACTTTGATTATTTCAATAAATACTATGATGAAAATATAACTACCATGTAAAATAAAGGAAAAATTGTATTTGCACAAACTTTTACATATAGGTCCAACACCTTACATACTTACAGCAAGCATCATAATGCAGTAACAGCCAAAGAGAGGGAGGTGTCTCGTAATGCTCAGGAACGATTTCTTAGAGCAACGAGACAGTTCAAAAGCTGTTTAGACAAATTAATCTTCTGGTGTGGAACCTGCAGGTGGTCAATAAGGAACATCCAGTGATCTACTGAACTAGAGCCATTACAAATGTGAAAGATCCCCAGGGAATGGAGGTGATAATCCTAATTAAAGAAGCTAGTTGATTGCAGGGTGGAAAGAATATTTTGGCAGACTTGCAAAACGTAGTACATGTGTATTGTTTACATCTCTGTGTTGCAGGGGGACCCAGGCATGATTATTCATGGAGAGCCAGGCAGACTTGGTTCACCAGGAGGTCGTGGCATTCCTGGTCCAAAAGGTGATACGGGATTTCCAGGACTTCCAGGCCTACCAGGACGTGCTGGACATGATGGTGATGATGGCCTAAGAGGTACTGTGGTCAAACAAGCACGAGATACACAGCAAGTTACCTCCCTGTGTTAAGGAAAGGGAAACCAAGTCAAACAGTGCTCACACAAAGCCTCAAACTACTATCTAAATCATTATGAAACCAATCTCCTTTCTTTTAGGAGATCCTGGCTCACCTGGAATTCCAGGGGATCCAGGTTTTCCAGGGAAACCTGCTGAGTGTCTTACTGGCCGGCCAGGTTTGCCAGGTGGCCAGGGAGCTACAGGCCCACCAGGTAGGACCTTCCAAATCAAATGTGCTGTTTGGCTGGGTGACTGGGTTATATTTCTGCCTTCAAACATCCTGAGGGACCTGAAATTGTTTATGGGTATTGGTCATAGGTTACTATGCAACATCGCATTTAAAAGATGCATTGTCTGTGGATTGGTGGAAAACGCATGTACTAACTAAAATGGAATAAGATTTTTTCATCGTGTAGGGGAATGAAAATGCATACTCTGGAGTGTTTGGAGGATGAATGCAGAATTGGTGGGGTGTTTGTTTTGTTTTATTTTTGCCTCTACTGTGTTTTTTCTTTTAAATCTCTTCAAGATCTCCTGAATGTGTATATTACCTTGTATAAATTTACTGTGTAACCCTCAAACAGGCTCAAGAAGAGCTTGGTACTCATGATGGCAAGACAGAGATGAAGGTTTCCAGCAAGAAGTATCCTACATGTACTGTCATGCATTTTTCTTAGGAGGAAGAGGTTCATTAGGTTCAAAAGGAAAACTTGGTCCTCCTGGCTTGGGTATCCCAGGGATCTATGGAAAACCGGGGGAACCTGGCTTAATTGGCCTTCAGGGAAACACAGGATTACCTGGTCTCAAGGGACAGTCTGGAAGACCAGGAATCGATGGTGTGCCAGGTAAGGATTCCCCAAATGCCTGTTTTGACATAGAAAATTAGTCATTCTCTACAAAAAGTAGTCATGCTAACATGCCATCGACTGTAAATTGAGGATGCAAAAGTATTTTTCCATTAGCAGCTTTCATATATACATTTATATGATCTATATGGAAAACAAGTCAGTCATTCCCTGAATGACTAGCGTATCTTGAAGCTGTGATGACACAGTATTGAACTTTATACAGCACTCCACTTAGAATAGAAAACTACTTCCCATTGTTTTCTGTACTGCAATGTTCTTGCAACAGGACACTAACTAGTTCAAAGCTGCTTCTCAGCATAATGAAAGTGTAAGATCTTACTCAGCATCCCTTTTGAAGCAGATGGCTTTTTAATGCTTTCTCTTTTTCTGGAAAACAAACAAACAAACAAAAAAAAACAACAAGATCTTCAGTCTATGAGAGTTGTGACTCAGATCAGACTCTGTCATGTTAACCAGAGCTGACTTTACTTAAAGTAAGTAGTCCCCATAGGGTTTTTTGTTGTTTTTTTTAAATGTGTTCAAATTTGATTTGTAGAATACAAAAAATCAGGTATGTAATGCTGCTTATCTCTAAAAAAGATTTTTAATTATTCTCAAATCCTGCATTATTCTGTTGCAAGGAGATGGTAGATACCTTTTTATATATACAACCTGTAAAACTAATGATGAAGGTGTAGGCCAAACCTAGGCTTCTAATGCCATTTGAGATGAGCTGTCATGTCTCAGCTGGCTTCCAGCTCCTGAGCCAGAAAGGAATGTCTTTCCCATACATCTTGTGATGGATATGGATCTCCCAGCCTAGTGTGGCTATCTCAGATACATTAATCACACTCAATTGTTTCGTTCATTGATTGAAGCTGTTGCAGTTGTTAGTAGCCCCTCAAACTACCCACATTAGTCTGTACGCAAGTGCTGTTCATGTAGTTAAAAGCTGGAAAACTTGCTTCTACGGTATGTTATAGAAGTGCAGAAAATGTTAAAAGAATTGATTAACTATCTGACAAGTACATGCATGCCTTTCTGAGGTTTCACTGATTAAGTAAATTCCTGTTGTTTCCTTTCCACAGGCCCTAGGGGAGAGCCAGGTATAATGGGGCCATTAGGAATTCCTGGACCCCCAGGCATGATTGGAAGTCCAGGCAACCCGGGTGTCAGAGGTAAGTGACCATAGTATCTGTTTTTGTTATTCCTTAAGAATATAGCAACTGTCATGCTAAAGAAGACTTGTGATCAATCTTGATGTATGTTATCACTCCTGAGTATGTGTTGGTCAATTGATGACCAGAACTTCTTTGCGCTTTGGTAAATATTTGACTTCTGTACCTGTGCAGTCTACAGGCTGAATGACATTTTCTTTTAGCAGTATTGAATTGCCACCTTTTCCATTTCACAGGTATGTGTGAAAATGGTTGGAGATTTTCTAAACAAAGAAGAGAGCTTTTTGCCCTGATATTCATGTTCAACATATAATATCTGTTTAACAGCTATAAGATTATATTCATGCCAAGATACAATAACTATTTCTCATAATAATCTGTGGTCATAAATGTTTATTGATGTTTTGAGTAACTAAGAAGCTGGTTTAAGTTGTTGATTTGGCATGTGTATTTACATATGTTGTTGACCTTAGAGACGGAGTTTAATTGCTTCCCTTACGTGCTATCACCTAGACACGCTACTTCAGAAAACGTCGTCGTATTTTCTTGTAGGTTCTTTTGGCTTCCCAGGACTAAAAGGAAGAAAGGGGTTTCTTGGAGCAAAAGGTGAACCAGGTGATAAAGGTTTTCCTGGACCATCTGAGACCTTGGTTGGCATTGGAAATAAAGGAGAACAAGGCCCAAAAGGTACATATTCATTTTTCTGTCGTGCAAAACCAGGTAGAGTTGTCTGTGTGGCAGTTCCAGTGGGCTCTAATAAATGGAAGAAACTGGCTTAACTACTTAAAGTATTCCTTTGGTTTTGAAATAATTTTTGCCAAACACCATAAATGCCTTTTATGGGATAGTTGGATGTTACACTGAATATTTATTTCCATTTTAACAAGTCCATATTCCTTAAAAATACTCTCATTTTAATGTCAAATTAGTAGTAAAGTGTTGCTTGTAGTAAGTTTATATATATGCATCCTATATAATCATGTTTCTACACACTTCACCCACCTTCCCTACTGCACCTCACAGCTCTGGCCAGCTTTGTACCCAACTGGAACTGGGGTTATTCAGCCTAAAGAAAAGGAGGCTCAGGGGAGACCTTATCACTTTCCACAGCTACCTCAAAGGAGGCTGTAGCGGGGTTGGGATCAATCTCTTCTCCCAGGCACCAAGCAATAGGACAAGAGGAAATGGCCTCAAGTTGTGCCAGGAGAGGTTTAGGTTGGATATTAGGAAAAATTTTCTTCACTGAAAGAGTTGTGAGGCATTGGAACAGGTTGCCCAGGGAAGTAAAGTCACCATCCCTGGAGGTATTCAGAAGACGTGTGGATGTGGTGCTTAGGGGCATGGTTTAATGGTAGACTTGGCAGTGCTAAGTTAAAATTGATAATTTAGAGGCCTTTTCCAACCTAAATGATTCTATGATTTAGTAGTCCATGAGCACAGAAATGGTTGTGCTTACCAACTGGATGCTGGATTTCAAAGAAATGAAGTCTGCTTAGAACCATTTGACTGTCAGAATTATTATTTTGTGTGTAGTATTAATACAGACTCTCTGTATATGAGTTGTACATATTTAATTAATGCTATCTGGCTTTTTGTGAAGACATTTTGTGTGGTAGGTTTCAGAAATTTCCTTTCGTCTCCATATAGGAAATGCAGAACTCATTAACCATGAGCTTGTGTCTTGCTTGTGTTTATTGCAAAGTAAAAGTCCTGTGTTCCACTTCGGCTTCATTAGTTTTAAGAGTTATAAAATGTTAAACTCTTATATATAAACTTATCTTATAAAATGCTGTTGTGTGTGTGTGTTTGTTTAATGAAATTGTTTTAGGAGTCCAAGGAAGGATGGGTCTAAGAGGAGAAAAAGGAGATGCAGGTGTACAAGGTCCCCCAGGTCTTGTTGGATCTGAAGGAGTACCTGGTATACCAGGTATGGAGTATGTATATTGAAAATTACTGTATCACAGAATGGAGAGCAAGGATAGTATTACTTCAATGCTAGCACATAAACTTAGCTCTAGAAGCAGCACTGTATTTTCTGTATTAACTCTGAAGCTCCTCTGAGAATTCTGAAATGAAGCAATTTCAAAAGCTGCTATTTCAAAGTCATACTAGCTACAACTAAATGATTCTTTATTTCCTTCCAAATATGGATGATTATGTGAGGTGATACATAGAAAATAATACTACCTTTAAATAATATAAAATAATAATAACCTTAAAATCTAAAAGCTGATGAGGCCAATGAATAAAACTTGGTATTTATAAAATTTAAGAGAAGTTTGATTCCTAATATCATCAAGAAGTAGTAGGAATTCTAAGTTTACCACAGCTGTGCACAAAAATATTTCAGAAGCTTTTTGTATTTAAGATTGATTCTATTTCCCTGTTGAAAGCCTTCATACTTGGCTTATATTTTGGAAGTTAACAGGTCTTCAGTGAAAAGCAGTCTTAAAAAGAACCAATGTAATTATAGACCTACCTAAGCCATTTCACAAGGTTTTGCTCTGCCATCACCATGCCCACATACATAATGATACATGCTGATCTTGACTGAGAAAATGAATCTATTTTTTCAGATTAATGAAAACATCTTTACTTCTCTGTATACTATATTTTGATACATACAGAAGATAGAATTATCATTACTGTTGTCAGGAAATCAAGTTAAAAAACAACTATGTGCTTCTACAGCAAGAGGAAGAATTACGCTCCACTGTTTGTTGATTTATAAAATCAAAAAGTACCATGGCAGTGTGTGAGAGAGAGGATTCTGTATTCATCACAACTCTGCCAGCCAGCCAATGTCTAAACTTGTCACGTGAAGATGACACTCATTTCTTCATCTTGCAGGTGCCAAAGGATTTATGGGTCTTCCAGGGATTCCTGGAGGGCAAGGATTCCCAGGTGCACCAGGAAACAAAGGGAACATGGGAATTCCAGGTTATTTTCTCTTAAGTCATGTTGCAAATTGGTAGAGCCTTTACACAGATCTGAGCAGTTTCTGTAAGCACACTACACAATACTTAACTCAGACTGGGATTTATTCTCTGAAGTGCCTGTAAACTTCTCATCACCCCAGCATTTGCTTGAATTGCAGAATGGAGTTCTCCCTCTGTCTAGTTTTGGAGCATGACATTACTAATGTATTGCAGCTGGCCATCTTAGTGTATAGCTTATAGTAACTTTCCGAATAATAACTTCAGGGCGTTAATTAGTTAGGATATGGTGACATATAGTGGTTCTGTCTGACTTTGTAACCAAATGTCTGCCCAGTGATCATGGGTCTTTATTTTTATAAGCTTTGACCATTGAAATTACAAATAATAAATTACATATAATTAATTTATATACTGCTAAATGTAAGAACCTATTTTGAATGTGTTTAGAGTAAAAGTCACTGAGTGCACAAAAATTATTCTCTCTCTGATGGAAAAAGTGAGTATGAAAATACAAGCAGTAGTTAACAAAGCATGAGATGTAATATTTGATGATGATCCTTTTAAGAATGCTATTGCTATCTGTGTTTCTCCAGGTTCAAAAGGGCAGAAAGGATCTCCAGGCTTTCCAGGACCATCAGGTGACCCTGGTCCAACAGGCTATGGTGGCTTTCCAGGTGAAAAAGGAGACCCTGGGCACCCATCTCCTGGGCCCCCAGGAGAACCTGGTCCAAAGGTATAAAGGCCATGTCATATTAAGCAATAAGCAGAGCCTTTGACAACAGAAACAGAATAACATGTAAGCAAGAGTTGCAGAGTTTGCAGGAGACTGGTAGATGATATCTTAGTGATGATACGTATGGAAATCCTGTTACATCAGTATTTAGGAGAACATGTTGAGTTCATTGTATTTCATTTTTCTTGCAATGCAAGAATTTCTTATTTGTAAAAATGGAGTGTCTTGGAAATAGCGTTGATTCTGTAAAAGTTACTAATTTGCTAAGTACAATGATTTGTACCTAAATAGTCAATAGTAGAAATACTTGTACATCAAGAATTTCAGAAAAATTATCTTAGTAATAAAGTGGTGTGATCTAAAATTGTTTTGTTGGTTTTTGAAAGTCTATTAATAGCATTTTTTTCTTAGGAATATATAATATAAAAAGTAAGTTAGAAAATTTTACTCCACGTATCCTGGTTGTTGAACAACTGTGAATCTTTACATATGAGATAATTTAAAATACGTTGCTAGCTGTAAACTGTACTGTAACTCCTGTAATTTGTCCAAATTATCTGTTAGTTTCTTTATTAGCTGTGTATCCAAAAAGGGATTGCTGTTGTGCAAATTTGTAGGAATTCAATGAAAAATGTGTGTTTTGATATTTTGTATGGCTGCGTATTATGTAAGGAATGTATTTTTGGTTCAAAAGAGGAGCTATTAGAATAAAATTGGAGAAAAGTCTATGAAAATATCTTAAGACTGAACTTGGTTTGTACAGATTAAAGGTAGAGATTGCTCGTTAGATATGTCTAAAGGATCAGTGGTGTTATGAGAAGACTTCATATTAGACTTCATATTAGTCTTTGATTTTTATCTGAAAATCATAATGAACCATGATTAAACTTAAACATTAAAATTATCTATTTTTCTATTGTTCATATACATGTAATGTATTTAATGCAATGTGATTCTTTACCTGTTTGTGTGCAACTGCTGTTTCTTAGGGAGATTCAGGTGCTCCTGGACTTTTGGGCAGCAAAGGAGAAAAAGGGTCCCAAGGTCAGCCAGGACATAAAGGAGTACCAGGGCCACATGGGATCAGAGGAGAAACAGGAGTTGCAGGAATCCCAGGTATGTTTTGCTTTGGAGGAGTGTTGAGATGCTGACATGCTTCTAGAAGAGAATTTCTCAATAAACTATGCAGGGTGCCTGTGGGGTGGAACATTTATATTAAAATGTTGTAAATGTAAACAGCTCCTTTGTAGTCAGCACAGCCAGGCTGGCTTATCTTAGCTAGAGATCTGTCCCAGCTGGCTGAAGTAGAAACAACAGCAGTGTTAGCAGATTGTGTCTGGGCCTAGTGCTGAACTGAATTCCAAGTGATAATGCCAGTTTTCCTCCCCCAAATTCTTTCTTCTTACAGGGAAACCTGGACCTCCTGGAGGTGTTGGTGTTAAAGGACAGCAGGGTCACCCAGGACAACAGGGCATTATAGGCCCTCCTGGTATGGTATATAGCATCTCTCCCAAATCACTGCCCTCTGGCTTGTTATTTTCTCTGTGATGAGGCAGTAGATATCCTTCTGAGCTTTTTAGAATTTACCTGATATAGTTGCAGTCTCTGTTTATGTTGGTAGGAGGCTCTGTTTACCTTCTCCAGTTCAAGCTAAGGTCTTTAACAGACTGTTCTCAATGTTGTCAGTTCAGCTGAGGCAAGGGATTTTAATTTTGTTTCACTGTTGTAGAACTTACTGCTCTTCTTTTTCTCAGTTTAGAGTTCTCAAGATGCAATATCCACATATATCGTAGGAATGGCTTGTTTTACCTCCTTAAAGGGAATAATAAACTCAGATGTAGCTAGACAAGGAGGAAGAATAAATTAGAGTTGAAAGAGGGGAAAGGCAGAGTTGCAGTCATTTATTAGAACAAACGAAAAGATTAAACCATTTAAGAAAACGTAAGGGGGAGAGTGTAAATATGCAGCAACAAAGGTATGCAGTGTAGACTTCATTAATGTTGGTGACAGTCATTATCTTCAAAAAGCTTATTGAATGTTCTGTTATGCAGATCCTCGTCTAAATTACATTGCAGTTTTGTAGTTCATATTAGTGAACTTACACAGACATAGCAAGAGAGTTAGCAAAGATCAGAATCTACTCCCTGTTTACAGGAAAGTTGAATTTTTATGGAGAGGAACCATACTACCTGTATAGATTCCCACCAGCATGGATTAAATCAAAGGCAGAGTCCTAAAATGTCTTTGAAAGACAGGAAGTTAATGCCTGTGAAAATAGTGGGAGTGCTAAATTTCTTGAAGTTCAGTGGACTCAATAAAAGTTATATTCTGCTCTTTACAAATGCTTATATACGAAGATAGTTGCTTCTATCCTTGAAGTAGCTGCACTTGCACTAATAAAATCTTTAAAAAGGGGATTCATATCTTCTCTCTTTGTGTAAAATAATAGAAATGAAAATTATACTGTGGTCCTTTATAATTCACAGGTGCTGTTGGATACCCTGGAGAAAATGGACTTGTTGGTGAAAGAGGCAGTCAGGGTCGGGATGGTATGCCTGGTCCCCCAGGAGTAAAGGGAGAACCAGGTAACAGCAGTGAAATATTTTCATTCTGTTTTAAAATTACTTTTTTTTCCCTAGCTTAACTGATAAGGATTTTTTGGGAAGTATTAATAAGGAGCTTTTGTGGAGCCAAAGATGTGTTAATAAGTAGAAGGCTTTTAAATTGCACTTAATTCACTGTTTTTCTACGTAATCGTACATGCTGTTAACAACACAAATGTATGTCACTCCTCTATTATGCATATGATTTGTCATAATTTCCCTTAAAATATTAATGTCTGCGAAAGCATAAGTATCATGTGGTTCTTATGTGTTCCATCTCAAAATAATTAAGAGAACCAAAATCTTTTTAAAGAAGTCTCAGCTCTTATGTGGAAATAGGATGAAACAAATCAGTGTTTACTCACACGAACAGTGAATGGCCCTTGAGTTGTAAAATCTTTCACTTAAATATCATTCCTGACGTCATCAGTATCCATACGTACAGTCCTCTGCTGAATTCTGACAGAAAATGTTTTCATGTTTTACAATGAGAATGTTTTTGTATATTAGTATTTACAAAAAATATATTGGAAAAGCATTTATAGTATTTAACAAGTCTTTCCATATTAAGTTTTGAGTAATCATTGTTGAAATTATAGGTATGTATGTTTTTTCTTTTATTTTTCTTAGTAACTAACTTAAATACAGATTTTTATCCTGCTTTTTCCCTCTGGAAAAAAAAAGGCAAATCTTATTATTATAGGTTGTACCTCAAATACTACTGGTAAATAAGAGTTTCCAGTTTAAAGAAAAACTTACAAATATCATTTCTATTTCTGGATAGAACCAATGGAAAATAACCAATAACTGATATTACATATATAACTAAAACCTATGTTTTGATTCAGTGAATTTTGAAGAAATGTATGAAACATTAGATAACTATGATGTTTTCTAGCAATTATTCAGGACTATTGAGTATAATATGACCTAACATTTTGTAGGGGCACCAGGGAGAGGTATCCCTGGACTTCGAGGTGTTCCTGGTCGTAGAGGTAAGTTGTCTTTTCGGAAAGCAGAAGCATTGTTTTTAAATACCAGAATCATTAATTGCATCTTTAAAACACCTCCTGCTTTTGGCTATTTAAATTGGCATTTAGTGTCAGAGGAAATAAAGAGTGATTCTGTGCTTATGATCAATTATTTGGATTATATGTTAAATATCAAGAATTCTTGCTTGCAAAGTTAAGACTATTGTAAAAGGAAAATAAAGGAACTAAATTCTGTGGTTTTGAGAAGGCAATATACAGATTTTAGAGCTTTTGAAACATTTGAAATACATATTTGATTAACAGTGTATGTTTTTATGAAAACAGATGATGTTGCTGAACACCAAGCATAGTCTGTAGGAAAGCTATGATGGTGCATTTTAATTTACTTCACTTCCTCTTTTTTGTTGATGCAGTCACAAGGAGAATGGTTGACTTGAGGGGGGCACTCTTTCCATATTTTAGGTTTCACATCGTGCTTACAGTACTGATACAAATCCATTGATCTCCTTTACTCAAAAAAGAAAAATTAATATTTCTCCCTCCATATATAGGCCCTGTGCTCTTAAGGTTGACCTTAAAAAATCCGTTTGGAATAGTCTCTTATTTTCCTGTACTCATACTGATGATTTTATCTGGAATTTAGTTTAATAGGATTTGCCAGTTCTGATGTTCAAACTAGCATTTCTTGACTGTAGCATCAAGCAATATCCCCAACTCTGGTCTTTCTACTCTTCTTTCAAGTTTCTTCCATTGTATGCGCAAACTCTGAAGTGGAGTTTTAAAAGAAGTGGTGTGTACACTTCCTTGCAGTGAGTCACATCTTCTCACAACCATTTTGCTTTAGAGTAGCAAGGTGGCTTTGGGGATTTAGCCGTACTAAAAACAAAGGCTGCATTCCACCTTTGTGTTAGAGTAGACACACATACTCTCTGTAGTCCTGTTTCTAAAAGCTATCATGGCATCTCACCATCATGACAGCTCTCCTCAAATATATTACTTATACTCTGCAGGAATCAAAGGGGACATGGGGCTGCCTGGTTTTCCTGGGCCACCAGGTGTGAAAGGTCGTCAGGGTGATCAAGGACCCATTGGACCTCCTGGCTTAATGGGGTTACCTGGATTTCAAGGTGCAACAGGCATGGCAATTACTGGCCCAAAAGGGAATAGAGGCCTTGCTGGTGCAGATGGAAGACCAGGTGTGTTGTTATAACTCCTTTATCTGAAAAGATATACTGATAATTGAAAGCTGAATTCAGTCTGTCTAAAACTCAAAATTGAAGGGGATTCTTCCCCAGACATCTTCATAATTGAACAAATAGTTCCTTTACCAATTGATGCAATGTTATCATTGCAAACAGCAGGATGGGCTGTACAGTATGATGTAAATTAAAATAATGCTAAGTTTTTTCAGTTCACCCAGTTTTGCTGCCCTCTGCTGCAATCTGTAGGACAGCTGAAATCCAGCTTAAAGAAGTGAAATATCGTGTGTTATTCCAAGCATAACTGCAATGGAAGGATATTAAAAAATGTAGTGCTATTACGGATTGCAAGAACTCAGCTCTGTTCTCAGACTAAATTAATAGTCTACAGAAAAATTAGTGGGTTTTTTGTTGTTGTTGCTGTTTTATAATTGATCTATTTCCTTCGGAATTGCAGAGACAGTAAACATGAAGTACCATTACAGAGTTGCTGAATGTTGTACTGTGTTTTAGGTAATGTATGTGAAATGCTGTTGGCAGTGATCTTTAGGTATTCTGTTTCTATACAGGTGCTCCTGGTTTTCAAGGGTTGCCTGGTCTTCCCACTCCCAGCATGAAAGGAAACAAAGGTGTTAGAGGGGCAGATGGCATACCAGGGCCAACAGGTCCAACTGGCAACAGTGGTCCTCCAGGTCCAAAAGTCAGTGAAAGAAATGCTACTTGTTTCTTACTCAACTGTTAACTTCAGTCTTGCCATGAAAATAACACCCAGAGGAAAACAAATAAATGCATGATAGGGGAAAGATATTAAAACAGATACAAAAATATAGTTTTTGTAGACTTAAATGTACCAAAAAGAAATTATTGGGTATTTCTGATATGTTGTTTCCTTGGCCATTTTGTATTACAGAACAATGTTAACAGTAATATGACTATATCTAACATGCTCATAATGGAGCAAATAATTTTAGTTGCAGCATATTCTGTGGACACAATGCTTTAAATATTCTGAACAAAAAGGAAGTATACTTCATAGAGTGCCTATGCTGCTTCTTGTTCATTATTGATGTTATATGATTTGCAGGGAATAGAAGGTCGACCAGGTTATCCTGGTGCTAGAGGGGACCCTGGTTTTCTTGGATTTCCAGGTGTAAAAGGTATTCATATATTTACTACGTACACTTCTATGTGCCAAATACAGTAACTTACATGTTGTATTGTAAAGGTATGATAATTAGAAGTGCCACACCACTACTAGAAGATGTGATTTTTGGCAACATCTTAGTTATAGAACTCAAGAGCATTTAAAAGACAAAGCACTGAGTCATCTGCTTGCCAGAAGAATAGACTCAATTATGATCTCATTCACCAGCTTATTGGTAGACCATTTGTAAAATTTACTGGCTTTATAAATTTCATATTCCTAAGGGTTAGTTGGATTTAGTGGATTTTAGTTTTAGCTGGCTAAAAATCCTTTTGATACTTTCTTTGAGTGATTTAAATCTGATATAGGTTTGCATTGCTCCAGTATGTTCATTTTCAGTTACATAATTTACAATGATACAAAATTGTCATTACTGGTTTAACCCAGTGCTTTGAGTTCCATGCAAATTGTGTACTTTAAATTTGTGGTTCTAATTTGAAAAGTCACTGTACAGACAGTAATTCTATTTTCTTAAGCAAAAGCCCTCATTTCTTCACATAGTCAAATCTCCTGACTTAATAAAAATTCTATTTATTTATTTTTTTCCATCAGAGCTGTCAAGAGAATAACATGGATGAGAATAACTATATTTTACACTGTAAAAATAATTGCTTATTAGATTTCAAACATTTGAAAAAATTTACAACCTTCCTAACAGTCATCAGCATATCTGATGGGGTTTGAAGGGAGTTGAACTGCTCTATAGGGAGATAAACATCAAAACAAATTCTTGTGAACTGACTGCACTTGGCCTATAAACTATAGAGTAACAAAAGCTATGTAGAAGTACACACCCATATTTCAAATTAATCTACTGACCGCAAGACACTTAAAGTTCTGACAATTGTTTTGACATTTCAAACCAGAAAGACATGTCTTCAATCTCCCTTTTTAGGAGAAAAGGGTAATCAAGGACCCCCTGGACCACAAGGTGCAGAAGGGCCAAGGGGACCAAAGGGCCAACGTGGTAACTTGTTATAACTCTTCTCATTCTAATAACAGCTAACTTATCTTGATTTTTTGTTATTATTCTATTATTATTATTTTTTTTAATGTAAAGTATCTGGCTCTTCATTGTATTTTTGCTGCTAGGTCCACCTGGAGTCCCTGGGAGAATATTCTCTGTCCCAGGAAGCAAGGGGCCTCCTGGACTGCCGGGAGTCCCAGGAACACCAGGAGATCAAGGAATTCAAGGGATTCCTGGGCTACAAGGTGGTTTATATTTTTATCTCTGTACTTGTTTGTGTGTCTTGCTTGATGGAACACTTTCGTTTGGTAGGCAAATATACTTCTGCATTGAAAATTGACATGTTTTTAAAAACACTTCTCAGCATTTAAAAATAGCTATTGGTGCCTTGCCAACAATACTTTGTTGAAAACAATACTTTTCTTTTACACTTTTCTTAAATTTATTTTATAAAGTAACTGTTATTTATGGAATTATGAACTGAAAAAGATTATTATGGCCCATTATTATTATTTTAATATTCTTATTATATAACAGGCTGAAAGAAAAAGCTATTTGCTTTGACTTATGTAAATGTTCTTTGTAAGAATAATATTCTTCTGCAATACATTCAGTATTTCCTTGTCATCTTCCTGATGTGAAATATGGTGACAGTAACACTACAGACAGTCTCAAAATTTACAAAATTTGTGCTGGTGTTTTTATTCTAACACAGCTATGTTCATGTAGGGATTTTAACTTTACTGATTGGCAGTTATTAATATCTAGAATAACTATTGCTATATTAATCTGTTTTTTCTTTATTACAATTTTAGGACCTAAAGGAGTAAAAGGTCTACCAGGAAGCTTTGGTCGTCCAGGTCAACCAGGACTGCCTGGTCCAAAAGGAGACCGGGGATTTCCAGGAGAAAGAGGTACAGGAAAGCAGACATCACTGACTGCTACCACTGAATCTATAGATAGGCTGTATTCCCAATTTCTTTAAAGCCTTCCTTTTGTATATAGTGAAATTCTGTAACATTTGCAGCAGGTTTAGGGCCATAAACACATGCAAGCAGTTGCTTAGTTTTTAACAGATGCATTTTCACAACTGAAATAATAATTTACAAAAGTGTGCCTTGACTGTGCTCCTCTGTTATTAATCACACTTACATATCCGCTTGAAAATTCATTCAAATCCCTAAGTATCAGTGTGTCTTTACGTGGCATCAAAATGGAACTGAATATTTTTAGCGAATCACCATAAAACGATTTTACTTCATAACTTTTTTTTGTAAAAATGGCTATGATTCTTTGAAATATCTCACATTGCATCATTTAGAGCAATAGTAAAGCTACCTGAGCTGGGTCTGAAGGAATTAATACATCTAGCAACAAATACTACCCATTTTGAAGTTTCAAATTTTTTGTTTACTTTCAAGTTGTTCCCCTAATTTAAGTAAAGTAGGAACTCAAACAAAATAACAATATTTGCAGTCATGTTTTTCTTCCCCTCCACAGGACAACCTGGACTGATTGGCTTTCCTGGTCTACAGGGGTTACCTGGATCACCAGGTACTATCATCACTGGTCCAACAAGAAGAGGTTTTATCTTTACCCGGCATAGTCAAACAACAAAGATTCCTTCGTGTCCGCCAGGGACATCACAGATCTATGTTGGCTTTTCGCTGCTTTTTGTTCAAGGAAACGAACGAGCGCATGGACAAGACCTTGGTACTGTATTAGTAAAACATTCATATCACCTTCAGTAGAGTGCAATAATCCAAGTTGTTTTCAAGAAAACAAACTCACATTGTGTCTGAGATGAACATTGGTTTCAACCGTCAGTCTACAGAGCAGTCTGCTGCTCTGAGACAATTCAGTAATCATGGTTTGAAAGAGATCTTTTCTTCCTGCACTCTTGTATTCCTTTTCGCTCTCCCTACACATTTTTCAGGAGGAATTCAGTTGTTTATGGATAGATGTCTAACGTAAATGTCCACGATATCTATGTAGGGTTGACAGTAATGTTACAGGGTCTGGGAGAGAATCTTGTTTTTAGAGGCCAAACTGAATGCCCTAGGGTGTCAAAAATGGCATTAGAAGCTTGTGTTTAGGTAGCTGACTCCCTGCCACTGTGCCAAGGACTGATATCACTCAATAAGATAATACTTTTAACAAATTTAATTCTTAGCCCTAATATTTTAAATAAAAATTTATATATATATATGCCATAAGTATTTTGTTTTCCTATAATTTCACTGTATAGATGCTTCTCTCTTTATAGTTATCATTTTTTTTAATTCTTACTGTAGTAGACGATCCCATCATGGGTCTCTTCTCTTTACTGTGCTGTATATAATCTCATTTGTCACAAATTTTCCTCTTGTGTCTTTTAGGAACAGCTGGTAGCTGCTTGCAGAGATTTACCACCATGCCATTCTTATTCTGTAACACCAATGATGTTTGTAGCTTTGCTTCTCGCAACGACTATTCATACTGGCTGTCAACTGCAACAGCAATGCCAGTAGACATGGCACCGATTTCTGGCAGAGCACTAGAGCCCCATATAAGCAGGTAAGAGTATAAGAACTTTAGTTCTTCTGGCCTGCAACCATGCATTTGTTTTGAACAGCAAACCTTAGACCAAGACCTGCCCATCTCAGTAAGTACAATCACTGCTTTTAATTGCCTGATTTTCTCACCCAAGTATGTCAGATATTCAGTGATACCCTAGGAAAAGTTAAGGTACTACCACAGGCTTAATCTGCACAGCTGACAAGAGAAAAGGGCACACATTACTGATTGCAATGATCAATAGATTTTTTTAAACTATTGCCATACATGGTAGAGGCAGGCTAAAATGGCATAACAGCTTCAATATTTAGATAAATAGTACAAATTAAATTCTGCTTCCAATTACATGTAATATATTTACTGTAGCTGATGAAGAATATTGTAAATTGGGGCTAAAGGTTCTCTGCTATGAAACACCCTTGTGAAAATGTGGGCCTTTCTAGTTGCTTTAAGTTAGTTGAGAAGGATGAAAAGCCTCTTAAGAGGGAAAGCTCTAAAAGTACAAAAGACCAAGAGTAGCAATATCAAAAATGGGAAGGCAAGCTTTGCACTCTTCCTTCTAGCCTGCTGTACATACTTATTGTAATCTAGCTTTATCATTTCTTCATTTTGGAAATAATGAAGAATAATTTTAGCAAATAAAGGTACAGAACTTTGATCTAAACCATAGCAACATAAGTAATGAACACATGAAGAAGGCAAAATTTAGCTTGTTATTTTGGTAAAGGCAGTATTAGGAGGGTCAAATGTTCTGGGATTAATTCCCATCTTTCACCAGTTTTTGTTTAATAGAGATGTCAAAGCAGGTATTTAGGTTACCTTCAATTTACTTATCTCCTTATTAAACAGAGAGAATGTGTGCAAGTTGTGACATCTGTAGTAAGCCCTGCCATTAGGTAACTAGTATCCCAGCAGATTTTTTTTTTCTTTGTCTGCTTACATGTTTTCCCTCAACTCTGCACTGAATGCATGTGCGCTTCTTACAGATGCATTGTCTGTGAAGGACCTGCAATGGTAATAGCAGTTCACAGCCAAACAACTGTCGTTCCTGCATGTCCAGAAGGCTGGATATCTCTCTGGAAGGGTTTTTCTTTTGTTATGGTAAGGATAAAAAAGATTGGAAATACTTATCTTCTCTCCTCTCACTTTCAATAGCATTTTCATCTGCTTTTAGTGCATTTGTGTATTAATGATTATTTTTTCTTTGCCTATAATTAGACAATAATTCTATTAACTCTTATTTAATGTCAAAGCATAGAAGCAGAGAATCTTCTAGATTGGAAAAGACCTCTAAGATGAAGTCCAGCCATTAATCTAACAATGCCAATCTACCACTAAACCATGTCCCTAAAGAACACATCTCCATGTCTTGAATGCCTCCAGGGATGGTGACTCAACTACTTCCCTGGGCAGCCTGTTCAAAAATAGGAACAACTATTCTGATCAAAATATTCTCAAAAATAGGTGGCAGAAGGAAAAGGGGAGATGAAAGGAAAACCACAGGATTCCAGTGTATCAAAAATAACTGCATACTCTTACGCATTACACTAAACTCTAGGAAGCGCAGGTTTGGGGAGCTAGGTGATTAAAGCAGTCCTGACCACAGATATGCAATAATACGCTACCCACTGCTATACCCAGCTCTTCTTTTATAAATCAGCTCTTAGGACCAAACCCTATAGAAAGCTAAAATCAAAACTGGTGCAGTACATTCTCTATAGAGGACTGCCTCAGCAATTTTGATGCCATAATGAAATATGACTGAAGAAATTTCATAATGTGCTTGTAAAGTGAGAACTGAGTATGGGAATAAGGGTGTATCTGTACGAGGGGATGTAACCCTTCAGCTTTGTTATCCGTGCCTGTGGCATGCCATAGGAATGCCAGCAAATGAGGATGAAAGAACCGAAAACCTCTCTTGTAGGTCTGCATTTCTTCTGCTTGATGGAAAGTTCTTTTAGGTCTAATGTGAAATTTGTTGTCTCTCCTGGGATTTGGCCCTAAGTAATAATAAACATCTTGGAAAGGAGAGATTTTTTTTTGCAGCATCGAGCTAAAATCTTTGCCTTTTTAAACATCAGCAAATTAAAATGGTATTTTTCTAGTGAAATTTCTTCTGTCATAAATTATTTTAGAGCTATTTCTACAAGCATTTACCAACATCAGAGATCGAAAATGCATTCTTTGCTGTTTGTGTTTGGAAAAGCAATTAATGCAATAAAAAGTATGAACACAAACGTGCACACACCCACAAAATACGGGATTTGGCTTATTTGTAATTTGGTTACTGTAGCCCTCAAATGGACAGAAGCCAGCTACTTTCTAGTCTTTGTACTGGTTACATTTTCATGCCTTCTCATATAGCACAAAAAGGACTTTGCAAGAACTCAGAAATAGCATAACTGCTTGAATTTTCATGAGGCTTCTGTGCTTCATTATAAGTCTGATTAAAACCAATCTATGCTGATTTTTGTTTTGTTCAAGAAAAGCACAGAAAATATGGTATGTTTTAGAGATTATTTTTTTTTGCCAGCAGATTGCTAAATACTGATGTACTGTTCTCATAAAAAATGTATTGGTGGTTACAGTATACAAGTGCAGGCTCAGAAGCTTCTGGTCAAGCGCTGGCATCTCCTGGATCTTGCTTGGAAGAATTTCGAGCCATCCCATTCATAGAGTGCCATGGCAGGGGCACGTGCAACTACTACACAAACTCCTACAGTTTCTGGTTGGCATCACTAAATCCACAAAGAATGTTCAGGTAAATTGTACTTTCTTAGCTGTCCCACCCCTGTTTCCAGCATCCATGCTGCAGGTGACTGAGAAGTCCCTAAATGCGGGGGCTCCCCTACTAATTCCTGTCAGATTAGATGTCCCCCTTTGTCAGGTTTGTGGTCATTCTGTAGCACAGAGAGACCTTAAGCGAGCCAAAAATTTAGATGTCGGTGTCAGTAATGTCATATCCAAAGTTTTATCACCTCTTCCTGTTTTTTAACAAAAAAGTAATGTTTGTTTTCTTTTAGGAAACCTCTGCCACAGACACTGAAAGCAGGAGAACTAGAAAACATCATCAGTCGTTGTCAGGTCTGCATGAAGAGACCAGTGTAAACAATGGCCTCTCTTGATGGAACGTGAAACTCTGCTTTTATTGCAAAGAATTGCCTAACTTTGAAGAGCTATAATTTATTAAAGTCCAACTGCATCTGGAAAGAAAACTTTAAATTGCCAGTGCAGCGCTGTGGTGAGGTAGGGCAACAGTTTGACTTTTGTCTTTGGCAAATGACAAAGCACTTTGTTGAAGTAAGCTTGTAATGGCAGTCTGCATGGTCTTCTCCAGAACTGTGTCATCTCTATGCTGCATCTTCACAACAAAATCTGTGGCATTGCCAGATCTTTAATGAAAGACATTAATGCTGCCTTGTGTCATGTGCTTTTCAAACCGCAAGACAAACAAAATGCTGTAGTATCAGCTTACAGATGTTCAGTGTTCAAAGTAGGTATAATTTAAGATAAAAATCTGGCACTTAGGAGAGATAGGGTGGGATAGGAAATATTTTCAGTGCACTTTTAAATACATATTGCTTAATTTAGGGTTGTTTTGGTTTGGGTTTCTTGTCTAATAAAGAAGTATTTCCCCACTTAGCTCACCCTTCCTTGGGCTGGGAAACAGGAATGCAGTCTTTTTGTATAACTGCAATAATAGTGGATTTTGACTATCCAGAAAGGGAGCTAAACTGAGCACTGGATAGACAGTAGAGAGCTGACGTGTACTAGCTGTGTTCTCCAGGGTGACATCAGCTAAGCTCTAATTGTAAGTGTAGGAAAATGTTCTTTAGAATCCATGCTTTTGACAGATTATGAGATCTTTTAAAGTTCTCGGAAGTTGACAGTATTGGGCCTTTATTATGATCATGTGGTTTTTGTCTCTAGTAAAGAACAACTATTTAACATATCATAATTTAAGAAATTGATGTAATTTACAATTACTGTATGGTTAAAGAGCTCCCATGGCATTATCAGGTTATCTGACAACCTCCAGGAGGTAATCTGTAATTCATTTTTTTAATATTCCATTAAAATTCCATTTACATATTTATCAGAAATGGTATTTCATTTTTAAATATGTATCACAAACATTTCCTCAAATTTCTTTTATTCCATCCAGCTAAATTCATGCATCCAAAATGGAAATAAGACTGATATTTAAATTGTACCAGTGAGCACTGACTTAACATGAGAATCCAACTGTAAATGAACATAAATACTTGAAAAGCACTTTCATTTACTCATATAAATTATGTAAAATTGCAGCTCTGATTTGTTTTTAATATTTGTAACATTGCACTTGCAAGGCTATTTAAAATTGTAATGTTAACATTTAAGATGTTAATATTTTTAATACTTGCACAAATTATCAGAATTCCAGTATTTAGTGTTATAGAAGAAGCCTAATTCATCTGAAGAGTTCTGTAAATCTATAATTTTAAATGTAGGGTCTAGCAATTCATTGAAATAACCAAGATTTCTCATTTAGATCTTTTTTAAGCCACTGATATTTTATATTGTTTCTGTTAAAATACTTGCATTATGTTTGTCTGTTTGAATTTTCAGTGTTAACCTAACTATGAAACGGTTTCATCTGTGTTTCATGTCAGTATCTTCTGATGGAGGTAACTTGAAGATACCGTTTACTACATGAACTGAATGAATATTTTAAAAGTATTGTTAGCCTGAACAGTTACAGTACTTCTGTTTGCAAGGTATAATTGTGAATTCGCAGGTTTTTATGAAGAATCTCTATGCAGATGCACTATTGATAAGAAGGTATTAATGTCAAGATAATATTCAATCTTCCATTTAAACAAGATTTGGGGATGGAGGTGTTTTCTGTAAGACAATCACTTGATAGATTTTTTCCATGAGCTCTGAAGTTTATTTAAGTACTCAAAGATAAAACCTATATCCGTTGCTTGTTAAGATTTTATTTTTTTTTCATTAAAGCTCACTGCAGTCACACAAACACATTGTATACTGTATACAATTAATGACTGTGTAGATGCTTATGTAAAACTTACTAAAATGCAGAAAGTAACTGACATTGAAGACTGCTAGAAATGTTCAGTAGAGGATAATGTATGAGGAGAAGGGAATGGATTGTGGCCTTAAAGTCAAAGGTAAGTTACAAAGAACCATGTCTCATAGTATAGCACAGAATCATAGAATGGTTTGTGTTGGAAGGGACCTTGAAGATCATCTCGTTCCAAGTCCCCTGACATGCATAGGGACACCTTCCATGAGAGCAGGTTGCTCAAAGCCCCATCCAGCCTGGCCTTGAACACTTCCAGAGATGGGTTATCCATAATTTCTCTGGGCAACCTGTTCCAGTGCCTCACCGCCCTTGTAGTAATGAATTTCTTCCTAATACCTAATCAAAATTTGCTTTCTTCTAGTTTAAAACCATTAATCCTTGTCTTTTTGCTACACTCCTTTATAAAGACTCCCTCCCCATTTTTCCTTTAGGCCCCCTTTAAGTACTGGAAGGCCACTGCAAGGTCTCCTGGGAGCCTTATCTTCTCTTCAGTTGGGCTAAACAACCCCAAATCTATCCGCATGAATTTGTAGGAATGGTGCTCCAGCCCTCTGCATTTTTGTGGCCCATCTCTGGACCCACTTGAACAGGTCCATGTCTTTCTTATGGTGGGAGTCCCAGAACTGAACACAGTACTCCAGATAACTGGCAGTTATGTCTTGCTCCCAGTTTTGAATTCTGCTGCTCACATATCGCGTGGCCTTCAACAAGTTACTAAATAAAAACTTCCGTAAATAGCTTTAGATTTCGAGTGCTCATACTTTAGTTTTCTTTCCCAAACATGAAACACTCAGAACTGCAGGGATATATATCAAGCCCAGCATAATACAAGCTGGACAGTGAAAATCAAATAAAAACTTGAAAAAAGTTTATCTTTATTTCTCACTGCAGGTGCAGATCATTTTATTTCTCTATTGTTAATGATTGTTGTGAGAATTACTTAACTCCTGTCTGTAAATAAATTGAGAGCCTTAACTGGAAAGTGCTGAAGAGGTGCAAACTGTTAATATATTGTACTGAAAGAATGGAAGCATAAGAAATCAGAAATAATGAGAAAACAATAGAAAAAAAAAAAAGGAGGAAAAGAAACCTTCTGCTAAATACAACCAAATAAAAATATTTTGACTAAGCAAAAGAACTATTTCACTTGTTTTGGTGTTGTTTTTTTTGTTTGTTTGTTTGTTTTAAAGTTTCTCAGTGCTAATGATCTTTTCCTCTACCTATGCATAATATTAAATATATTAGTGTCATCTGAATGAAAGACATGGCTTTTGTCCTCAGGAAGACCACCTCTCTCTATCCTGTGTAGACTACCCTAGACGTCTAGCAATTCAGTATAGATATTAGATGTCTAGCATTTTAGTGTAGATATGCAGCTGTATTGCTGCGTGCCCACCCTTTCATCTCAGGCATATTTCTGCAAGGGATATGGTGATGGGCTGGTCACAGTGGTTTTAATCTGGAACATCTGAGCCATGTTCTTCTACTGCTCACGTTCATAGAATCCTGGAATCATTGAATATCCCAAGTTGGAAGGGGCCCATAAGGATCATCAAGTCCAACTCCTGGCTCCACACAATCTACCCCAAAAATTCAGATTCAAAGTCTACCCCAAAATTCAGATCATATGGCTAAGTGCACAGTCCAAACGCTTCTTAAACTCCGACAGGCTTGGTGCCATGACTACATCCCTGGGGAGCCTGTTCCGGTCTTATTCTCTAATGGACTCATACTCAAGAAGCACAGAACATGGGTGGCAAGTTGATGTTGACAATAGTATAGGAGAAAGGGTTGTGAGGACATTAGGGAAAAGTCAGGACAATGAAGAAGGCTGGTAGGGCCCTTGGTGCTCAGGCACTGGGTCACTCACTCCAGCCCAAGGCCCTGGGCCTTGCCCGAGCCCTCCTGTAGGTTGACATGTAGGGTCACAGGTGAAGGACTGCTTTTCAAGTGTGCTTCAAGGGGTTTTATTTTTATTTTTTCCTTTTTTATAAGACAAAATCCTTATTGATAATCTGTAAATCGGATAAAGACTGGGAAAAGTGGTAAAAGCAAGGACCAATGTAGATTTCCTGTTAACACCTGCTCAGGCCAACAATTTGTTTTAAGGAGGATACATGTTAAATCATGTATCCGGAGACATATAGCATGTAACTTTCAATGTTATACCACTTTTATTTTTATCTAAAAAGGGATCGTATTTCAGATCACTTGCCTCTGTGAAACAGTGCTTTTGGCATTTATAAGAACTGAAGTAGCAAGCTGCAGACCACGGATCAATAGACACTTCAGTACTTCTGGCATTGAGGCTCATTTTGACCTCTAAAATATAATTGTGACCATTAGTCAAAATATAATGAAAAGCAGAAGCTTTTTTATCCCATTTAAAAATAAATAAATAAATCTGCTTTATATAATAGTATTCTTCATTTAATCTTCCTGGATGGATTTGGAAAATTGCTAAGGAAAGAGGAGAAGAGCTGTGTTTAGGCAGGTGCTGTTGAGTGCGAGCCAGTCTCAGGCAGGGGCACCGACTGCGGCCCCCGGACTGCAGGTACGGCGAGGTGGTGAGGGCAGGGCGCTGCCGTGGGCCCGGCGGGGTGCGAGGAGGGTTCGGGTGTTTTGGGCACGGGGCCGCGTGCTTGCTGCACAAGTACTGCACCCGCTGCTGTTGCTGAGCAATTCCGTGTGCTGCTGATTACATGAAACGGCAGGGCCGCCCGCGCGAGGCTGGGCCGGGGGCAGGAGCTGTGGAGGCGCGTGGCGCGTGGCCGCCAGCCGGCCGGCCGCCTCTCCCCCAGCAGCCATGCCCCGAAGCGGCTGGCCTCGCGCCTCCGCGTGTGAGGGCGCCAGCTGCATCGCGCTCTGAGCCACACGTTCCAGCACCGAGCACCTAATTAGGGCCTCGTGCCCCCACATTACGGCAGCACGTTAATTAGCCCTTATTAGTAACGCTGCAAGCGCCCCGCAGGACCAGCTCCCCCTGACGCCTCCGCGCCGCCCTCACTCAAAATGGACGCCGTCGGACCGCCCCGCGCGTGAGGCCTCAGCGGGAAACGCTTCCGCCCTTTTTTTAACCACGTGACGCGCGGCGCCCGGCCCGGCAACCCTTACGGGAGCCCGATGGGGTCAATCCTGCCGGGCTTCGCCTCTTACCTGCCGCTGGGCTGAGGGCGCCGCGCGCCGCTTGACGCCCCGCCGCGGGACCGGGCCGCGTGGGGGTGAGTGCGGCCCGGCTCCCCCTGCGGCCTCAGCCCGCACGGAGACGGGGCCGGGAGCCCTGACCGGCTGCGGCCTGCCCGGCCCGGCCTCGCCAGGGGCTCTGGCTCCTGCCAGCCCCGGGGGGGACGGGGGGATGCGGGGGGGTAACGGGGGGAGATGGGGGGACCCCCGCCAGGCACCCGCAGCCTACCCGCGCGGCCGCTGAGGGCCTGGGCGGCCTCCCCTGCCCGCCCCGCTTTGTCTCCTCGCGTTTCCGTGAGATGCTGCCCGAGCTCCTCTGTGCTCAGCTGTGTCTGCCCTTCCCGTGTCCTGCTCTCAGACCGTGGTTTTATTTCGTCATTTTTCATTTTGTCGGTCTTACACGCTCTTGTGCTTTTATCTCTTCGTTCTTAGGACTCTTCTGTTCTCATTCCTCTTCAGAGTTGTTTAATTCCATAAACATCAACTTTACAGCTCTCTTTCTCTGTGATCTTTTATTTTTCAGAATATATTACTGACACTGTCCCAGAAAACTGCATGACTTCTGTTTATGCTCCCTTTAAACAATTAAATTTTTATTAACAAGCCCCACTCAATTATCATCAGTTTTTTCTTGCAGCAATCTCAGTGCTGTTTGCTTTGCTGTTCCCTTGCAAGAAGGGTTAGAAGTTGAGATCGATGTGGAGAAAGAAAACAATTTTCAATGGCAAGAAGTACAGGAGAGAGGCAGGAGTAGGGAGACATGGAGTTGTTACTCAGTCCTTGGCAAGTACCGGGTGCAGCTGAGCCTGAACAGTAATATTTTATTCATAAGTCATTTATGGGATGATTCTATGGTGCTGTCTGTTTTTGTGTATTTTATCTTACAGCTGGAAGGCAGTTGTCATGCTGACTTATATACTAAGGTGATGCAAACTTTAGGGAAGCTGTGGTGTGCAGTAATCACTGTGGTGATGCTTGAGAACAAATGTTAGAGCTGTGTGGGTGTTTCAGAGTAAGAAAGCAAACAAGCTGTCAAAGACCTTTAGTTAAGTCTTGTGAGTGGTAACTATTTTGTATGCTGCTGCCAGTAGACATCCTGGGTACTTTAAGGTCTTGAAATTCATTACTGATACTAATGTTATGATTTTTAATACTTTTTTTTACTACTATTGATCTGGAAATGCTTTATTGATCATAGACTCTCTTTGGAAAGGAAAGGCATATTTTTGGCAAGCAGAATTGCTGAAGACTGTGGTCTTTTTTCATGTCGCTGGCTGACGGGGCTGACCTCTCACAAGAGAGGTGAACATAGCTTGCAAGACCAAAGGGCAGCAACAACAAGAAAAAAACGTGAAATCTATGAGTTACGAAGTGACAGAGCTGCTTGTGCACCTCTTGAGCTACTACAAAGGACATGTATTTTGGAGTGTTTATTGCTAGTGAAAAGGGTTGTTCAAATTCCTGTCGTTTGGTACATACAAACAGTAAGAATTAATACAGATGGATTAAATCAGTGCATAATTTCAGGTATTTTCTTTGTCTTTTTGTGGTAGTGTTTTTTTTAAAGTTTATGCGGAATGGGGACCTCCTCTGTGAGCCCCAGTTCTCTTCGTGTGCTGGAGTGAGTGAGGCTTTGAGATGAGAGAGATTATTTCATTTCATCTGTGGTGATTGGGAGTCTTGAGAATAGCACCGAGGGTCCCAGGATGGATTGCCAAGTGGATCACACTTTTAATATATTGAATTTGTGCATTTAATACAGTCTGACGGCGACCATATCTTTCTGGGTGCTTATGTCTGTTGTCTGCAGATTACTATTGATTTGGGGTTTGATTGATAAATAGGGAAAGTACTGTTTCTGTGTGACGAGGCCAAGCATTAGTCTAATTATAATTACATGAAATTACATTATAATTCATGAAACTATAAACTATTGGAGATGCTGTATTCATTCTGTGCCCAGGAAGGTTGATGGGACTAAGGGTAGCTGGCTTGGTTCGCTTCCGTAGGAAGCGCACTACCTATATTGAAAAACATGCAAAATCTGCCCTTGTACGTCATGATTGCAACCTTAACACTGACACCAAAAAACAGGGTCACAGGGGCTGACTTTCCTTGGGTGGGTCCCAAGGTGAAGGCCTGAGGGAGGAAGAAGGGCACGTTGTACGAGTTAGCTCGTGGCGGCAGGCTGACGAAGGTGTGCGGCTCTCACGCAGGAGGTGTTTTTTTGTGGTTGCAGGCTGGGTGGTGGGCAGCGGGGCTTGTGTGCTGTCTCGCCTGCCACGCAGATGATCTGCCCTGCAATGTTTTGTTGGCCAAGTTGTGCGTGCTTGGCTTGTTAGAGTGTGTGCACAGCAACAGACGTGGCCTTGCTGCCCAAAATAGTAAAAGAATGCAGTTGCAATTATAGTGGCAAAAAAATGCTCTTTCGCCAGAATCGATTGCTTCATTTAGGGAGCTACTCCAAGCAGTACCAGCAAAAGATTTCTTGCTAAGGCAAGCTTTGTATTCTTTGGGTGGATTTCCCATGGTAACTGTATTTGCATCTTGTATGTGTGCATATATGCGTAGAAATATATAATTCTCTTAACCCTACCAGTAAAAGTAACCGTAACCTCAGGCTGAGCTATGGACAGGGCCCCCCAGCTGCTGCCTGGATGAAAAGTGTCTCACATCTGAGTATTCCTTGCAGCTCAGCTTCCGCTGAAGCCACTTCCCAGCCTTGCTCTAACTGCAGCTCCAGGTTTTCTTTGTCTTAACCCAAGCCATCGCCATAATCTGAGTGATTATGAGCCATTGACAAGGTCTGCTAACCACTGCCTTAAAGAAAAATTTCTCTCAGCCATGTGGTTCTTCTTTCTAGCCTTCAGTTTCCATCAGTGGTCCCTTTCCAGCCCCTCTTCAAGTGTAGCTCTAGGATTTCTTTTCCTCCCAATCTTAAACTGAATACCCTGCACGCATTTTAAAAAAAAGTTATCTCGGTCTGTGTCTTCAATACAGCTCTCCAGCAATTGCCCTATCAATAACCATCACAGCCCAGTTTCTAGTGAATTCCTCCGCTGCTTCCTATGAAATCCCTTTGCTTTCTAAGAAAATGTTTGCGTAAATAAAAGTATTGGTAAACCCTTGTAAGATGTTCATTTACAGAAAACTCAGAAGGGAAATGTTTACCTAATTGCATGTAATTGGCAGCAGGTTATGAACATGCTTGGTCTTCTAGCCAACTTGACAGGTTGTTGATAAGAAACCGTGTCCTTACCAATCCTGAAGAGCTTACCAATGTTTTTTCTTCTTCTGCCAGCCAGTGCAGGAATAGTGATTTAGAAAAGCAAACAAGCACGACCCACGAGGAGTTCCACATGCTGTGTACAACTCCAGTTGAGGACCCTCGTGCAGCTTTCAGTGCTGCATGCAGCACCGCTTTGTTCCCAGCTCATTGCCTGCTGTGCTCAGCCCCTTGGGACTGAAGTTTCTACATATTTTATTGTGTAGTTTTTCTCTAAAAAAGTCTATTCAGGATCTTTTAACATGTACCCAGGAATCACAGCAGAGAGATTCCTTTAGTTGCTTTCTGTTGGTTTCATGTATTGCTGTTAGAGCTTTTGGTTTTCTTTTGTCAGAATGAGTGGGGCTGCGTTCCCATCGCCAGCTGCCGAGATGGCAGAGATTAATCGCCTTCAGTACGAAATGGAGTACACTGAAGGAATCAGCCAGCGCATGAGGGTCCCAGAAAAACTCAAAGTAGCTCCTCCAAATGCTGACCTTGAGAAGGACATCCCAGAAGGATTCCCAAATGCCAGTGTAACGATGCAGGTTCCAGAGCGGATTGTAGTGGCAGGTATGTCTGCATCTCAATATAAGAAAAATAAGCAAACATTTAATTTAATTCCTCAAATTTCTTATAGGACGCACACACATTATATATATATATATATATATATATTATAAAGAAAAAGCTGTGTAATGCTTTTCCAGTTTTCAGACAGTTGTTACTTCTTAAGTCAAAGTTAATGAGCATCTCAGTCTCTGAAAATGCTTCGTGAATAATTTTGGTGTAACATAGCAGAGACGGTTAATGAAGGAGTTAGGAACAGAAAGTTGAACTGCTGACATCTCATCTTACTAAACCACCTCTGGATTATGGGCAAGAAGATTTAATGGTTATTGATTTATACCTGATTTTTTTTAATTATTAAGCTAAAAATTCCTGTTAGAAGTTTGGGGCATGTACTATATATGAGACACTTCTTATTCAAAATGTTTTTTTATTATAATTGGAATGCCCGTCATGTTAAGGTTCTGTTTATTATTGGGTGCACTCTCTCAAGAGTTCTCTAGTATTTATGGCTGTGGGCTTTACAGCGAGAGACCTGGAACTGCTGAAGGCCTTACAGTTTGCTAAATGTGTGAAGTGTGTATTTTATGCTTTGGAAGAAGGAAATGTTCAAATCACCAGTTAGTTGTATTTGTCTACAGATATGCTTTAATAGGTCTATGTCTAGAGATTAAAAGTGCCCTCACTTTAATAACGGTTGGTGTTGCTCAGGATTACTCAGGACCATTGTTCTCAGGCATACTGCTCAAATAAGTGTCAGTTAACGTGCTAGCTAAGAAAGCTTTAAACGTAGTTTTTAACAAGCAAGATTCTTAAAAAGAAATATTCTTCACTATTTGGCATAGTCTGAGAAAATCAGCCCTTAGGCCACAGAAATCTTTCTATTGACGACTGATGTTCTTGCAGGTAACAGTGAAGACATTCCACTTTCCAGACCACCAGACCTTGACCTTCTTCAGTCTACTCCATTCAAACCACTGGCATTGAAAACTCCTCCCCGTGTTATTTCTCTTAGTGATCGGCCACTAGACTTTTTGGACCTAGAAAAACCTCCACAGCAGACACCTCAGAACGAAGAGGCTAGTACTTATTTTGCTCTTTCCCTGGTTGAGAAACTTTCTTCTAAAGCAAAGTGAAAGAACCGGTGACTGCTCCATAGTAGTGCAGACGTATTTGGTACAAACATAAGCTGGGAAAATACATAATATTTTTATAAGCACTGCAGTTGTTCTAAACTGTGCCTTTTAAATTCCATATTTCACTGACAGATGACTAGGGGTTGGCAGTCTCAGTAAGCTTACACAGCACTTATAAAATGAAGTCATAATTAGAACTGCTCAAAGTACTTTTAACGAAATAACCCTTTTGATTAAAGAGAAAGCTGTGAGTTTTTTTAATTTGCAGGTTATCAGAAACACACTGAGGTTGTTTTGACGTGTATTATTAATCTTTGGTATTCATTGATATATGATATTGCAGCACGTAGAATTAGTGAGTTTTAACAAAACTTTGAAAAAGTACTGCAAAGAATTGCATGGTATTGGCATCCAGGTGGATGGCGTGTAATTGACATCTTAAGAACTGAGAAATATTTATGAAGTTGCATATTCTGTCTACTTGGAAAACAAAGTAGAAAAGTATTTGCCTCTGGTGAAAGGAAGTAATATTAAGTGTAACAGATTGCTTTCTTACAAATTCAAATCTACATATCAAAGAGTGGCAACAAGTTTGGAAGTTGGTTTTACATGTACCTGCATCAGATCCTCTCGTCTGATGTCTTTCTCCTAATCTCTGGGAACCCCGTGAAAATATGGCTTTGTATCTGAGGACAGATCTAATGGAAATCTCCAGTGCTAATCCTCCAGTGCTAAGTTATTAAGTCTCTGCTGGAATTCCCTGTCTTTTATCTCCACCTTCCTCCCCTCGTACACAGGTTCGCTCAGTAGGAAGACTGAAAAGAGAACGCTCCATGAGCGAAAACGCCACTCGGCAGAATGGCCAGCTGGCCCGAAATGACTCCCTGTGAGTAGAGCAATGGGGTGCTGGGATGCACTACAGCTTTGTTACGTATTTCTTTTGTGCCTTATCTCTGTGCATTTGTTTTCCTAACGTTTTAAATGTTGTAGCAAACACTTAATTTTTAACAGTCGTAGGCTAGCATTTGTCTTAATTTCTTTGCGTTTCGTTCACTAAGGTGACATTCAGTAAGGTATTTGGGAAGCATATTCCTAGAGTGTGTGGGTGAGAGTGTTTCTGGGCTTGCCATTGTTTCACCAGTTACTCTGAATTGCTACTTCAGGAGTTTTTTTTTTTTCACTTTATGAAGTGGTGTAGGGTTTTTTTTTCCTGGATTTTCAGGTTATCTGCTCAAAAAAGTTGAGTTCTTTGTGCAGTAAAATGTTCCCTGTTCCCACTGGTATTACATAATGGTTTTAATTCATAGGCAAAGGAATATGGGTATCTCCAGTTTTTCTCATAAATATTAGAACAAGTCAATTTTCTTTGGTGTCTATATACTTACTGCATTGGAATCTGTGAATATATATCATAATCTTTTAAGACCAAAATGGCAAGTAGCATTTAAAGTCGGAAACTTCATCTTCTGATACCATCAGAGGTAGCAGTTCTTACGGTGCTTTCTGAAGACATACGTGTCTGTATATTCTGATTAGACATGATAGTCACTTGATTAATCGCTATGTTCTGAGTGATGGCATTCTTCCACCTGCCAGTAATTGTTTTCACAATGTAACACTTAAACTTCGTATATTGATCAGAACAATTCCTAATACAGCTACCATAAAGAATACTTTTTCTCTTGTTGAAAGGATATGAGAAGTAAGACCAAACAATGGGATTCATCAACACTGGACAAATGTAGACTGTGTAACACAGTATTATTAAATCACACGAAATTTAATTTGCAGGAAATTGAGGGAAGTAAGTGCAAAACCTACTTAGGATCTATTTATTTTTAGCGTAAAACAGATCAGGTGACTTATGTCCTAGAAATGCCTGTTTTCTTCTATTTACAGCAGGGTTACTAGGAAGTACTAAATGTACATGTATCTATCTACCTGTGAGTTAGTTTGTCTAAAACTGGTGAAATGTACTCTAATGCTTATTTCAGAGGTTATAACTTTCTTTTTCTTCCTCCAGATCTTCATGGAAATATTGTTGCATATCTTTCTTCTCTTACTTAATCAGTCTTTGAGTTGATACAAGCTTATTGCACATATCTAGGTGTTCAAGTCTACTGAATTATATATGTTCACTGAACTGGCAAAATGAAATTCACATCCATAAGCTCCTTGATCATCTCAGTCTGCAGATGTTACAGAAGTCTACTAAGTGCCCAAGTTCACTTTGATATCGGTCATCCGGTTAAAATACGTTGGGCTGGATGTACTTGTAATTACTCTGCAGGAATGCCTATGTGATAGTCTGCACACAATGCAGGCAGGAATAGACAGTCTTCATGTGGTGGAAGCTGCGTGTGAAAAAATTTACCACTTTGATGCTACCAGCTTTGCTTTTTCAGTCTTTGATGTATTGCTGTTGAAGGACAAACAGATGGCGTATGAATTGTTGCAGTTTCTTGAAATCACTTTATTCTTGCTCTGTTTGTTTACTCTTCTGAAAGTCCCGGGCTGTGATCTGAAAAGCTGGCAGGATCAGCTCTGAATGCATGTATCCAGTCACTGTGAGATTTCTCACATTTGAGTTTCTCAAATCCAAAAGTTCTCTAAACCTGCAAAGTTCACCTGTGTGCTTTGCTATATGTAGAATTGCTGGTTTAAAGCTGTCTAAATGCTATTTGCTGTCACAATTGCTTAATCTATTAGCAGTCCTTCAAAGAGGCTTAGCAATGCAATACAAACCTGGAATTCTGTAAATATAAAAATGATGTGATCAGTGAACTAAGTAACTTGGCATGACTCAGTTTATCAAAAAATCATATCAGTTTATACAAAAGCTAGGAAATTCTGACACATCTGGAGATGAGTTTTCCCTCTCTCAATGCTCATGCTTGTGCCTGCATAATATCTGTCAAGTACAAGTCCTGAAAGCATTTCCATTCTTTTAGGAAAATTATATAAGCTTGAGATTGATCCAGAATCTCTTCTATTTGTTTGTATGAAGAATAACAACTAATATTGAGCCTCCCGTATCTGTGCTCTCTACTGGCAATGTGGAAGAATCTGTATTTCTTCACTGTGGCATTCCACACTTGCCAGCCTGCAGATAATTTATATTTGTAGAACTTCATTTGTCTCTCATCCTCTTAGGCACTTCTTTTCTTAAGACAAAAGTTATGCTGTGCCTCCTGTGTAGATCATCTGCTCTGAAATCACTGATTCCTAGCGATTGCTTCTTTTTCTGTCATCATTGCTTCTTTGGACTCAGTGTGATCCAGAAAAAGAAATCACTTTAACGTGCTGTGGCGTTCTCAGTGATGCTGAGTTTGATATTTCTCTCTCACCTGGGCTGAGTCAATCTCCAGGTGGAGAACATACCTTTTAACCTGGTTAATCCTCAGGAGAATATTCTGTGAATGCATATTATGAAACTACAATGCTCAAGGTGAAACTTTGGTTTTCCTGCAGTTGTGTGAGCCATACAAGTCTTTTGTACTTGGTGAGAAAGGTATTTCTTGATTCTTGGTTCTTCACAATGTAGGTCCAGAAGGCATATATTGCAAATCTAAGATTTAAAAAAAAAAAAGGCAAGCTTAATGGAAATGAAATAGTAGTGGTGACTCTAGAAACAAAACTAATAATGTAGCATTCAGTTTTAGCTGTAGAAGCTGCTTGGAGAAGCTGCCGGTGTGGAAATGCTACTGAGTGGTTCAAAATAAGAAATACAAGCAAACCAACCTGGCTGGTACAAATGCTACCTCAGATGGTAGTGATTATCACTTAGTTTGTAGACTGCTATTTTTTCTAGAGGTTCCTGGTAAATACGATGCATTTATTCTAAGATGAATTCCCTTGTTGATAAATTAGACCATTAAAATAGAGAAATTATACTACAAATGTACTGTTTGCACTGCAGAAAACTTACGTGTGCAACTATTATATCTCATTCATATCACTTCAAAATTTGTCATATCCCCGAGAAATGTTTTTTTTACTGTTTTACAAATGTGCAAGAAACCAGCTGCTCCTGCAGTTCTTATTTTGAGTGGTGTTGGCTGAAAGCATTAGCTTTGTTCTAGTTGTCATGGTGGTACAATGCTGTATCATCAAAACCAGCTTGACTTGTAAGTTCATGTCATATCCAGGTAGGTTATTTCTACAATAATGAATATTATGGTGATCTAATTTGAGAAAGATTATCTCTTTATTCCAATGTTTGAGTCTGATTCACAGCTTCATAGGAAGAACAGTTCACATTTTACAGCCAATTTCAAATTACTTCAAATATTTAATTTCTATTAAAAAAAAAAACGTTGCTTGTTTTTATTACCTCCTTGATTCAAATTTCTGTTAGACATGATAGGCTATTAAGATGCTGTGGTGAGGTTCCCATTGAAAAGGCATATGGAGTACTATCACTTAAAACCTTTATCTGAATAGGAGTATAATACTCCAGTTTTAATCTAGGACGTTGCTGTTCTCAGACAAAATGTTCAGATGTACTCTGTGAAATTCCAGTGTCCGACCTTAAAAATGACAATGTTTTATATTAGCTTGTCAGACTGAAGCAAAGAAGTTGGCTGGGCTACTTATCCTTGTGTTCTCCACATGGTACAGATAGGTTTTTCTGTTTTTGTTTTTTTGCCTGTTGTCATCCATTTGCATGCAGAGACTCTTCCAAGAATTTGCTGGGAGTTAGAGATAGTAATTCTCAAATGCTTTTTTAAAAAAATGAGACTAACAAGTAGGCACCTGCTTGAACAATAACTATCTACATGTGTAGCAATAATAATGTCTCTCTAAATTTTATTCCCTCTATTTATAAAGGATGCTTACTTAAGAGATTACAATTATTATTCAAGGTGTCACAGATCAGATACTGTCCCAAGAAATAAAATGCCACGGTTCCAGTCACCTCTTTCGACTAAGGATTGCACGTAAGCCTACATGTTACCTGGTATAAGAAAATCAAGAGTGTGTTTAATCATGTAGTTCTCTGCATTACTAATTTTCTGACTAAGATTAATTTAGAATATAAAATTTGAAACAGGCTTTGCTACACTGAATGTGTGGTTTCTAATTTTGTTGCAGGCTTCCTCAAACTTTGCCAAATCATTTCCCTGTGTAAGAAACATAGGAAAAAGTAAACGGTGGTAGAAGGAAAGGGAGAGCTTCAATTAACAACTGAATTATTTAAAAAAAAAAAAAAGCTTTAGTCTGTTTGATTCTTTGTTCTTTGGCTGTTTATGATTAGCTGGAGAAATTAAGCTTTTAGTTGGTCAGCCGATTGTTACAACATTGTTATCCGATGTTGGATGTAAAGATTCTACTTTGAATCAGAAGTCAAAACCACCAAGACTGCATTAAAAAGGGGAGAACAGGTAATTTTTTCTCTTCTCCTGCCTTTCCCTTAGAGAAAGGGGAAGCTCTTTCTCCCTAGAGTGTTGGATTTCATAGTTTGAGAAATTCTGAAATAAACCCTGCATATATCTCAAATATTTTGAGAAAGCTTTGGGGAGATTCCTGTGAAGCTAGAAACTCTGCATGTAGTAGGATGTTACTGAGCTCCTCCATAGTAAGTTCTGTAACTCTAAGTTGTTTGTTTTAGTTACAAATTCTATTTTTTTAAGCCAGAAAGTGTTGAGACAATAACCAGCTGTAGCTGCAAATAAGAATTATTTTCAGAAAACTTGAACAAAATGCTATTGGAGACTAAGATCATTTGGCTATCAATGAAAGAGAGGAGGGGGATAGCTACAATCTCTAATGATAAGTAGTCATGTTAAATGTTAGAGAATTATTCTTACGTTATCTTGGCTGACTTGTATATCAGGTATTTGCTTCATAACGTTGCTTCTCCATGGTCTCTGATGTAGTTCAGAGGACTACCATATGCTTACAGATGAACAATTTTGAATCCTGAAAAAGAAACATAGAAGAATTTGGCCTCTTTATTTTTTTTCCCCCCATATTCCCTAATCCTGAGGTTTGAGCCCTTCATATAATTATTCTTATAATTATGAGATTATAATAATAATGTTTACCACATGTAACTTTCTTGTAGAGAATTTTGTGCAGTTCTAGTTCAATAGGTGTTTTTTGTTTATTTTTCAATATCTACACAAACTTTATGAATGCCATTGCTGTGGTTATTCACAGTAATAGCATTCTGGACAACAGGAATTCTACGGTATCTTATTTTGCAATATTTTTAAGATGTTATTCAGCCTAATATCTGAGATGATGAACAAGAAAAAATACTGTAATATAAAAACATAATATGAACTCAAGCCTTCAGCTCTTTCCTCCTTTCCTCAAGCTAGCAAATCCATACGTGAATAGAAAGTCTCATTAATTCACTTTAGTGGCAGAATTTCCATACTTCAGGAGATTTTTCTAGGGAATATTGGAATTTCCAATGCAATTGAAGAGTAAAACTTGTGGCTGTGACCGCTACTATTGATGGCAAAATAAGTCATTTTAAATATAAAAAAATAAATTCCGCAATTCTTACAGGAAATATGAAATATGTAAAGAAGTGAAGTAGATGCTTATTGATTTCTCATTCTCCTCTTTTTCTTTTGGTCAAGCTTACTCTACAGCAACAAGAAAAGATATTTGTGTTTTAACTGACTAATAATGACCGATATCAGTCAAGCACCAGCCACTTCTGTCTTTGTATGTCTCTTGAAGCTTAAGATAGCTCTGACTCCTTTGTGGTTGAAGTGACATCTGTGTAACACGTTTTGAATTTGTCTTTTCCGTTGAATTTTCTTTCTTACTCGGTTCAGATTGTGGTGCCAGCCAGTTGCAAAGCAGCCCTATTCAAAACAGAGTATCTGTAGAGCTATGACCTATCTAGAAATTATCCACATATCAAGTCTACTTCCAGGTACTCTGCTGGTAATGCTTAATTTCATAAAAATGCAAACAAGAGTGGAAAGATGGGCATTACAACTCTATAAACTGTCGGGGCAAAGTACAAGTGGCAAGGCTAAAGGGATTATGTTGAATTAAGGGTGCTAATCTTGGAATAAAAACTATCCCAAGATTTAAAGGGTACAGTGAATTCATGCTTTGTCTTGCATTTATATGTTAATATTAATGATTAAGCTAACAAATGACTTCCTCTTAAAGTATCTCATTTTAAATTAAAAACTCCGGATTTAAAAAAAAAACCTTGATGTGTGAAGGACAGTGTGGATAATGTCAGGTAGAAAATGAGCACATCAAATGCAGTTTATCAAAATTCATTTATTTCTCTTGGGTTTGTGTAATCCTGTAAACCAAAATGCTCATGCTTGTGTTTCAATCCTTTGTATTTTTATTTTTAAGTATTGTTATTCATCATGGCCAAAACCTCAGATCATGTAAGTTGTTATCACTGGGATATGAATTCTGTGCCCCTTTTTTATTGATATCTAGCAGTCGCCTTTAAACTGTTCACAGGTAAATCTTTCTATCTTTACTCACAGCACAAAGAAAAAAAATTGTTGAATTCTGTGTGAGATTTTCCTTATTGAAAAAGCTTGTGTTTTGAAAAGAGATTATAGGTAGGATTTTTTTAAAATGCCTGTGCTTTTAAAAACTTTTCTCATTGATGTCAATGAGGACTTCACTACGAACTTTGACAGGTACAGACTTACCTGGGCAAGGACTTCATACAACTACCCTGTATAACAGTTTTAAACTGCTGATATAAACATAGCTCATGATCCCGTGCTACTGGATTTGGGGATGTCAGCTTATAATGGGAGAAGGGTAAACCAAAAACAAGCGATAAATGTTTTGGAATGGGGACTATCTGAAAAGTTTTTTGATTAAAAATCTGACTGTAGTATTTCTCTCTTCATTTACTATGCTTGTATGAACAGTGTGACACCATCACTGCAACAGGCTCGTGTCTGTCCTCCCAATATGTTACCTGAAGATGGAACTAATCTTTACTCTGCTCGTGGCATTTTGTCGTTTATCCAGTCTTCCACTCGTAGGGCTTACCAGCAGGTCTTGGATGTGCTGGATGAAAATCGCAGGTGATTGGTTGTCACTGATTCTGCCAGCTTCTGCTGCTTCTTTTTTTTTTCCTTCTTTTTAGTGGAGTGTGGTTTCTGTTCATAAAACAATGAGATGAAATTATTTGCTTTTGCTTTCCTTTGCTTTCACTATTCATAAGCAATTTAATTGTCCAAAATTCACATTTCAAAATGCTTCCGTTTCAGTCAAATAAACATTAAGATTTCCTTCCAAGTAAAAATCAAAATAGGAAATGTTAATTTGTGAGTGCAAGAGATTTTGCTGTTCCCAGATTGTCAGCATTTGCTGCAATTAATACTTGATCCTAAAACTGCACGTTTATTAGCCTTGCCTACTGCTTTTCTGTTGGTGAGTAATGGTGCAAATCAATAAGATTGGGGTGATGTTGCCATAAATCGTTAAAAGAAATGTGCAGAAACTAGATAGAATATTACGCAAGACATTGTAGGTGCTGCTTGTAATAACGTGTCAAGACATTAGACTGTGTCAGTTTAGTGAATAGTACCTCTTGTTGATATGTGACTGATGGTGACCACTTCACCCAATGTTGTGAGCAAAAAAGGCAATATATACTTGCTCCTCTGATTAATTGTCTTTGTTCTTATGGGTAAGCTGATACTTTGAGAGGTAATGAGCCAAAACAAGCCTTGTTGTGAACATTAGGAGAATGTCATTTTTATCACTGCAGAAGCATTTATAAAGAGTGAAAATAAGGTTAATTTATGAAAAGCAATTTTCGTTTCAGTAGCATGCTAACACAGAGGTTCAGGAAAGAACTGCACACAGTCTGTAGTTCTTGCTGAGAGGTGGACATGAAGAAGGGTTGGAAGGAGCTGCTCGTTCCTCCTGCAGTCCTTCATTGTGGCCTGTGCTAGGAAGTTCTTTCTAATTCCTGGTCTGCCTCTGGTTGCTAACATACCAGCAGCACTCCTAATATTTGGTGATGTGAAGTTAAAGGGTTTGTTTTCCAGTTCTTTTAGTAAGAAAGTGTAACTATCAAGCCAATCTTATTGAGAAGTTTTAGCAGTCACTTTCCAAACTGGCACCTCATGTAGCTCACCACACCTGCTGACGTGACAGTGTCCCATATTGACGTTATCAAATCATGCAGAACTCCAGCCTTGCTGGCCTTTATACCCTTAATCTGGGACTTAAAGAAATTAAAAATAATATATCTATATATCCAAAAAAAAAAAAAACCACCCAAAAGAAATGCTTAGTTCTCCTTGAACTTGACTTGGTTGCTTAACCCCCTCATATTTCTATGAAAGCAAGCTGTAGTACTGTCCACAGTTGGATAATCTTGTTTTTTTAACCATCAATATTAAAAGATCAGATGGAATAATAAGTTTTTTATTTTTATTTTTACAAAATTAAAGCTCCTAGATAAGGAGGGATTCAACTGTTGTTGAATAACAGTACTGTATATTGTGCCAAAAATCCTTGTTAAAATTGACTGAAATTCTAGCCCTTTCTCCAGTCTGCAGTGAAGCTAGTGGGATTTATTCCTGGCTTCCATTGGGCATGTTCTTGCCCTCATTTTCTTGGATACACATATTCATACATAGCCTTTCATCTTACCTTAGTTACCAGAAAAATTCTAGGGTTCTGAATACTTCAAAAGCTGCATTATTCTTCTGGGTTTGGGGTCATTTTTGATGTATACTTACTAAACTTCCTAGAAGAAACAGGAAACTGGTGCTATTCACCTATGAACTAATGTTGCCAAAATAATGAACTAATCAATAAGGTAAAAGTGTATTCTTTGTGTGGGGTGTTTAGATACCCACCGTTATTCTACAGCTGGCGTAGGAATGTGAAATTTGGATGATCCACTTGCATGGTTGCAAAATATTGTTCATTTTAAATTGTTTGAAACTGCACTCTGTTGTTTTGCTCTATATAATGTGCTTTCTATCTCAAAACATTATCTATTTTAAATGTTATGCTTATTACTAGAAGAGATCTTTTTATTAAAATGAGCAAGATCTGACTTGTATTATTCACTAGACACAGTTTTCACTTGTTTCATGGCTTGCTTTTTTCAAAAAACTTTCAAAATTAGCTTCAAATCTACTAAAACTGCTAACGGTAGGTGCTGGTTATTCTGCTGCAGATGATGAATTATGCCTGGTTTCACTGGCATTGCTGGCATGATAGGCTAATCAAATGGGCAACAACCTAATGATCACTGTTTATGCTATCTGTTTACTCTTGCATTTCCTTCAGCTTGGACAAGGACAATAGGTCAGTTTTGCTTCCCAGTTCTAACCCTCTTTCCATTTCAATTTCTATCAAATGACTGTAGGGCCAAACACTGGTCTTTAAAAGACTGATCTTACATGCTTTAAGCAATGAATAAAAACTGTATTTAAGGATTTTTGTAATGTCTTAAATGCAGGTAAAAAGACATTTTCGTATGAGAATAAAGTTGTCTTAATATCTGTACTTTATCTGAACTATTTTTTACCTCTTAGACCAATAACTTTTTATTAAGAAGAAAAAAGTATGGAAGTTCATTGCTGTCCCCTTTCTTCAGGATAGTCCTTCCTAAAAAGCCACAACCCTTCTTAAGTGCTAATCTTCACCCACATAATCATTTCCTGAGGTGTTGCAAGATCATGTTTGATATTGAGGGTGTTAATGACGTTTTTCATGGCAGAAGTAAAATAAGATGTGAGTTAAGACCATAGAAGTTATTACATGTGACTTTGGATGAGGGTAATGTAGTTCAGAAGCAAATGAAATGATCTGCAGATGTGAAGGAGCCTGGGAGAAACACAAACCTACTGCTTTGTTAGGTAATTGTAGTGCTGAGGCAAGCAGGGAGAGCAGTTTTACCTAGTCACTGATTGCACTGTGCCCAAATCCATTCTGTACTTCAGAAGCTGAGCTTCTTACCCAGTTCACATCTGGATCGCATCCATAAAGTCCTAGGGCCTGTTTTTACGGTCATTCTGAGATTTCCAGAGAAGCTGAAACGTACAGTGAGCAGTCAACATAGCTGCTGCCCCTACTGAACAAAGAATGTGCTGGCCTCAGTCTCACGTGTGCAAGTGATGTAAGTTGGACAAAGGTACCTAGATTATCCACACCTCTTGTTTTCCTCCCAGACCCGTTTCTGATTGCATCGTTCCCGAGGTATTTCCGCTGCATACTCTGCTCTAAGCAGAGGACGATAAACCAGATTCATTTGGTCATTGTGTTATTGCCTGATCTCCCACTGTTATTAAAGTGCATTACTGTTCATTCCGTTCATGTTTTAGGCTGCAATTATATTTGCAGTTAAATAGTTAAGTGCTGAGTATACATGGGTTAAGGCTGCTTCTGATCATGTGTAATGTTTAGGATGGAATGGACAGAAGTAGCCAGAAAACGAAGTTTTAATATATTCCTTTTCAGAAGGTCATGTATTTAATAGCTTGACTATATTTGTGCATACTGTATTTACCTAAAAACTTGCTGCTGATTTTGGGCTAAGGCGATCTCAGTTAAGAGGTCACTGTTATCTAGATAGTAAATTTTTTGTTGATATTTGAAACTGAGCAAGTAGAAAGGGTGGGTGAGGCAGGAGAATATTCTGGTGAACCTTTTGGGTGCACCTGTAAAGAAATAAAAATGTGAACTGCAGAGAAAAGGGGGAAGCCATGTGCAGCTGCTTAACTGAGCCTGGCTGTGTTGGGAAGTGTAATTAGAGGCTTGTATTTAGTTTAGATCAAGTTTCCGATTTGGACAGAACCCGCAGCACCCTAGTTTTGTTCTTTGCTGCAGCACTCAGCCACCTCCAGACCTGTGGCTTTTTTTGGTAAAGACAGCGTAGGTTGGTTAGTATCAATTTGTTCTACAACATCTTTGAAACTTAAAGTTTACCACAGAGGCTAAGAGCTGAGAGAACATTTAAGATCTGTTGTTCTCATGACACAAAGTTCAAATGTTGCTGTCCTGTGTTAGATAGCATGGGATATGCTGACAAGCTGCTGTTGGCATACCTGCCAATTACAGGCGGCTCTGGTCACAGAGAAACTCTGTGACCTGTTCCATAGCTGCTTTTTTCTGAATTCCTTGTGTTGTCTCCAAGTACTAAGTTACAACCTCTGACAGACAGGACTTCAAACTAGCTGAGTTATTTCTCTGATTAGAAAATAGGAATACCAATTTTGATAATTTTTTTTGAAAGACCTTATTTGTTTGGGTAAGAATATTCTTTTATTGTGTGTGTTGGGAATGTTTTTTTGTTTTGTGAAATATATCGTGCTGGCTTCTGTGCTAGACAGGAAAACATGATGGTATGCAAAGGGACTTTGTTTTTAACTTCACAGATGTATATACATCTTCTGTAACTGGAATGCTTTGCTCTTTAGAGCAGGACCTCGTCCCAGTATGTCTTGCACTGGGTAGCAGAGTTTGCTAAGGTTCCTAGACCCTGAATCGTTAAGTGAAACAAGTGGTTGTGGTATTTTTGCACAGTGCTTGCTTGTTTTCAGGTCAGGCCACAGTGCTGTCCCAGCCACCTCAGCACCAAGCCTCTGCCTCCAACCCATAAAAGCCTTCATCTCTAGAGTCTTTTTGTTGTCTTTAATTTTAGAGGCTGGAGTATATGTGGGTTCAGTGCACAGCACAAATACCTGCTGTTGGCATTGGGAACATGGGAGAAATTGTTCAACAGCCTGAAATCTTTTTTTCAGTTTGTTACCCAGCATAGCTGTGGAACACTAATGCCTCCTTACCAGAGGTACTGAAATGCACGGTGTTGTCTTTGTCGGAAGGTACTGCTGGTGTTCGTGTGCTCTGTACACTGGGACATGGCAACTTCTTCCTGACAGGCTGGTGCTTATATAGTTGTAGCAACTTAAAAAGCTCTAACCTTTTCTTCTCTGCTGAAGAGAGAAAAGGAGGAGGGAAAAATTGAAAGAGCGGTACTTAAAGGGAAGACATAGCATCTACTTGAAGCTTTTAGTCACTTCTTCCTGGAGCGATCTGCTTCTCCTTTATAAATGGTCCTTAGGCTACTAGCCCAGGTTTTCTGAATTATATTTAGCATAGATGAATAAAGAAAAGACAAACTTCTCTTAGAGAGAGGAGAGGATGACTAAAAAAGCTTTTATAAGCCTGGAAGGCATGTGCTATGAGGAGAGGCTGAGGACTCCTGGCTATTCTGGTTTTGAGAGAGGAAGGCCGAGAGGCCATCTCACTGCTCTCTGCCTTCCCCTGAGGAGGGGGACTGGAGGGGGACGTGCAAGTCTCTGCTCCCTGTCACCACAGACAGGACATGTGGCAAGGCACAAAGCTGTGTCAGGGCACGTCCAGGTGGGCACTAGGGACGGTTGCTGAGCGTGGCCTAACACCGGAACAGGCTTCCTAGTGAGGAGGCTGATACCCCAGGCCTGCCAGTGTTTGAGGCATTTGGATAGTGCCCTCAGCAATATGCTTTAACTTCTGGTCAGCCTGAAGTGGTCAGGCGGTTGAACTCAAAATCTGTAGGTCCCAACCGAGCTATTCTGTTCTGTAAGTGTGTAGATAACTTTTTTCCTGGGATTTTGTATTTTTGGGGAGACTTTTTTAAATATGAAGTCTTCCATTGTTACTTTTACAAGGTTGATAACCTCCTCCCAAACCTCTGTTCCAATCTTCCACAAATGAAACTGTACCTTCAAAAACTTACCTATAGATCCTAGCTGCATACACTTCTAGTGTTAATTAAATCTGAATGAAAGAGATATGAAAGTGCAATTCACAATAAAATATACAGGTATTACATTGTGGTGAAGTATTATACGATATAAGTGGAAGTATTTTGATGTTCTTTTGTTCTGTGTGTTTTACCTCTTATCTCTGTTCGTCGTTTCCTGTTTCCATCTCGTGCTTTCTATCTACAAAAACCTGCTGTAGGCCAGTGTTACGTGGTGGGTCAGCTGCTACCACTTCCTCTAACCCTCATCATGACAACACCAGGTAAAGAGTATTTTTTGTTAGTCATGACCCACTAGTTTAGATTTTAAAATTCAGATTTCCATTCCCCTATTTCTGAGTGTTCCTATGGTTTTATAAATAATGCTCATTTTATATCCTCCCCCTCAGCTCTTGAGGTATTTCAGGCCCTTGTTCCTTACCCATCCAAGTCACTTGCAAGACCTCACTTACATAGTGGATACAATGTGCTGCTGAATTTCAGACTCAAATGCATGTGTAATTGGAGGCTTTTAAATTTCATTAGCAATATCCTTTGAGTATTTCCTAATTAGTAGTGGTTGGGTTTCATTTGGAATTGTTTGAAAATTGGTAGAGCAGCAGTGATGTTCTGTGACTTTATATTAAATTTTTGTGACCTGGGAGGGAGACATGCTCATCTATTGAAATGATGAGCCTCTTCTCATTTTCCTGAGAGATGCTGGGGGACGGCTATGCTGTGGGTGGGATCTTCTAATTTCTTTCTTTTTTTTACCTTCTACAAGTTTAAAAAAAAAAAAAAAAAGGCTATGAAAGACCATCCTCAGAAAATTCTTTGGCTTTGAAAGAACCCATGGTAGAAAATGAAACTTTTTTTTTTTGTGCAGAGCTTTAGGCTTTTTTTAAGAGTAGGAATGTTTGTATTGTTTTATCAAGAATTTAAGTTTATTTTAAAATAACTTGTTAATAGCAATGTGAGCTTTACAGAACTAAGCAAATAACAAGTTTCAGTCTTTTTAATAGTGCCTAAACTGAAAGAATGATTAGTAAACTATATTGAAATGAATGTTTAGTCTCCTTAGAATATTAAAAAATAGCCTTAATGAGAATTTTTTTCTAACATAGTTACCAAAACTTTTGTCTCACATCATGTTTTTAAAACAGTTTTGACTTTGACAGACTGTTGCTTAATCAAATATTTCTTTACTAAAACCTGTTTTTATCCTGATTTTACCTAAAGAAGTGTTCCCTTTACCTGTTTAACCTTCAACCCCCAAAAAACACAGATTAAAAACTAATTTCCTCTATGCAGTGTTGCTCAAGGATCTCGTTGTTTCTTAAGTCCAGACTAATGCAATTGTCATCTAGAAACAACGACTCTTATTCAGAAGCAATATATTACTGAACAATGGGGCAGGAAAACTTTTGACAGATGGTGGGGGGGGGGGGAGATCATGCATGAGCTAAGGGCATTATGTAGACACCTGCTAAAATGATGGAAGAACATGTGGTACAAAAATAGGATCTGAATTTAAGTGCTTTCTGTGAGCTTAAGGAATTCTGCTTGTATTCAAATGTTAGTCAAAGTTAACCAATATCTGTGTCATTAAATGGTAAATGTTCTTTTAGGTGTATTGTTTTTAATTTGGTAGCTTTGACATGTATTTTGTTCAATATCCTCAGCTGTTGCAGCAGGTGTTCATATGTCCTGATGAGAAAGCAGGTTAAGTCAAGGGGAATTAATGTTGGAAACAGGGACTTTAAGATAGGAAGAGAGAAACTCAGTGGTAGGTATGGCATCAGGAGTTTCTGTTCGTTGTTGGAAAAAAATCTAGGTAAGATGTAGCATTTGGATGATCAAAACACATACTTTATGTAGATTTTTTGCCCCCTCCCAACCAATAAATGTGCTGTATTGAAATAACTTGCCCCTGGAGTTAGAATAATGCTTTCTCTGAATCACTGCATGAAGAAAATTGAGAGGTGTTCTGAGAACAGCCTTCATTCTGATGTATGCTGAGTTCAGCAAGCACTACCTAATTCTTCATTTGCAAGGTTGTCTGTCTTTCACCTAAAATGCTAAGGTTATTGTGACTGAGATCATTAATCCCTGTAGGTGTTCTTGTGGGATATTTGAAGAGGTACTGAGCATAAGACACAGTCCTTGCCAAATCTTCATTTGGTTGGTTCAAATCCATTGCAACTTTGGTATTTTAGCTTGGGCAATTTTCAGCATTCACTGCTCAGTTGAATAACTAGAAGTAGTATTTGGAGACACCAAGTGACAGCAAGAAGTCTGTCTCAATGTGGAGAATCTTCAAAAATATTTAAATGTGGAGAACAATACACTCAGGTTCAGTCAAGTACCCATTTCATATGTCTTTGTGCTTTATTCATTTAGGATCCAATTGAATTATACAACTCTGTAAAAGCTAAAAAGTTTTATAGTTCTGCCTATCACCAGCAAAAAGTATATCAACTAGAATGTTCATAAAATACAGTACTTGCTGATCTTATTATGGACTAAGCAATCTCTTTAACCTGATAGATATGGTCTTTCCAACGTGGATACAACGCTTGAGGGAACACCAGATGACATGACTGTTGTAGATGCTGCTTCCTTAAGAAGACAGGTATGTAAAGCATAGTCGTTGATAATATTAAGAAAAATCTGTAATGGTAAAATGGGGAAGTAGGTTGTCTTTTGTAATATAATGGTATGGCTGCAAAGGTAGGGTAGCCATGTAACAAGTATGGTGAGGAATCCTCTCTGTAGCCCTGCTGGACTGCCTTCACAAATCTGTATTGGTATTGCAATCTGGAGAGCCCAATTTCGTTGACCCCCTTACTTATTAGGGACAGCAAGGTCTGGTCACTAGTAGTTGAAGATAAAGTCACATTGTCAATTGTTTAAAATCCATCCAATTATGATACTAATATTAGATGCGTATTCAGAAGCTTCTAGAAAGCCTGGCAACTTTAAAGTATTAAAAGCTTTTATTTATTTCTAGATAATCAAACTTAATCGACGTCTACAACTTCTGGAAGAAGAAAACAAAGAGCGTGCTAAGAGGGAAATGATTATGTACTCAATTACTGTAGCTTTCTGGCTACTCAATAGCTGGCTTTGGTTTCGGCGCTAGACGCAGCTCTCCCAGAAAACTTAGTTGAAAATACAAACAAAATTTGCAAAATTCTTTGTTTCTGTTTCTGAATTGTATGCTGTTTTATAATTCATACACTGGAAACTACCACCACAGAAAAAGGCTGTAGAATTGCAGTGTTAAAGGGACACCTTGTTGTTCAGTTATACTGTATTTAATAGATTTGCATTGCAGATACTTGCAGTATCCTCCTTTGCATGCTTCAATGTAAATATGGATCAGCTGATTTTGAGATGAAGTTTGTTTCATGCAATGTAAGGACAGTGACCTACAGGAATAATCACTGGATGTTTTCTTGTGGTGGGAAGAGAAGAAATGGAATGGGTTTGGGGGGAAAAAAATCAAAACAAAGGAATAAAAAGTAGTTTTTATTGTTCTGTTGTTAGATGCAATTAAACATTATTGCACTAGTTTTCCTTTAGTCTGCCTGGTTTCAGAGGTGTGCCATATTCAAGGAGTGTGTCCTGTTTCATGAGAGTGTTCCTTGTTTAAGCACATGTTCAGGTCAAATAATAAAAGGTGGTCTTTGCTAACATGCAGACTGTCCAGAGGTGTGTAATATGTATTTTTTATTTTAGCTTTAATTTTACAGATGTTTTTCTATAAAATACATTTTTAAGCAAGTCAGTCTGTGAGTGAACAAAAGATTGAGTACAAGATACCAATGTAGTGTATTTAATAAAACAAACAAACAAAAAGCATTGTTTAATGTCATTTTAAGAGTTTATTTAGGGGATTATCTAAACTAGCAGGCATTAGAGTAAGTGGCAGTGATGGTCTGAACAATTCAAAAGGAACAGGAGGGCACCATACAGCCTGCTGCAGTGCTACCAGGTCCTGCATGTTGAGAGACTGTTTTTGGTGTGTGTGTGGTGAGTACATAGGTATGAGAAGCTAGCCTGGTATCCCCATGTACCGGTCAGTTCAAACATCCCTGGTTCAGTCACGCGATCCACTGCCTTTTTGGTACCTGCCAGGCTACTCCGAGGGAGTATGGTGCATGGTGCTGCTGAGGGGGACCTGTGTGTTGGTGTTTCCAGCAATGTAGGGCTGCTGCTTCTGTGCAATGCTATAGCAGCCACAGCCCCTTTCCTGGGTGTGTGTGAAGCCTCCTAACAGCGCCACTGCATGGGAGAAAGTGCAGTGACATCAAAAAGATGCTTTAAAGGGGACCTTTCCTGGAACAGCTGGACTACTCTGCAGGACCATTTGTAGGCTCTACAAGTACACAGACTGGTGAGGGAGAATGATGCACAGCAGCTGCAGAAGTGAATGACACGGGGCCCCTTTGAGCGCTGTCCTTGGCTCACCCTGCAGCCGCATGGAGCACTGCCCCACGGGCTGGGAAGGTGCCTTGCAAGTCTGTGCAGCTGCCAGCTGTATGGTTTGGTGGGGCAGCACCTCTCTCCTTCCACTCGGCTGGCAGCTCGCAGAACTAGGGTGGCGGTACGTTGCGACATAAAGTGACTGAGGAGCCCATTCCTGCTCTTCTCTGCTGTGGTGAATGGGATGTCATCCTGGAAGACTGCAAAGATGGTAAACCAAAGATGGGCATATCAAAATCCTTTATGCAGCTGCGTGGTATCTGACTTTGCTTATGACTGACTGCTGTTTTGCACAGTATTTATCTGAGAGCGTGTATGAGCTGGGAGCCCAAGATACAAATGTTTGGATGGCACAAGCTGCTGAGAAGATTTTCTCTGCTGAAAGATGGCCACTGGGACAGGTTGCTGAGCACGAGAAGATCTGGGCACTTTGATATGTAGCCTGTGAGAGCCTGGCTGAGGAAGACTGCGCTCACACATTTCATGTGCTACCACAAGTAAAGCAGGGCATGGTATCTGCTATTATGTGGCTTTTGCACTGTCTTTGTGTAGGTTGCTGTGCCTCCTTCCTTGTGTGTCATCTAAATTTGGCTGTTCCCTGTATTTATTTTTTTTTTAGCTTTATTCATCTTGTACTACATGCCTCCCTTGGCTCTGTAGGGTAGTTGCTGTGCTTTTTCATAGCATGAACGCCTTTGTGAAAGACAAGGGGAAAGGCCTGCTTTGCACTTCCTTGGTACTTTCATTAATTTTATACCACCGCCTTTAAGCTAGAGCTGTGCTATTTGAACTACTGCTTTTTACTAAGACATGTATGGGTAACAGGAAAAATAAATTAACGGGAATTAAAAAAAAAAAAAAAAAAAAAACTTTGTCTTGCAAATGACTTCCTAACACAGGGGGAGGTGGGGACAGCACTATTCCCCCCACCCCCCTCAGCCCTGTCAGCGGCCCCTCAGCCTTCCCGCCGCGGGCCCGGCCCGTTTGCGCCCGGACCCGTTCCAGCAGGCAGCGGGCAGGGCCGGGCGCCTTTCCCCGCCGGGCCGCCTCCTTCCTCCGCCCCATCATGGCCGCCGGGCTGGGGGCTTTCAGCAGGGCGTCGCGGCGGCTGCTGGCCGGGGCCGGGGCCGGGGCCGGGGCCGTTCGGGCCGCGCACGGCCCCGCTCCGCCCCGCGCCAAGAAGCGGTGGCTCCGCGCCTACCTGGAGCAGCAGCGGCTGGAGGCGCCCCCGCAGCGGCGGTGAGGGGCGGCGGGCGCTCCGAGGGGGCCGGGCCCGCTCGCGAACGGGAGTCCCGGGGGTCTTAAACGGTGGTCGCGATCTTCAGAAATAAGCCCGGCTTGCCTTTGCTTTTGGTAGCTTTTTCTGTTTCTAAATTTGATCTCTTGTGCCCGCAGGTCCGAGAAGCCCGGCTGGGATTACCACGCAGAGATACAAGCCTTCAGCCACCGGCTCCAGGAAAATTTTTCTTTGGATCTTCTCAAAACCGCGTTTGTAAATTCGTGTTACATCGAAAGCGAAGAGGCGAAGCGCCGAGAGCTCGGGGTGGCCAAAGAAACGGTTGCCCTTAACCTCCGCGATAACAGGCAGCTCTCCGAGCAGGGGCAGTCCTTCTCGCGCTCTTACCTGGCGCGCTGCTTTGGAGGCGCCCATCCGGCGTTACCGGCCCAGGGCATAGGAGCGCTCGTTGATTTCCTTACCGGCCAGGAGCTCGTTTCTTACGTGGCTCAGAACCTGTCAGTGCAGGACCTGACGCTCTGCGCACAGTTCCCCGTCCCACCAGACGTGCTGCACAGGACGTTCTTCGCTGTCGTAGGAGCGCTGCTCGACAGCAGCGGGCCTGAGAAAACGGGCATCTTCGTCAGGGTAAGTCATCGCCTGCGGTTATTTTTTCACTGATAAAAAACCTAGTAACGTCTAAGGGCCTCAAAAGTGACAGGAAAAAAGGCAAAAATTATGTTGGTCTATACTGTGATGGCAGAGATTCAGAGAGGTTTGTTTTTTTTTTTTTTTTCAAAAAAAAATGGTTGGTCAGATGCATAAAATGATGTATTTATGATGGTTTATAAGGGTGGTATTATAATACTTGCTGCCACTTGCTAGAGGAAAGTGTTATCCTCCATGCGCTATGCTACCCTACCAAATAATGAAACTACTCCACCTCAAGTCACGTACACCTTCAGTTTTAAAGAATATTTTATAGCTTTCAATCTTTATTTATATTTAATATAAAGCTGCTGCTGCAAACACTAAAAATCTTTTCATACAAGAAAGTTCAACGAAAATGCAGCATAACAAGGTAGTTTCAGGAGCTGCTGCCCTTTCAGGTGTCCTTTTCACTTATTTCTGGTTTTGCAATGGAGGAATGTTTGTGAGAATCTTATTTCTGGCACAAGAGTCCAGGGGCTGTGTAGGAGCAGTGATCAGATCAAGAGCACATCCTCTGGGGCTGCATGGTGCCTCCAGCCTCTTTGCAGAGCCCTCCAGAAGTACAGCTTGGGGTTTGTCTGTACTAAACGTGCTGAATAGCACGTCTGGTGGTCAGAGCTGCACGGGGGCGTTGTCAGCCCCTCCCAGGCCAGTGCTGCTCCTTCCTTACATGGGAGTGGGTCTCTTTGCGTGCGTGCAGTGCAAGGCCGAAGCAGAACCAGTGCTGCTGAGCTCAGTAACGCAGATGGCTCTGCCTGGCTGTGGCGTGGAGCTGAGGGGTTCGATCATTCCTTTCAGCTCTTCACTGTCGAGTGCATTAGTGCCTCTTCATATTGGATTTTTATTAGCAGACTGTAGAAGCTAAAGCCTTTGTTCCGTTTCCCACTGATTGTAACTTCTAATTCTTTTTTTTGTTTAGGATTTTTTAATTCCCCATCTGATTGGAAAAGACCTGTTTGAGATCTGGGAAGTTGTAAATCCTATGGGCTTACTAGTGGAAGAGTTGACCAAGAGGAATATCTCTTCTCCAGAGCCAAGAATTACCAGGCAGCTGGGAGTCACCACAGTTCTTCCACTGTACTTCGTTGGGCTGTACTGGTTAGTACAATACTAATGCAAAGTGAAATGGAGTTAAGCTTAGGGAGAGGGAAGGAGGGAAGATGGTCTTTTTACTTTTTTACTTGTGTTCTTTGGCCAAGTTATTAGAGAAAAGAAACCATGCAGTGACTTCTATCTAAAATCAACCACTTACACATTGTTAGTGCCTTGCTGTAGTAAAAAACAAAACTGTCTCGGACTAAAGGGCCTTGAAGTCTAAACGAGATGCACCCGAGAGTCAAGATAGAAGACTGTCAAGGTGAAGAGATACCAAGGCCGGAGGGGCTGAACAGACGCTAACGTTACATTCTAGAGCTTTTTACATAGAGGTCAAATCGTGGCATTAGAAACCAAGCAAGAGGAGTGTCTCTGCCCAGACAAAACGTACGTGCCAGGTATCCCTGGTGAGCGTGGTCAGGGCCTGCCCAGGTGTGTTGCCTGGTGGAAACATCGTTCTTCTGGAGCAGGGTAGGACCTCCTGCCTCCTAGCCCACAGTGTTGGTTTGCTACATGAGCTACAGATGAGCACTTGGGAAGATTGCCTTAACCTGTTCTGAATTACCACGCTTCAGTTCATATGTTTTCTAAGATATATAAATATATATATATATATATATATATAAAAAAAAGAACTTTGCATTTTTTCCTGGAATCTCTTGTCCCTCCACGAAATGCTCCTATTCAGTGCCTATAGATGTTGATTAAACAGAGCTGAATACGTAACTCCTAACACAGAGAACTTCTCTGTGAATCCTTCGGAAGAATTCCTAAAATGCTTTCTTACCAGGGGAGGAGAAAAGAATGTTTGTTTAAGCTGACCAAAACAACAAATTTGCATATTTTTAGCAGGGCTAGCAGAAATTGAACACTGTAAACAATCAGTAATGTGTTAGGAGTCTAAATGAACAAAGTAGTGTTCTTCCAGGAAGAGGATGTCTTTCTGATTGGAGTTTCCACTGCTGAATATCCAATCGCTTATCTGTGCAGGAAAGGCCAACGGAAATGTTGACACTCGTGTGTGTACATAGATATTACCTTCAGCAGTCACTGAGAGTGGAGAAAAAAATATCTAGCAGCTCTTATTCATGATGTACAGTAGTGCTCAGGATTTTGATGAAAATGTGAAAATGTTTTGTTTGTTTTTTTTCAAGTGATAAGAAGATTATCGCTGAAGGCCCTGGTGAAACGCTGCTCGCGGCAGAGGAAGAAGCTGCCCGCGTGGCGCTGCGGAAGCTGTATGGGTATACAGAGAACAGGAGACCTTGGGATTACTCGAAACCCAAACAAGGGTGGACAGCTGAAAAGGCTATCAGCAGTAACTAGATAATACAGGCCGCTTCAAGTTTCTCTCAAGAATTAGTGGCTTTCATGCAAATACAGATGCATTTCAGAAAGCAAAATTCGGTTTAATTTTTTGATCTTAAGTGTATGCAATTTTCAAATTAAATACAGTTTTAAAATAAATGTAATCTTTCCCTTTTACGTAAAGCTTAATATTCAGTCATTTTCCTGAACAACAAAAGTACATTTTTTCTGAATGTATGCATTCTGTCTGAGAAGTTTTTCCATACAACATGGGAGACTGTTCTTAAGGAAGTTTAATAATGTGACGAAGTCCTTGCTCTTGAGGAACTTCAATACGTAGAAAAAGGTTTTATGTGAGCTTTCTTGGGGCTTTGATTGAGGGTATTGTTAATAAGATGAGTTGAATTAAATATGCAGCATTGGTCTTTGGGTTCTATCTGGATTTATTTGTCTCTTACCTTGTGAAAATGTAAAATGTGATGTCAGTGGTATTAACACTGGTGGTCCAATTAAAAAAGGAAATGGCACTTTTGAGGTCTTACTGCTTGCAACATTTATTTGCCGTACACATTGGCTTCTGTTGTTCAAGTAGGCTCTGGGAGGATGTATTTTTTATTTTAAAATTTGTAGAAAGGAAAATAAGGATCATGAAGGCTTGTACTCAAAGAAATTGGAGAACGTTGTGTAATATTAGGCTACTAGATGATCCAAGTTTAAGTGGTCATAGGACTAAGGTATTGGATTCAGTGAAATTGGTGTTTGGTTTGTTTGCACCATCCGCATCTGTTCCAGTGTACCTCAAGTGATTGAAAACCTGCTGAGGAACAACTCGGGTACCTTCATAATGTTCTTGTTAAATAGGAACTCAGTACGTGTCCCAGAAAACAACATGTAGAGAGACAGATACATGAGGACTGTGTGGCTCTCTTGGAATTGTTTCCTTTAAAATTTAGTGAGATGACATTGCAAATTGCAACGGAGCCCTCAGAGGGGGAAAGGAAAAAGTTGAGTGTGGGACAATGGTTAAAGAAGTGTTTCCTGCCTTATCCCGTTGTAAACACCAGTTTTATTTTGTGTTTACGTGAAGGCTGCTTAGCAGTGAAAGGTCCCAGGCTGCGGTTGTGGCTGCTGAGCAGCTCTGGCACACTGCAGGTGCTGCATTCCCTGCTGCCCCTGGAGTGAGAATGAGATCTGGCTCTCTTCTACTTGACTGGGGAAAAAAAACCAACCAACACCTGCCTGCCATTCACTATTATTTGTCGTGCCATACATCTGAAGCACGTATACAACACTTAGTGTGGCTAGATCACAGTGAAATCTGTTGTTTAGATTCTGGCATGGTAAATTCCATGGGTGATAGTTAAAATGTAAAAAGGAGAGCAGAAAGATCAGTCTAACATAAATTTTGCATTAAATTGCTAGTGTTTAAATGAAAAAAAATACACCTGGGTGATCTATTATCACTTACGTAACCATAGCCAGTAAGGTCACTATATTTCAGGGGAATAATAGCTGAATCTGAAATTACTTAGGCTATTTTTAGTTTTTCAGATGAGGTATTTCTCTTACCTTTACCTATTTTAAAAGGACAGTAGTGTTTTTTTTTTTTTATCCAAAGTTTGATCTGCCTACTATTTTAAATGTATATATTTATGTATTTTAAGAGAGGAATAAACAGCATTCTGTCAGTTTACCTTAAAAGAATATTTAGCATCTGCTTACTGTTGCTTCACAGTTTGGAATACGAGAATAAATCCTAGGAGAAGTGGATTACTGAGTCCTTCCTTGCTGGAAGGAAACTGCTTAGTGTAAGATAAATCAATTTATTGTGTAACATATGTATGGTTACTCAAAACTCAATGTTTCGAGTTCAAAGAGAAAGACAGTTTGGGGACATGGAAAGAAAGGTTGACTTTTTTTTTGTTATAGAGGTGTGAGTGGAAAATAAGGAGTTTATACAAGAAAACGTGTCCCGTTTTCAATCTTCTAAAGGTCAGAAAAGCATTTGATGCGGTATCTGTGCTTCAGGTCCTGGCATCTAAGTGTGTATCACTAACTCACTGATGTTAAAAGATTGGTTAGATTTACAGAATTAAGTATCTTCAAAAGTAGACAGTGAAAGTGGTAGCTTTTCTTCTGCTACAAGGTTTGTTGATGGAATTCCCTGGTAGTTTTGTGGTCTGAAAAGTACTTTATAAGCTACTTGTGTTGGTTCTCACCCAGGCATTGAGGTCTGACCCAAGTGCATTTGTATCTCCCAATGATCCTTCCTTCCTCAAATCCCGTTTTGTCTTTCAGGGAAAATAAACCAAGCATCATGATGATAATCAACCAATTAAAAAGAATCAGTTTATTCTTGCAACCCTTTGAACAACTTGTTTTACCAATGATTTTTACAATTATATTCTTAAACTGACTTAGCAGTAGAAAAGGCCATGTTCTCTGGCATTTATGGAATTTTGTAATAGGTTAACATGATCTCGAGTCAACCCTGATTATGCCTTTCTGGGTGCTACACTAACTTTATCTGATACAGGTATTTGTTACTGTAATTGCATTTATGCTTTAACCCATTCAAACCATATCTCCTAATGAAGATCTTTTCTTAACTGAAAGTAAACCAGAAGACAAATACCAGTCTTTCTGGGCTAACTTAAAAGTCACGGGTGTGGTAACAACTACATTTTAACAAAAGTGCAGTACTATAATGCTAACCATTTTTCATTTTTCTTCAATTTCTCTCTTGATCTTTGTAATAATTAGCATAAGGATGCAAATATGCTTACACATAAGTAGACTTTAAAATAATAATAATAAATGGACTGCTAGTTGTTAATCCATCAAAGGCAATGGCAGTTTTGTTGCTGAGTTTGGTCTAGACTTGGTTTTACCCAAATATTGAACAAACTACATGTGTGAATGGCCTTAGGTTACTCTTCTCCCTCCATCATCAAGATTCTGTCTTTTTCTTGAAAGAGTTTTAAAACTGTCTTTCTTTAAAGAAAGTTAAGAGAATTTCTACTGTATCGGTGCCAGCTAAGCAAATAGAACAAAAACTTCTTAATGTGCATTCATGTTCTTTTATTAAGTTACTTCTTGTTCTCAGTATGTGCTTTTGCTGCTGTTTTGAGCTGTTCAGTAGCACAACTGAATGCTCTGTGCATCTCCTTGTTCACAGCTGCAGCTTCTGCTGGTTACAATAACCAGGTTTTTTTTTTGTAATTTTCTCTAAAAATGTCCAGAAATAATTCTTGTATTTTAACAGTCACAGTGACTTCAATACTGGGCATTAACAGGGAGATACCTGTAAAGTGATTGTATTTTAATTTGAAGTTTGAAATTGTCAGTGAAAAGTTAAAGCTTTATTGAAATTAACACCAAACTCTTTTGCTTTTTATGAGAGATCAGAAATGAAGATAAGTTGCTCTGGCACTCTGGTGCTATAAAAAGCCATAAAGAATTCAAAACATCAAAAGATGTGTTTTTCTTTTTTTGGGAGGGCGGATGCTGCAGTGCAGAAATGTTAGAAAAGCCCTACATTTTCTTGTCCTCAACGTCACTAAGTACTGTGGTAAACTTTAAACAGGCTCAAAACTATTCAGTTGCTGTTCTAAAGTACTTCTGGGCTTTGAAGTTTAATATTCAGAGACGCATTAATTGTAGAGGAGGGAGCATCCAAGGACAGATTGTTTTTATCTTTTCAAATTGATTCCACTGATTCAATGGCAGCGGTTCTGTGTGTTTACCATTTCAGCTTCTCTAAGAAATTGTGGATAAATTAGGAAAATAAAATGGTCACCAGTTGGTCAGTAAATAGCCAGCTGTTGTAGAGCACAGTTGTGTAGGGGGAACAAGTTAATCTGTGTGACGGAATCAGAGCATGGAAGGCTGGCTGTTGTTCCTAAATCCTGGAGGATGCAGCATTGCAGCTCATTGTGGTGCACCTGAAAATGGGTTGTGCTTCCCTGGAAAAAAGGTAGCTGTTGGGAGAAAGTAAAACATTATCATCCTTTCTACTTTTGTGTAATAAATATAATGCTTCTGCCAGTCTGTGGTGCTTATGCTTTGACTACACTTTTTTTTTGGTCACTGAACTTTTATTTTTATGTTCAAGTATGGTATCTGCAGGTATTGTACGATTATAAAGGACCTCCTGAGTCATCGAGACAACCTACTGCCATCATGGCTAAGTTTAATGATCCTTTTCCTAAACAGATGGTGCTCCAGATTAAAAGTCGTTAGGTCTTTTGCTCCTACTGCTTCAGCTGGAAACAATCACAGAACCTGACTGTTCTGATATGGAAATTAAAAATGAAGCCTTACCTCTGTAAGTGTTCATTGCCAGTTGTGCTCACTTGTTCTGATACCACTGTTTTTTATCAGAAGAAATCCTGATTTTTATTGGTGCTGGCAGAATTTGTATTTAATTCCAGTGAGATCATAGTTTCATACAGTTTTGGACATGCTTGCAAGTTTCCTCTTACATGGCATCCCAGTAGCTCTGCAGTCCTATGTCTTCCCCTAATTAGACTGGGATGCTTATGTAAATGAGAGCAACATTTATTTTATGGTAACCTGACTAACATGTTTGAGATTAATGATTACCTAACACGCACATTTATTGTTCTTTGTCCTGAAGGCATGATTTCCATTTAAAGTACTTAATTTTGGTACTCTATGTAGGCCGCCAAAATTAATCGCATCAATAGGTAGGTGTGTGTGTTTAAAAAATGGTATTCTCGATAGTCATTCAAATAACTTGGCCAATTTTTTGTAGCATTTCTAACCCTAAAAACTTGCATGTGTCACCAAAAAAAAAATCCTGAAAGAATGTTTTGATATCCAACTTCAAAAAAGCTTTTAACACTATTTAGTACAAGATGTTTCAGTAGAGAGATGGTAGTTGGCTATAATTCCCTGCTCTGTCTGCAGATTCTGTAGTTTCAATGTCCACACACATTTAAATACCCATTGAATCCCATCTTCGGTTGGTGGTGGACTTGTCTCATTCTGTAGCCTATGGCTGGTATACTTAGGTGGAGGGGAAAAGAGTGCCATTGGCAAATTTCCACGTTGTAGAGAAAAGAAGCACTTTTGGCCAGTGTGGGAGGTGAGTGTGCAAATGTTCTAGGTTTGGAAGCTTTAAAAAATGTTGTGCTCACTTGCCTACTTCTAGAGAATGATGCCACCACTTCCATAGTACCATTAGCTGACACCAGCTCCACTGTGACACTGAGATGGCATTTTGGGGAAACATGTCCAGATTCGTGGTTATGAGGTAAAGCAGGGGATATTGCCAGATCAAAAAAATAATTAATCTAGCTACATGAAAATCATTACGCATTCTTTAAGGCTGAAGGAAGCACAGTAGTGGAGCACCACTGTCCTACGTTAGACCTAAACGTCCAGTGAAATATCAGAGATTTAGGGCTCAAAGACATAATTCTGCAATCTCTTCTTGTGGTTCATCTCCCCCATGGAGGCAGTACTACCTATGTAGCTAAGAAAATCCTAATGAAACTGAACAGGTGTTTCAAAATTAGTGTGGGATTAGTGGCAAGACTGACCTGGAGAAGCATTCCCACCACTAGAGGGCAAAAAGATCAATGTTTAGGGTGACAAAGTAACAGAAAAATTTGTAGAAATAACTCCAACATCAGAAATTTTTAAGGATGAAAAGTCTGGAGAAAATGGCTTCATTTGCTGAATGCTAGTTGAATGCTAATGATGATTATTCTCTTTAATATCAAGAGATAGGAGCTGAGAATGTTTACAAAATAACATCATTTATAGTCCCACCAGAAATAAAATTGTTGCCTAATCTAAATCTGTGTAGCTGATGGCTGCTTCTGCCATTTCGCAGACCTCCCGCCTCAAGCCACAGCTGTGGCAGTGAGCTCAACACGGCCACTGGGATAATTTCCTCAGCCTCTCCTCACTAGGGGACTGATGGCTTTTGAATGGAGTGATTTAAGCATCATTTTCTATTTATTATACCAGAGTACAGTTCAGTTTTGCTTTTATGTTTCTTTTGCAATGGAAATATTTGTTAAATGTTTCATTTCTCCCCCAGATATTGTGAGATGTTTTTTCAGCATGTTTTCAACCAGGCAGGCATGTTCAACACCCTGCATTGCCCAGCCAAGGAGACAGCATTTGGGGGGACGATGACATTCCCATCGACAGCTAGTGGATCCACACACAGGTCAGGAGAAGTCATTATTGCTCCTATTGCTGCTTTTACTGCTTTAGGAAGAACACTCGTGAGATGCCCCCACCCATAGTTTCACATCCAGGCCCTTGGCACTGCCTGTTTTGTTCTCCCAGCCGCTGGGAACCGGCACAGCGACGCGGTGCCCTGTGACTGCGGACAAGGTTCCCGACTCAGCCTGTGTGCAGCGTTAATAGAGGCGGGCCGATAAACTTCATGGAAGTCTGGACCAGTAGCAAAACCATTGGCTGTTCCCTGGTTTCAGAGGTAGGTAAACTATTTTATGGTTTATTTCTTTGAAAGATTCTTTCTGTTTGTCGGTTCTTGGTTGGGTATTTCAACTCCCTGCTGCAAGGTTGGCTTTAAGATCAAGTATTGAGGAGATGATCATGGGCCGAACTGAATTTGGTTGATCTCCTTACTCCAAGAGAGAAAAAAACAGGCAATTTAAAATAAGTTTGAGCTTTTTTCTTGACTGGATTACTATAATCATCACTTTCTAGTAAACCAAAACTAGGTCAGGAACTAGGTAAAAATATTTTTTTTTAAGTATGATAAAATTTGGGATAAGCTTCAAAACTTTCCTTTAAAGAAGAATCCCCCCGATCACAGAAGGGATTTGGTTTTAGTGACAGAATCCACTGCTGCGTTCTGCTGACTCTTACCAGGCTGCTTTTGGAGCCTGCAAAGCACTCTTTTCACACTGCAACAGCACGTTGATTTTTTCGAAGCATATCAATACATCGTTTCAACACGAAGATGTCATTCCAAAGAGTTTATGCTGACAAGGAGTTATTTTGATTTCGCTACACAAGGGGATAAAACTCCCTGCAGAGAGGACCGAGGGCAGTTACGGGCATTGCCTGCACTGCTGAGGGGCTCTCCCTGAAGGCAGAAAACATGGGGCGCTCTGGAGCACAGCTGGGACTGAGGACAGTGCTCTGAACATTCATCGACTCTTGGTCTGTAATGAGGATGAACTAGAAAGAACTAAACCCTCTGACGGGTGGGTTTGTGCGGCGGTCAGTGATGGAAAGAGAAGGAGCGTAAAACAAGACTTTACCCTGGTTAACGTCTAGGTCAGCTCATATTGATTTTTTGAGCTGTAAAACCTGAAACTTCAATAACTACCATGAAACCTTTCTCTGTTAATCATTAGTGAGCTTAAATTGCTTTGGTGTGGTGTTTTTTCAGTTTGTTTTTCCTTTTTTTTTTTAGCATGGTTATGCTCATAATCCCCACAGAATCGGGAAAGAGGCGGGCTGGGCCCTGCAGGTAGAGCTAACGGCGGGGTGCTGAGCCACAGCTGATCGGCCCCGCTGGGCACACGCCTGCTCTATCTTCTGCCCACATGCGTGCACATTTCAGCTAGGCCTTTATCTGCCTGCACACAAGTACATGCAGGGAGGGAAAATTTAAGCTGGAGGGTAGCTGTGCTATCACGGCAATATTTATAAACTGGTCAAGAATACGTTGAATCTGAAAAAGTGGCCAGCTGGAACTTAAGTAGCAAATACTGAGGTCAGAAACAACCCTACACATAGAGGAGCAGGATGCAAAAAACTTGTGTATTCAGAAATGGGATCTCGATAACTTAGGAAGGTCAACGTGAACTTCGCTCTGGGGAAGCTATACAGACAGTGTCACAACTTCTAACTGTTCTGAGATACTTGATTAAAAGACCTAAGCTGTAAGAAATACTATACTGGCTAATAGCTTCTGAAATACTTTTGTTGCCATATTTGTGATGATTTATTAACTGTCAGGTTCCTCTTTACTGCCTATTTTCTTCATCCATGGAGAAACATTTTTTTTCTTTTGCTTAAAAATCTCTTGTATGTCGGTGGCTGTATTTCTAAAATTTCTGTGTCTGTGTCAGTAAGGCACTGCTCTTTAATAACTATTGGTCTGAATGGACATTATCCCCAAATTTTCAGTGTGCTGTTTCAGAGTATTTGTTCTATCTCTTCAGTTAAATACCTTGTCCACAAACCAAACTGAAAAAAAGAAAAAAACAAACAAAAACTAGGTTTTGTTCTGAACGCTTATTATTTTCCAGTCCCAAACTGGAAAAGAATACTATTTACTATTGTGCCCACCATGCTTTAATTGCTTTGTTTTGTTTTTTAATTTATTTAAGCAGGTAAGCATTACATTTTAAATATTTTTATGTCATCAAGACAGCTTCTTTTTCATGTGAAGTCTTTTTAGTTAAGCTGGACACTGATAAGCATTTCTCTTTTTCCTTTTGGTTAGGAAAGAGTTTTTCTATTTCAAATACTTTCAAAATCTGCCTTCTTAATTGAAATTCACATACGTTTTTACAAAGAGTGGGCATACCTGTCATTGCCATGTAATCAGACTACATTCTTGAAAGAAACCTTTTTTTTTTCTTCTTTTTTTTTTTTTTAATCTCTTTGTACCTGCAGCTATGACTTGCAGTATTGAAAAGTCAGCTCAAGGAGAGGAACTGAAGGTGCTCTTGCCATACAGCAGACTGTACAGGAGACCCACATGTGAGGGGATTTACTTTTCATGTTCAGTTAATTATTCTAAACAACAATTAGAGGGTTTGCCCCTTACTTCCAAACTAAATAGCATAGAAAGTGCTAAAATATTACTAGTCTTAGCAGTATTCTTCCCATGTATGGGTTGAGATTAGGTCTCTCCTCCAGAAAACCTCCCTTAAGAGGATATTTGCAGTTACCAAGGATTATCCACATCTATTCACTCCAACTGCATTAACCTTTATTGTGTTCTCCAGGGGATTTTTGTTTGTTGTGCATCTTGTTAGTGCTTTTCTAACACGTTAATGCTGCCAGTGACAAAGCCCTTTTCTCTTGTCCTCCTTGAATAACAGAACTGCAGTTTGCCCATGACAAAGTCTCAGGGATTCATGGAAAAAAAAATATCTTGATAGTATCTCAGACTTAAAAATTACAGTAATGAGAAAAATTAAACTAAATTTGAAGCATCAGGTTTCCCTTTGTCAGTCCACTTCTAAATATTTTTTTTCAGAAACTGGGTGATCAAAGAACTGAGCTTTCCCATATTCATGTTATGTGGCTTATTTTCTTTTGTTCTTCTATTTGAGTATCTGGCATCTGAAAGCTCTGTTTCCCAAATTTTCCTATTTCATGTCCACCATCATTACTTTACACTAAGATATTGTTCTTTTTTTCTCACTTCAAATCCAAATTGATATTTCCAGGACTTTTAGTCTTTCTGATATTTATGCTGATTGATTTGTTCACTGCATTTGTTCACCTGTTTTTATAAAAACTAAAACACTGCTACACTGGAGTCACGTATTTACCTCCTTAGTGTTTCTCAGTGCATGATAAGTATTTCATGGCTTGACTTGGCATTTCAGACTCAGCTCATTCTCTATATATATTCAGATTGACTTAGTGTTCTCCTTTCTCTCAACATCACGGGCCTACATTGCTACAATAATGCAAGACTCAGAGAATTACAGAATTTTGTCCTGTTTTCTGTATGTAGATTACAGTTGTAGAAACTGTTTCAGGATTAACACAAGCACCAAAGGATGTCTGCTCACAACAGTAAATTCTGTTCTACAAATTAACCTTCAAGTGATATTTATTAATAGAACTAAAATTCTAGGGAAGTCTGCAGCAGAACATGTGCATTTTGTAAAGCACAGGGAAATGAGAGAAAAGCGGTTGAAAATGTCACTCGTCTCTGTTCTAACTTTGCATGTCCTCCTGTGAAGATGTTTGTCAAACTACCTCTAATTCTTTTTACCAAATCTAAGGTAGTTCTAAGACAGCACTAACTGGTAGAAGTTTCCACAAATTAGACTGACTAATCAATAATTTAGATTCATTAGTGGAGAGGAACAAAGGCCTCTCTTCACTCCCGTGGGGGTTTTACAGAAAACAGGCAGGAAATGCTCATCATCAAGTAGAGGAGGTACTAAAGAACTGAGTCTGAAAATACACTGGGCTTTAAATATATCATTCATAGCTCAAGAAATAAGCTACGTTATATGAAGATTAATGTGAAAATTAAGTTGTTCCTGTTCAGAGAGCTGGGAGAATATTTCCCGATTTAGTAATTTAGGTAGCTGAATAATAAAGAAAATTGTTGGTGGTTTAGACAGAACATAAATATCTCTCTTCCTCTTCTAATTTAGAACCAAATATTTTTTCCATCTCCTAGGGCCTGCCTTTCAGCTCTTTCTTTCCTTATTCATTTGCCTCTTTCTAGCTTTACTGATATCATTTTTCACAACCTCTCTTCTACCGACGGGCTCTAGGCTGCCTTATGTACTGCTAACATTCCCATGGGCAGCCCCAGTAAATGGAAGCTCTGGTATGGCTCACCATTACTTTTCTATTGCTGCTTATGAATTTTTCTATTGTCACGTGTGAACATACTCCCCTTTCAGTTTAAAGGGTTCCACTCTCCTCTGGGATTTTTTCTCTGAAAGGCCATATCATGAAAAAAAAGCCTTTTTCAAGCAGTCCCTGTGACCTATGGTGCAGTTCATAAAGCATTGATCAACTACAGGAACTTACAGAATAATGATAAAAAAATACAAATCAGAATCAGCAACAGAAGCATTGACTACACCCTAAAAATAAGGAACCTTTACTATAAGGATGAATTTAAAAATAAAATACAACCACCTCACATACAAGATATCCCTGCGACAGATGTTTTGCCTTCACTGCAACTGTATATAGGCATGTTCTTTCCACTACCTAGTCTGTGATTACAAACTGGAATATGATCTTGTACTCTTAAGCATGATGGAAATTCAAGAACTGTGTCAAATAAAGGGGCAAGGTTGAAATATTGATAACCTTTCAACATCACTGACCGAGGTAGGAAGCGGGAAGAGCTAACTCCTGAGCTAACAAAATTTCTCATTAAAATTAAGAAAATGGAAAAAATCCATGGAAAAGGGAACAGGTCAGTCAGCTGAAACGGCCTCCCTGGCTTTGAAAACCTCCTGCTGAACCAGACTGGATTGCACTATGAGGTCGGACAATCCTGCACTCAAAAAATCCCCACTGGAAAAAGAAATAATAATAAATCTGTTCTTCAGTGAGCATGATGCCTAAAGGAACTTGTAAATCTAAAGGCAGTTAAATGGTTGGACTCTTAGGTGAGGCAGACTCAGAAGGTCCCATAGTAGCTCCAGTCCGGCCAGGAGAGCACAGTGTTTAATTACTGACTGCCAACAAAAATTAAATAAAACAGAAGCTTCTCACTCTGAGTAACTTTAGCTAAGAAGTTTAAAAATAAAAATAAAATAAAATAAAGCTAAAAAACTTAAAAGCTAAAATTGGGTAACAAAACTTATTTTTTTACGTTATTGATGGATATACAATTTAGTAGCTTTATGAAAAGAAAACAAAAGTAGAAGATGAAGAAAGCATAAGGAAAGCACTTCTATGAGAGAGAAGTAACTTGCTTAGTTAACTGGAGGCAATGAAGAGGAAAAAGAGAGAGAGGTATACAGGATAACAGTGCTAGGTGGGGAATCCATCTGGGAAATCTCAGGCCTTCCCATTGCAACACTTCAATTAGATTCAACTGAACTACACGGTAGTAGATTTAAGTCAGGCAAAAAAGTTTGTTTTTTATTTATTTATTTTTTTTATTTTCATTCAAACAATTTAGAAAAATAATTTGGAGAACTTAATGGCTGCAAGAAGCTCACCAAAATGATCACTCACAGTGCAGCCTTCATTCTTAGCAATTATCACCGAAGTAGAACATCAAGATAAGAGCAAAGAGACTTTGGGCTTTTTTCTACCTCTGGCATTGATCTCTTGTGCTAACTTTAGAAAGGTGTTCTACATCTTTACGGTCCTCTTCTTAAAAACTAGTCTGGTTTGTTCAGGTTAGTAGGAAAAATTCTAGTTTACTTTGCAGAAAGAAGAGTATGTGTCTTGCTAGTAATGCCTGATACCCAACCCTACACAGCTTCAGTTTTGTCTCACAAGAAAAGTGTAAAAGCTGTTCTGTTAATACAGGTATAATGCACTAAGTCATACTCTGTGAAAAGAGGAAATTAAAGAAGAATTGCTTTTTCTGTCCATATTTTTTGGTCTTTTTGATACTTCTTGCTCTTCTGCTAGCTCTTGTTTTTGTGCCTCTCACCCGATGTCTTCCAACTCCTCCATGTCATCCTGAGAGCCAGTGCTTCTACTTTGAATCTCAGGCTTCCATCCCTGTGGTGACTGAGAATCCCTTCCTACCGTACGTTACTCCAAAGGATTTAGGCGTATATCACACTACCAGAACATGCTGCTCCAAAAAAAATTTCAGACCGCTAATGTGCATTACGAAAAAGCAACCAACCTGATGTGGCTGCGCCTTTTCCCTTTATTGTAAGGCCTGTTTCCTACAAACTGCTGTTATGTGTAAAGGCAGGGCTATCCATCTTTTACTTTTCTTACTATGTTAATGTTATAGCAGTGGATGGGAAATGTCAAAGGGAAATGGCATTTCAAATAAAAACATTTCTGTAATTCAATCATGTTCATTTGACCATTTTCCCACAGTTAAATTTTCTTGATTTAAATAACTGTCAACAAGAAAAAGTGATTTGTATGAACATTACTATGACTTTTGTTTTGATCTTTTTACTGAAATGTATCTAGTCATTAACAAAAAGATACTGCTCAAATAAGGCCAGGACAAGACATGTTAATTTATGCTCAGTCGACCAAATCTTTAATAGTGCATACCAGTGAACATTCCCATCAGATAAACTTGCTGTGATCTTTCTTAGCATTTTTTCAGAAAACTCTTCATATACAAATCTTGCAGAAGCAGTTTACCACAGATGCGATATACCTAATCCCAGGATTAATTTTGTATGCCCATCAGTAGCGAAGCAAGATGGATTTAATAGCCCATTAGTCTTTCAGCATGATAATTTCCACATCACTTAGCCTGCTGGGTTAATTGCTTTAAAATGGATATTATTGACCTCAATCCTAGTGACAAACAGAGGATGTCTTATTCATCTCCCAGATGTACATTCTTAGACACTTGTTTCTTTTGGTCCTGACAATAAGTCCCCTAGATTATGTGCTTGTATATTATAATTTATACCCTATTAGCCCATATTTAAAGGATTACTGAAGCTCTGTCTTTCAGAAATTGTTGCCCATGACTGGGGAGAACTTTTAATTTGTATATATATGTATATAAAGAGAAATGTTGCAAACATGAGAAACCATTGTTTTGCCCTTTGTTAAGAAGTTAATTTTAATGCTAAAAGCTGTAGCAGGTGCAGTAGGGATTAAACATTTTTGGAATAAACATGTGTCCAGTATATTTTCACAAAAGTGTAAGTGTGGTCATTAAGAGGAGAGAATGCAGAACAAATCTGGACAGAGAAGCTGTAGGAAAGGAAAAAGGTCCTAGGGTTGAGAAACTGAAAAATACATCATGCAAAAGAAAATCAAAGAATGACACTGAACAGTAGAGTTTTTAATTGTGTGTATTATTTCTGCATTTTTGCCCTTGGTAATTTGGAGAAAAAAAATGAGCCATCTGCCTTGAGGAAAGTCATGCTAGCTGTGAACAACAAAAAATAGAAAGGGAAGAACAGCACAGCTACTTACT